>NC_143018.1:76609296-76968061 GCF_055824585.1 Amblyomma mixtum
ACCATCATTTGTGTCGCAGGGATAAGGAGGCACTGAGAAGCATCATTAGAACAACATACAGCGCGGTCCTTGGCCTGCCGGCATACGCCAACTCACATCCACTGCTGCAGTTGTGAGCATTTACGGTTTATAAGGTTTATGGTGTGCAACGTCCGAAAACGACTGAGCCTATGAGGGACACCGTAGTGAAGGGTTCCAGAATTTTCGACCGCCTATGGTTGTTTAGCGTGCACTCATATCACACAGTACACGGGCCTCTAGAATTTCGCCACCATCGAAATTTGACCCCCGCGGCAAGGACCACACCTGCGTCTTTCGGGTCAGCAGCCCAGCGCGATAACCACTGAGCCAACACAATGGCAGGATGGTTTGTAATGTTTGAGGCACCAAACCAACTCACGCTATGAGGGACACTGTATAGTGGAGTGCTCCGGGTAATTTGGACGTCCTATGGTTCTTTAAAGTGCACTGAGGTCGCACACTGCACGATCCTCCCAAATTTCACTTCCATCAAACTGCGACCGCCGCGGCCGGGATCGATCCTGCATCTTCCGGGACAGCAGCCGAGCACCGTAACCACTGTGTCACTGCGACACACACACGCACACAGAGCCAGCTTTTCTTGTAATGGGACTAGCACTGATTTCGCATTAAATGTTCGTCTTCCGCTCCTAAACAATCAACCCTAAAGAAGGTGCCGAGTCGGCACCGTCGACAGTCCTCTCGTAGCAATTTGGTGGGAGTGTTTGTCTTCTCTTTATAATTCAAAGGTTTATAATTCAACACATGGCCGCCCGATTTATTCACTCATCCATTCCGGAGGGCCGAACGGATTCTAGTACCATCGAAGGTTTGGGAACAAAAGTATTTTGCCGCTATGAGAAACCCTGCAGCGCAATGACCAACGGCTGTCCCAAATGATTGCTCATGAATATGCTCGCAAATCGGGCCCATCTTGGGTGCTGGTGGAATGAGGCACGATTGCTTCATAGCGCTGTACTAAACGTATGACCCCAAGCAATGTCAGGCACGGATAACTAATTGTGCACAATTTGCTTTTTTAATCCCCAGCTCTTCACCCTCCTCCCCATCCCCCCACCCTCTCCTAAGGTGCTCGTCTACAGAGCCGGAGTACTCGGGCTTGAACCCAAATGCGGCGGCCGCATTTCGAGTGAGATGACGCCCGTGTGCCGTGTGATGTCAGTGCGCCTTAAAGATCGCCAGGTGGTCGAAATGATTTCGGAGCCCTTCACTTCGACATCTCTTTCTTCGTTTCTTCTTTCACTCAGTCCTTTATCCCTCCCCTTACGGCGCGCTTCGGGCGTCCACCGAGATATGTTGATTGATTTATTGATTGATCGGTTGACTGATTGATACAACTTCTATTTCCGACAGAAAAGGGGCGCCTCCCTCCTGCTCCCGTACGCAGGCCTGAGAAGATGGGGAGTCGTGCGACCGCGGATTAGAGGCTGGCAGGCAGTCCTTCGCTTGTTGGGGCCTCTTCCGCCACATGGATGGAGCATCGCTGTGTAGGAGGGTCCGCGCTTTGCAGCAGGGTCACTCGAGCTTCTGTACATACTATATTTTGACACACCCTTGTGGACTGTGGGCACTCCCAAATTATGTGGTCTAGTGTGCCTCTCGCCCCGCAGTGTTTTCACTGATCGTTGTCTCTAAGCTCTGAGAGCACGTGAAATTCCCTGACCTGGTTCATGAAGATATCAGTTTGGAGTTGCCCCCACGAGACTTTTTCTTTATTATTTAGGCCGACATCTGACAGGGGGACCAGTCTGCGTCCCAATTTATAATGGTTGATGATTGCCCCGTAAATTTTGCGGACGCTCGTCTTATGCCCAGTGAACGGCGCGACTCACGAGCTAGTCCGAGCACTCTACTACCGAGATGTTGAAACAGATTCTACGTCATTTCATTTCCTCCAAAGAAAGAAAGTAATTAGCCTGTAGCGACCCGCGCGGCGGACAGTGACAACGTCCCGAAGAGTACGAAGTTCCTGGCGCGCTCTACAGAGAACGCTTTGGGCCTTCGCCTCGGCCGGACGCTGCCGCCGCTGCTCTGCCGCTATCGTCTCTCCGGCAGCCTTCAAATAAACATGCTCGCGGTCACCTCCTGGGCGACCTCCACATCGACTTATACAAGCCTCTGTTTCTGGATTCCTGAACGTAGTCGTCTATGTCAGCGTTGGCTTAACACACCACTTGGCAACCGTGGCAGCTAGTACCATAGCGAAACGCCACCTGTCACAGGGAGAGCGGAGGAACAAACAATCGGAAGGTGGCTGCTGTGGTCCAGGGGTTGCAGGTGGCGTGTGAAGACCTGCACACAAATTTCTTATTACCGACTATCACAGTCGTCTGTTAATTTCTGTGCTTTTATTCGTATAGCGTTAACGGGTAATCACTTTCACGCTTTCAAATGACGCCCCGCAGAAGCTAGAAGATCGATGTGCTGAATAGGCATAGTGTACGGAAGCAAGTTTGAAAACTGTTCTTCATATCCAACCAATGTGGATTGGTCAGGCGATTTTCTGGTAATACATTGTTGGCAGAAGCAATGAAAAATCTGTTCTTTATTTAAATGTCAAAGTGCAAATGAGCAGTGCAGATACAATGGCAGACACTACTGGCCGAATTGAACGCACGAGCCGGCTGTGGTAATTTTATTGCAACATGCAGAATGTCCGCAGCATTCTCACTGTAAGCAAGTATTCGGAAACGAGCTCTGCGTAGCGACACTGCATTTGGCTCCAGTTGTCATGGATGTTTTAAAAAGAGTGACGCTCCATTAGAAAAACGGCGAGCGCTGAGCGGCCAAGGTCGCTGTAGTCTGCAGTTTGTCAATGCGAAAGCACTGTGTGGCTCATAGAGAACGAAACGCGGCGTCAGCGTTGACCAGCAGCAGCGGTGAGAAAACAATCAGATGACGTCACCGTGGTGCACACAAGAAAATAACATTTCTTCCGAAGATTTTCAACTTTCAGATTGTGAGGCGATCTTCCATCCGATAGGCCCAAAAACACGTTGCTTCTGGGCGAACAAAGGCGCACGTAAAATATGCGTTGCCTGAATACTCTATGCTAACGAATTGGTGTATAATTACAAAGGAAGCAAAAATAGTTAAAATGTATATAAAAATAAAAAATTAAAAATACCAAGAACGATGCTTTCAAATTCTAAGCACGTAAGTAGTATTGAGTTCCCTTCTACTTTTTGCTTGATATCTCCTCCAGTATTCAAACTTCTTCACTTCGGATAAATATCGAAGCCCTGATGCTGTGTCCAGTTCTAAAATATCACTTTTCAGCAAGACAATCCAGCAATATGCATCGAGGAATAAAAAAATAAAAGGTGAGAAATGTGCATTTATCTCCCTGCATTAGGAACCAAGTCGTGGAGTACGGATGTCCGTCGGATTTTAAGAACAATACGTCTCAAGTCATGACTCGTCGAGCACGCTTAGTTATCTATTAAGGCACATAGGACTGGACTGAAGCAGCAAGCGCATTCTTTGACATTGGCGCGCCCATCCGATGATTTCAATGCCCATGACCGGATACATGCTCTCTGAGGTCCTCTCTATTTGAACTCGTGAATGAGCACAGGGTACAGCGATATACCTCCGCGCTAGCGTGCGTCAGCATATGGTGGTTTAAATTCCCCTTCTGAGACGTTGCATAAGGGCATATGTCACACTTGAAGGGCCTTTCGCCAGTGTGAATTCGCTTGTGCTGAATTAAGTTTGAAGAAACTGCACTTCTGAATGGGCACATATCGCACTTGTACGGTTTTTCTCCTGTGTGCGTGCGCTTGTGTCGAGTTAAAGCTGAAGAACTTGCAGTTTTAGAATGACACATATCGCACTTGAACGGTTTTTTGCCTGTGTGCCTACGCTTATGTTGAGTGAGGCCGCTAGCGTTTTTAGTTCTAAAAGGACACATGTCGCAAACGAAGGGTTTCTCGCCAGTATGCGTTCGCTTGTGCACAGCTATACTGTCAGAGCGAGCAGTTTTAAATTTACACATGTCGCACGTGAACGGTTTTTCCCCAGTGTGCGTACGCTTGTGTCGAGTTAAGGCTCTCGAATATTCAGTTGTAAAAGGGCACATGTCGCACTTTAAGGGTTTCTCACCAGAGTGAATACTATCGTGTGAGACATTTCTAGACTCCGCAGTTGTAGAAGTACACGTGTCGTGATTTATGGGGCTTTCGAGCATTTGCATACTTTCCTGTGTAGTGACATTTCTCGAGTCTGCAGCTGTGGAAGGACACGGGTCGTGATTTATGGGGCTTTCGAGCATTTGCATACTTTCCTGTGGAGTGACATTTCTCGAGTCTGCAGCTGTGGAAGGACACGGGTCGTGATTTATGGGGCTTTCGAGCATTTGCATACTTTCCTGTGGAGTGACATTTCTCGAGTCTGCAGGTGTGGAAGGACACGGGTCGTGATTTATGGGGCTTTCGAGCATTTGCATACTTTCCTGTGGAGTGACATTTCTCGAGTCTGCAGCTGTGGAAGGACACGGGTCGTGATTTATGGGGCTTTCGAGCATTTGCATACTTTCCTGTGGAGTGACATTTCTCGAGTCTGCAGGTGTGGAAGGACACGGGTCGTGATTTATGGGGCTTTCGAGTATTTGCATACTTTCCTGTGGAGTGACATTTCTCGAGTCTGCAGCTGTGGAAGGACACGGGTCGTGATTTATGGGGCTTTCGAGCATTTGCATACTTTCTTGTGGAGTGACATTTCTCGAGTGTGCAGCTGTGGAAGGACACGGGTCGTGATTTATGGGGCTTTCGAGCATTTGCATACTTTCCTGTGGAGTGACATTTCTCGAGTCTGCAGCTGTGGAGGGACACGGGTCGTGATTTATGGGGCTTTCGAGCATTTCCATACTTTCCTGTGGAGTGACATTTCTCGAGTCTGCAGCTGTGGAAGGACACGGGTCGTGATTTATGGGGCTTTCGAGCATTTGCATACTTTCCTGTGGAGTGACATTTCTCGAGTCTGCAGCTGTGGAAGGACACGGGTCGTGATTTATGGGGCTTTCGAGCATTTGCATACTTTCCTGTGGAGTGACATTTCTCGAGTCTGCAGCTGTGGAAGGACACGGGTCGTGATTTATGGGGCTTTCGAGCATTTGCATACTTTCCTGTGGAGTGACATTTCTCGTGTCTGCAGCTGTGGAAGGACACGGGTCGTGATTTATGGGGCTTTCGAGCATTTGCATACTTTCCTCTGGAGTGACATTTCTCGAGTCTGCAGCTGTGGAATTACAAGGGTCGGGACTGAAGGGGCTTTCGAGCATTTGCATACTTTCCTGTGGAGTGACATTTCTCGAGTCTGCAGCTGTGGAAGGACACGGGTCGTGATTTATGGGGCTTTCGAGCATTTTCATACTTTCCTGTGGAGTGACATTTCTCGACTCTGCAGCTGTGGAAGGACACGGGTCGTGATTGAAGGAGCTTTGGCTAGTATCCATGCTATCGTGTGGTGTGTCATATCTAGCCTCTGCAGGTGCAGATGAACCCGTGTGGCGATTAAAGGGGCTGCCGCCAGTGCGCATGCTATCTTGTGGAGCGACATTTCTCCAGTCTGCAGCTGAGATGGACACGTGTCGCGACTGAAGTGATTTTCACCAGTGTGCGTACGTTCGTGTCCAGTTAGCGTTGTAGAGTCTTCAGCTGTCACAGGCCGCTTAGCAATCTTATAAGGTTGTCCTTTTTGACACCGCACATCTCTCTTACGTGCACATTTCGCAAACACCGTTGGGTCCTCTGAGCATTTAAATGGCTCTCCTCCTGTCTCAAGGTGCATGGGCCTCGTAGCATCGGCGAAGTTCGCTGAAGCGCAGGCGCAAAAGGGGCAGCTGAACACATCTTTCAATGCAGGTTCCTCCCGTTGAACTGAATTCGGTTCCATGAGCGAATACGGTGCTAGGGGTTTTGGCTCGTAGTGTTCACCACCCTTCGACGATGTTCTTTGTCCGCCACGAGGCCAGAGTTTGTCGTGGTAGTCAGGAAAGTACACCGCTTCTGCAAATAAAATTAATAAAATGTGTGGTATTAGGGAATTTCGCTTTTTCGTCTACTTACAGTGCAATATTATCTTGCAATGGCTCAAGCTTGAGAGATTGTTGCCGTGCTTGGCAATAAGTTTAAAAAATTTGATGCTAAAATAACACACACGAGGCGAACATTCCAGTAAATGCACAAAGTAAATATGTCATGCAAGTAAATTGAATTATTTTCCCAGTGTCACTTGGGCATGGCCGAGTATAAAAGCTGCAAGAGCAGCTAGTCGAGTGCTTCAAGCTCTATAGAGATTTTCAGCAGACTGCAGTGTTGAAAAATAAGCACTCTGATACAAAACATACAGAGATGAAAACAAGTCAGTCATCACTGCAGTGTGGGGCAGCAAACAGAAAAGCAGAAAAAAAATTGACACATGTGCGCGAAAACAAAGGGAAGAAACAAAAGCAGTCTCAATGTAGTTACAGAAGTAGAATCAATTTCACAGTGATTTGCCCGAAATTTCAGCAATGCTCACATTAACAGCGTTTAGTTTGTTCGAAGTACGTCGTAATGTGTTTTGTATGCTTTATGCACCACTTGTAGTAGATATTCTAGCATACCAGTGTTCAGGGTGTCTGCGGTGGAATTGACGAGTGTTAGTACGAAGGTCTTCCAAGTGGCGGAGGTGGTTGCTGTTAATGCGAAAGCATTTTTTGTGTCAAGTGATTAATCAAATGGAAATATTTGAACTAAGTGATTAATTAGTTGGTTTTGTCGATTGCTGCCACAGATTAAAATGTATTAACAGACTCGGCGAACAAGTCATTAAAGAATCATATAAACCATTAATTTATATTACATTCAAATAATCATTCAAATGAATTGAATAAATTATTGGGTGAATAAAAAACCGGCCTAACTAACTCAATTAGTAGCTTACTTCACAGTCATCGGTAATTAAACCGAACGAATTATTTATTTAACTACTGAATAATGGATTAATACTTTGGTGTGCTTACTACACGTTCTAGCAACTAGACATGTGAACATGTGGTAGAACCAAATTGGCTGCGTTAACGGAAATGCTTTCCGATTACTCCAGATAAGAACACGTAAGTGCATCTCTTATAATTTTTCTAACTAGGTCAGTTCTCTAAGCGTCAAACAGTCTTAAGTGTTAAAGCCCAGATATTTTGACTATACTGACCAAAAAGATCGGCTCTGTGGGCGAAGAAACTCTGGTTACATATCGCACGTAAAACATTATTCTGAAGCAGGCAAATCTTGTTCGTATTAATGCAGTGGTAGTTGCCCACACAAGATAAAAAGCTAGCAGTCATTCAGGGGTCAGAAAAATATAGATTAACACAGAAGAAGTTGTACATTAGAGTAAATTTCAGGTTCTTCTTCTACTTCTTCTTTGCACCACAGGTGCACCGCCAGAGACGGTTGGTAACTCGAAGACTGAAGCTCTTCGCACCAGGGGTGCCCCGTCAGAGACGGTCTCTCGATGAGTACAGATGCAGGGATAAAGGGAATACTTATGTACAGTTTATGTACAGTAATTTACAATAGATACAAGTTAAGGCACTCGAGACAAATTAAACGGCAAAAGACAAACAACAAAAAGGTGGATCTGGCTAATACTAGGGGAGGCCCCTACTCGGCGTTGCCGAAGATGCGTTGCATCTGACCTTAGCGCAGAACCCGCTTTCCGGCTCCGGGGTCCGGTTTTAAAGGCCTAAAGGCCCGGCCCACATTCCGTAGCAACCAATCATGTTACACTGCTCACATGATTGGTTTACCGACAGCATGGCCAGCCCTCCAGCTTCCGTAGGGCAAAACGCCCTTTCCATTGCACAATAAAAGTGAAAAACAATGACAAACACACTTTCCCGCCAGCACGTGCGCGAAACGGTACCGCGGGGCGGGTGGACACCCGTACTTCCCGGCGCGTTCGCGAGCGGCCGCGTTCCAAGAAAGGAGACGCTCCGCTTTGAGTGCCCCCAGCCGCGTTCCAATGACCCCCGCGAACGCTACCGATCCCTTACACGCCCTTCCCAAGATTCTACAAAGGGCTCAAATGCCACTTTTAGAATTATAACAAAGGGATCGGTACGGGTCACAAAACCACCCTGTGGGTGACATGCCGCAGCTACACCACGAACAAAACCAAAAACAAAAAAAAATGCACACGGGCACCAACACAACATTACGCAAAATGCAAAATGCACACACAACAGAAGCAAATTCCACAAATACACACGGTGGCATGCCTGCCGTGCGCCGTAACAAGGCGTCCAAATTGGTGGGTTGCACCCAGTTCACCACCTCCAAGTAGACACCCTCGTCCTGCTCGCGAACGAGCACACACACACACGCAGACACTCGCAACTTGAGCGTTCAGTAGCACTCGCACGACGTCCGTAAGTGGCCACGTGAGCCTCCTTAGTCGCACCGAGCGTCCTTGTGTGCGTTCGAGCCACTACACGTCTCAACGCAATTAACGCCTAACAGCCACTGGGCTCATTAGGCTGGTGCCACAGCGGGGCAAGAATTCAAAAATTGCTGCCCTCCAGGATCGAAAACAACGTCCTGATCCTCGATAAGTCCAAATCTTTGACCATGCGACGCCCATAAGGGAAGGCTCTCTCCGGCGCACCAGTACGAACAGCGTACTGCGTAAGGAACATTAGTCTTGTTCAGTCCAACTATAACAGTGCGGCCGGCTTTGCTACATCTAATTTGACATACCGCAGCCCGGAGCGTACTGTTCTTCGAACCGACTTTCAATTTGCAAGCCACGCCCCTGCCTCCTGTTGCTTCGCCTCGCTTGGAGCCATTTGCCCCGTTCCTGCACGGGCATGCAATGAAATTTCCGCTCCCTGCATTATAGGCGCTTGCCGATTTCGTGGCATCATATAACTCCGAGGCTACCTGCGCTCTTTCGCATCCACTTAATCCTAATTTGCCTTGTGGCAAGTCACCACAAATTTCCCTGTCCTCAAATGAAAGGACTTTGCCATCAATAGTGCTACGTGGCACTTCATGCCACATGCCTGGCACAGTGTGCCGTTGCGGCAACGTTTGACCTCCTCCTATCCCTAGCTCGCCAGTCTGACGTCTGTCGTCGCTGGTCGTTTCCCGCTGAACCGACTGCTCTTTTTTGCAGCTTGCGTGAGACCGAGTTTTTATTCCCGAGCTCGCGTCCTCGTCCCTGGTCTCATTAGGGGTTGAGCTAACCTGTGCAGCTGGATCGTCGGAGTGCGCGTTCACCGCCTCTGATACCGCGACGCTGCGTTCCGTCACGATATTTTCTTCAATTGCGATTCCAGCTTCGCAGAAATCTGACTCACTTTGTACTTCTGCCTGGCTGTTTTCTTGGCCTGTGCTTGACAAGCATAAGGCTTTACCTTCCAGCACAGGTGGCCTCTCCTCTCGGGACTCGGAGTAGTTGTCCCTCGCTAGTTCACTAGCTCTCCGAGACTCTTTGAGCTTAGCCAGCTCGAGCTCTAGCTGCTGGCGCCTTGCTTCCAAAGCCTGCAAATCCGGAGGTTTTTCCTCGCATAGCGGCGCCTTTCCTCCATTCACTTTTGCAAGCTCAGCCTGATAATAAGCTAAACGCGCCTTCGCCAATTCTACTCGGTGCTTCACATCAAGTCAGGGCCGGCTTGGATAACTCTCAGCTGTCCTACCGGCTCGAACACAGGGACGTGAACAATGCGACCAAGGAAACTCACGGTTTCGATGCGTCGATCCGCATTGCCAGCTTCTTGGCGTCGGAGTCCACCGCCACTTTCCCCGGACGCTGCGATGAGCTGCCACACGCCGCTGGTCCGCCGCCGGTGACCGTCAAGTTCTCGACGCGCTGTTTTCCTTGACCGGATGCAGTCCCGCGTCGCTGGACTACTACCGTGGTCCTTGCGTCCTTACCGCCGTCTCTCCGCAGGTCCTTTCTCGAACGCTGCTGTTGCCTGACCGTCGCCTTTTCTCCCTGCGTTCAATCTTCTTCCTGCGCCGCCTTCCGATGGCCGCAGGATCCTCGTCGACTGCACCAGTAAATTTCAGGTTCTTCTTCTACTTCTTCTTTGCACCACAGGTGCACCGCCAGAGACGGTCTCTCGATCAGTACAGATGCAGGGATAAAGGGAATACTTATGTACAGTTTATGTACAGTAATTTACAATAGATACAAGTTAAGGCACTCGAGACAAATTAAACGGCAAAAGACAAACAACAAAAAGGTGGAACTGGCTAATACTAGGGGAGGCCCCTACTCGGCGTTGCCGAAGATGCGTTGCATCTCACCTTAGCCCAGAACCCTCTTTCCGGCTCCGGGGTCCGGTTTTAAAGGCCTAAAGGCCCGGCCCACATTCCGTAGCAACCAATCATGTTACACTGCTCACATGATTGGTTTACCGACAGCATGGCCAGCCCTCCAGCTTCCGTAGGGCAAAACGCCCTTTCCATTGCACAATAAAAGTGAAAAACAATGACAAATACACTTTCCCGCCAGCACGTGCGCGAAACGGTACCGCGGGGCGGGTGGACACCCGTACTTCCCGGCGCGTTCGCGAGCGGCCGCGTTCCAAGAAAGGAGACGCTCCGCTTTGAGTGCCCCCAGCCGCGTTCCAATGACCCCCGCGAACGCTACCGATCCCTTACAATTAGATATATATAGACGCCTATGCTGATTTATAATGCGTGTGATACGATAAAGCTTTCTTATTACTTCGGATACATGGTCATCCCAGCTCGAATGACTCGTAAAGTGCACAAATAACACGCGAATGCTTTCCACGGCTTCAGTTAGTTCTCAATCTAAGTGCAGATCAGATACAAAGGGAAGAACTAGACTCTGCAGGTGTCTAGTTCAGAAGTGTACTAATGAAAGCTTGAAAACTAGAGCCCGTCGTGCATCATCCACAGTGTGTTGAGGTATGCTGCTTTGCACAGCGTGTTAAGGCAGTTCTGATATTGCAACTAAAGCAGGCAGCGTCATCCATGACATTGTGCTGGGAGAAACCACAGTGTGTGGTAGTGTTTGACGTTCACATCTTCTGAAGACGTAGCTTTACCACTAGATGTCTCTGGCTGGATCGCCATTCGTTGCCGATGACCTTCAATGCTCAGCCAAGATCAAACCTTCTGTTTAAGTTTCGAGAACCGGTACATCGTCAATGGTGAGGCCAATAGTCAAGCAATTTAACAGGTCAAGGGTCAAGGTCAAGGGACAAGATCAATGTCATTTCAAGGTCAAGTCAAGGTCAGCAATAAAACAAGAAAGTTGGGCTAGTTGGCGCTGGGCACTGTCCCATCTGCTTCTTTGTCTCTGTACGATGTTTTATTCTCGCTAGTTAACATGTCGCAGCCAAGTGAAGATCAAGCCGCGGACGTAAAGGTCACGTCAAGGTCAACCAAAATTTGGTCAGGTGATGGAATTTGGGCTTACTGAAGAGCCTAAACGCGGCGTTTACGTAATAGGGCGTGACGTCACTCCTTTAACCTAATACATGACGGAAGGAGCGCCGACGCGCCTAGAGAAAAATTAGTGGTGCTTTAGGTTTGGTTAAATCGACTGAGAAGCGCTAGCTTCACGATGGTTTAGGCTAGCGAAGTCTTTTTATGCCGTTCGTTGAACATTTTTTTTGGTATTTCCCAGGCTAAATCATCATGAAGGTTTCTTTGATAGTTAAAAGGGTTTAGAGTCCCAAATCGACTCAGGCTATGATGGACGCCGTTGGGAAGAGCTCCAGAAATTTCGACCACTTGGGGATCTTTAACATGCGCTGACATCGCACAGTCCAGGGCGTCTAGAATTTCGCCTGCATCGAAATTCGACCACCGCGGCTGGTAGCGAACCCGCGTCTTTCGGATCACCAGATGAGTGCCGTAACCAGTGAGCCTCCGCGGTGGCTTCGAGTACCATCGTGAAGCTACCGCTTCTCACTCGTTTAACCAAAGCTAAAGCACCGTCATTTTTTTCCGTATCGCTCTAGCCTGATAATTGAAGCGATCAGCGTCTGTTGAAGCTGCCGTTACTCGCTCTAGTCCGCTCTTTTATTGATAAAGGCGACGAGGTTTAACCTGCCTGTGTCAGTACGAATTAGAACTTCGGCTTCTTCATTAAAGTGGACGGAGACTGGTGGTGCTTGCAAACGGGATGGAAGTTCCTTGAACCTTATGATTTGCGGTGTCTGCCATTGAAACTGGTGGTGGTGGTGAAAAACTTATTGGAAGGCCTAAAAAAATTTTTGAGGCAGCAGCGCGGGCGGCCTTCAGGCTGCTGGTTGTGGCGCCCAGGCCGTGCCTAGTCGCGACGTTCTCTTTCCAGGTCATGAGCCGAAGCTGCAGATTCGGCACGGTGCTGGACAAAGCAGCCTCCCACTGCTACGAATTGTTTAGGTGCCAAGAGGCAGGGGGCAAGTGTGCTCGGCACGAGAATAGGGTATGTTTTGGTTGGTTTTATGGGGTTTAACGTCCCAAAGCGACTAAGGCTATGAGAGACGCCGTAGTGGAGGGCTCCGGAAATTTCGACCACCTGGGGTTCTTTAACGTGCACTGACATCGCACAGTACACGGGCCTCTAGAATTTCTCCTCCAATGAAATTCTAGCCGCCGCGGCCGGGATCGAACCCGCGTCTTTCGGGTCAGCAGCCGAGCACCATAACCGCTGAGCCACCGCGGCGGCTATAGAATAGGGTATGTGCGTAGTCGGCTCCTGGGCTGGCCCAAAGCGGCAGGCCGACGAGTACGCGCCGGGGTTGAGAAGGGCGAGACGTGCGGGGGTGAGAAAAGTGTGGGCCTGAAGGTGGCGTCACAAGCGTTACGTCTACTTTTCACACCTGCGTCAAAAACGATGGCAATGCGACAATCGCCCTTTACGAACAGTTGTGCATGGGTAAGGGTGGAGCCCAAAATATCTCTAAACGCTTTCCTTGTCAGTTGAATTCGGGAAATATGAAACAGCGACTGTTC
Source organism: Amblyomma mixtum (assembly GCF_055824585.1). NCBI lineage: Eukaryota > Metazoa > Arthropoda > Arachnida > Ixodida > Ixodidae > Amblyomma > Amblyomma mixtum. The sequence continues at coordinate 76,622,304 of NC_143018.1, forward strand.
TTCCTTGGCCTGATCCCACTTTCTTCTTGCTGACAAGGAGGGATAAGTTCAGGTAGGCGATGCGGAACCTTTCTGGCTTCAGCTGAACTCTATAAAACATGATTGCCTCAATCACTCGCTTCAGCCTCCTTGGGCTTTCGTCGATGCTACTCGCTAAGAATGCAGCGTCTTCTAAAAGGAAAGTCCGTCGAAAGGCAGATGTGCTTGTACCTAAGCTCATTGATTTTTTTATGTTCAGTCAGGAAGCCTATGCCCCGATAAGGACCTGGGAACACATCCACAGGACAACAAAGGTCGAAGGGCGAGTAAATTACGTCCGTTCACCACCACTCGAGCAAAACATTGTCCTTAAAGGCCAACTGCATAGGTTTTAGAAATCGAAGAACTTTAAAAGGTCGAAGGTGTGGAACTTGCAGGTAAAGCATGCGAAATCCTTTTGGGCTAGCATTTCGAATTTTGACGTAATCGGCAATTAAAATACAAATGAAATTCAAGCTTCTCCGCCGCACAGAGCGCCAAGTGGGAGGGCGCATGACGACGTTATCGAAGGTACCTGTGCTATCAGCTAGGAAAAAACGCGAAGAAGACAACTGATCTCCGGACTGCAAAATGTGCAGCTCTTAGCCAGGTAAGCGGAGTACTAGCTCCGGCTATTTTAATTTCTTAGGCACGAAGACTCTTCTTTAGAAGTGTTCTTCAACCGCGCTTGTATTTCCAATTCAGGAGCTAATACGTAGGCTCTTTTGTGTTGCCACCTCAGTTTTCTTGTTCGCGTTGCATTCATTGCTGATACTACATTTTGAACGCGTAAGCTCTTCCTTTGAAGGAAAAAGCCAACGAAACTGAAATAAATGCTACCGAGGTTTATTTTCCAGCATCAAACGAAGCGCTGCAGGATTTGGTTGACGGCAGAGCTAATTTGATATATTCCCTTCCATGACGTCGCACCGGATTCGCCCGCGCTTCTCCGGCAGAAAGAGGAGAAGTCCAAAATGCAATCAGAGGTCACGTTACTATTTTAATACAAGCGCAAAAACCACTAGGCACGCTTTACCTACAGCCTATAAGAATATGAATCTTTAAAAATCGCGGAATTCTCAACAAGTGGTGCACTTCCCCTTTAATGCGTAATAAGGCACCTTCCAGCAGTCTGGATTCGGGGTACGTTGGGGATAAACATGATTTTAATCTTGATAACTGCAGAGAGTGCGCTGATGGCAGCGCCGTCTCTCTTGTCTACCAGGTGGGTAACCTTGCGGCCATGAAATACGTCTTCAGTTTCGATGGTGTCCTTCGAAATGACCGTTGGCCTCTGAGCAGGGTCAGTGCTGCGTCGCCTATAGAAAATATGGCTTGCGCATGTCATCGCATTTTTTGTCTTTCGCGTCATTTCATACTTTCATCGCGTCATATTCGGCCTCAACTTCGTGTGCGGAGTCGTCGCAGAGGAATTGCGGTGTCGTCGTGCGTTTTGCTCTGTGAAGAATCTTGGAAACTCTCACTGCCTCGGGACCCGCAAATCACGCAAACCTGTATCTCTGTCCGCCGAGAATGCTGTAGGATCCACTCTCGTTACGCATCTGACCAAGTGAATTCGAACCCAATGGCTGCCGCAAGACGTCGCACGCGCACGTTGGACCCAAAGTGACTATTTGGAGAGCCTGCAGGTCCGCTCTAGACAGATGTGATTTCAACAGTACAGTCACGAAATGTATGAGCGTGAACTCAGCAGCGCGTGCCCGAAAGCCTCAAACCCTGCTCGTGGCGATGGGCGGCGGCCGCTTTCATAAGCAAACTGGAAAGAGAGGTGCGTTCTTCGGCTTGCCGGGAGCAGGCAAGCCGACATAACTCTTTCCGCCACGTTGATAAAAGCAGCCGTGGCGTACTGCCACAAGACAGGGCTCGAGGCTATCTGCCACACGCTAGCGTTTTGGCGCTCATAAACTTCATGACTGCACTTAACGATAGCAATTAGCACAATTTACGGTCATCCAATAACTCAACTGACCGCTGCTCTCAGCCGCGCTAAATTTAAAGCTGCCAAATGAACATTCGAGGCAAGGTCCGAATGCTTTGGCTTTTATCTTGCACGCGTAGAAGCAGCAGAGCGTAACTGCGATAATTCGAGAGAAGCCTCCGCGGTGGCTCAGTGGTCACGGCACTCGGCTGCTGACCCGAAAGACGCGGGATCGATCCCGGCCGCCGAGGTCGAATTACCGATGCAGATTAAATTCTGTAGGCCGGTGTATTTTGTGATGTCAGTGCACGTTAGAGAACCCCAAGTGGTGGAAATTTCCGGAGCCCTTCACTACGCCGTCACCATAGCCAGAGTCGCCTTGGGACGTTAAACCCATAACCAATACAAGATAAATATGGTCGCGCTTCGCGTCACAAAATGATAAAGCTTCATACCAAAGGTATAAACCAACAAACAATGCAAAACTTCACGATCATATATTGGATGCACAAATAATGGCGCAGCTTCTTTCGTCTGTTGACTTCGCGCTCTAGAATTCAACAAGCCGCCGCTAAAAATGTACGCCGAATTTTCATCGCCCGAAGTGGTTCGCTGAATGACGGCTGATGCACCAATTTTAGGTGATAGTATGCATATTTCAGGAACTCCACAATTCTATTTACCCACGGGACTTCTCAAGAATATTCTGTGCAGAAAATGTGACAGTTGATGAAGGCTTCCTGGCTGTATGCAGAACGCGTGCTGCTAGTATGTTGCAGATAGGAGAGCGAGCGGCTTTCCGCGACATCCGCACAAAAAACGCCAACCGAGCGATGTGCACGAGAACAGATGTACTCACGTAAGTTGTGTCGTTGGCGTCCCAGTACTATTTGGTTCTTCAAGTGTAAAGTGGACGCTGCAGATCGAGATAGAATAGCTTGGGTTGGCTGCCTGTGGAGCGTCTGGACAAGTCGCGCGAGAGAGAAAGTTCACTTTCTGACCGCCAAGCCCTACCAACGGCAAGCAATAAGAAGCAACACTGCTGGGCGCGTGTTAGGCCACACCTCGTTTTGCAGACGTAAACTGCGTAGGAACAGTTGGTACGCTTACATAAAACAGGGCGAAAACGACAGGCATATGAACAATGAACAGACAGACGGCAGAAACAGTGAGTTCCACTAAATCATTCATTTCATATCACCTGGAATAGATATTGGCGCTGAAAACACAGCTACAACACTACACGCACACAAAAGAAAGGAGACGCACAATGCGTAAAAGGCTCACACTGGGTCTCCCTAGAGTTGGGTCTCCGGCGTTCAAGTCCTCCTTGGTTATTCAGTTTAAAGTGGACGCTGTACAGCGCGCTACAAATGCATCACTAAGCAGCCAATGCGGCTGCTACACACACTGTCGTCAGTGTTAAAAAGTTCTGTGCTTCTCTGTGTCTGAACACTACGCCCCTGCTGTCTCAAGTCTTTTTTGTGGTGCCACCATGCGGCAACCGCGAGCAACAAGGCTGCTCAGTCTGTTTTATTTTTGTCCTGTTTTTTTTTCTTCAATGCTGCCCGCCGCCTTTTGGTAGCGAAAGAAGGAGCAGATAAATGAGGTGTACAAATCATGGTCTGCACCAGATAACAAACAACATGGAAAGAAAGAGAATGGGCGTACACTCAATTTCTGCGGAAGAAGCCAGCCCACAAAGAAAAAAAAAAAGAGCCATAGTTACATGCAGGGCAGAAAACATCAAAACACATACTCCCCAAGAAAGAAACCAAATACATAAAACTTACTGGCTTGATCTAACTGCAGATAAAAATGTTTCGGGTGATCATCGGGTGGCCACATCGTGAGTAACCAATTCTAATAGGGTATCGTACTTGAAAAGAATGAGATCTTGTATGCATTGGTTCTACACTGAGGGACTGCAATCGCTTTGTCATGTTAGTGCCCATAGTCTTTCGTGTTCTCCTATACTGCATATAAATTCTTTTTGTTTTATTTTGTACGATAATTGACGAAATTCAAAGGCGGGCAAATGACGAGACTCAAAGATGGGCAAAGCGGAGCGGCTGGGAAGGATAGGTAGCGATACCTGTCTTCAGTAGGCTTGTCAAATAAATAGCTGTGCATTTTTTTTAACCACCGCCCCACTCCCTAGACTTCTAACGTCTCTTTTCGTATGCGGATCCTATACCAAATCTACTCGGGGTTGTGGAGAAGTATATACTCTAGAGATATCTAATACAATCTCATTAAAAATGTAGCGCCGTAACCACAGAGCCACCACAGCGGCAGGATGGATTATAGGGTCGGACGTACCAAAGCAACTCAGGCCAAGAGGGACACCGTAGTAAGGGCTCCAAGTAATCTAGGCCACCTGTGGTTCTTTGAAGCGCACTGACTTCGCACAATACACGGGCCTTCAGCATTTCGCCTCCATCGAAATGCGACTGCCGCGACCGGGATCGAACACGTCCGGGACAGCAGCCGAGCGCCATAACCACTGAGCCACCCCAGCGTCAGGATGGTTTATGGGGTCTGACGTACCAAAACAACTCAGGCTATGAACGACACCATAGTGGAGGGCTGCAGGTAATTTAGACCACCTGTGGGTATTTAACGCGCACTGACATCGCACAATACACTGCCCTCTAGCGTTTAGCCTCCATCGATATGCGACAGCCGCGGCTCGGACCGAACCCGCGTCTTTCGGGCCAGCAACCGAGCACCGTAAGCACCGCCCCACCGCGACACGCACACACTGCCAGCTTTTCTTCTAGTGGGATTAGTAATGCATCCGCAGTAACAGTTTCTTCTTATCTTAGCCCCTAATCTACCTTAAAAAAGGTGCCCAGTCGGCACCGGACGGCAGATTTTGGTCGGAGTGTAAGTCTTTTCTTTGTAATACAGAAGGAGGCAGATCTCTCCGGAAATGTTCTCGTTCCAGTGCTTACAAAGTGCCGTATAACGTGCGTAATAAAAATGAGATAAATACCATTTTCCTGTGTTTAAGTTGGACAGACAAAACAGTCGGTGGAAAAACAACGAAATACACAGTTGCCTTACTGGAGGGCTTCAGAATATTTTGGATCACGTGGATAATTTTACCGTGCACTGACATCGCACAGCGCGCGAATTCTTTTCCGTTTCACCTCCATTTAAAGTAAGCCTCCAATCCCGGGTTCTACCCGCATCCTCGGGTTCTCCAGCCGAGCGCCCCAATCACTGAGCCATTTCGGAGGGCGGAAGGGATGCTAGTACCACTGCATGTGCGACAAGAAGGTATTTTGACGCTATGAGAAACCTAGGACGCAATGACAAACGGCTGTCCCAAGTAATTTTCCACCAAATTGGTGCGGAAATTAGGCCCATGTTCTGGCGGAGTTGTACACGTCTGCTCCGTAGCGCTTATTATCCAATGCAATGTAAGGCTCGCATAAGGAATTATGCTCAACTTGCTTTTAAAACCGTAGATTATCGCCCTACCCCCGCCCCCACCAATCAGGCGCTCGTCTACTGAACCGAAGAACCCGGGTTCGAACCCGACTACGGCGGCCGCATTTCGATGGAGGCAAGGCCCGTGTGCTGTGTGGTGTCAGTCCACGTTAAAGATCCCCTGATGGTCATTATTATTCCGGAGACCTCAACCGCAGCAAGCCTTTCTTCCTTTGTTTTTTCACTCCCTCCTTGATCGCTTCCCTTACGGCGCGGTTCCGGTGTCCACCGAGATTTGGAAGATAGTTGCTGAGTCATTTCCTCTGCTCAAAACCAACCATTTGCCTCCTGATCCTGGGTTCCTCATTGTAGACGTCTGAGTGGGCGTTGGCTTAAAACAGCACCTGACAATCATGGCAGGCGGTAGCAGAGCGAAATGACACCTGCCACGGCGAGAGCGGAGGAACGGACAAGCTGAAGGTGGCTGCCACTGAAAGATCCCGGAGAGTAGCTAGCAGCGTAATACGCAACCTTCCAGCTGTGCGAGGTGGAGTGCGAAGAGCTGCGCTGAAACTTCGCATTGCCAACTATCGTGATGGACCCTCAATTTTTGTGGTTTCATTCATTTAGCGTAAACAGGGAATCGCTTGTTCGCTCTCAGCTGGCACTCCACATGAGAAAGATGATAGATGTGCTGGGTACGCATAGTGTACTAAAGCAAGTTTGAGAACTATGATCCATATTCAACCAATGTCCAGTAGTATGATGTACGATTTTCTTGCAACACTTTATTGTGACATGTACTGAAAAATGTGTTCTTTATTTGAATGTCGAACTGCAAAGGAGCAGCTTAGATACAAGAACAGACACCACAGGATGAAATCAATACAGGAGACTCGTCGCGAACTGCTGTGCCAATTTTATTACAACATGCAGATGTCAGCAGCCCGAATTTCATCATTCTAACTGTAAGCAAGTATTTGGAAACGAGCTCTTCGTAGCGACACTGGTTTCGACCCGCAGTTGTCATGGATCTTTCAACCAAATGACGCTCCATTAGAAAAGGGGCGGGCACTGAGCGGCCAAACCACCTTTAGTCGTGAGTTTATCAATGTGAAACCATTATATGCCTAATCGGGAACGAAATGCGGCGTCAGCGCTTATCACCTGCTCTGCTCCCAAAAGTACCAGATGACTCCGCCGTGATATCAATGAAAACCGAAATTTCTTCCCAAGGTGCTGGGAATTTCACCCAGATCTTTCAGATTTCGAGGCGAGCATATAATTAAAGGCCATAAAATCGCATCGTATATGCGCAGCCTTACGACTGTATGCTAATGAGTAGGTGTGTCATTACAAAGGAAGAGAAGATAATATCAAGGTAACTAAAATAAAAGAAATTAAGATAAAAAACGATGCTTTCGCATTAAAAGCACTTAAATAGACGTAAGAGCCCTCCGCTACGTTTGCGACATACCTTCTTTTGTATACAAACTCACTTTGAGACAAATATCGAAGCAGTGATGCTGTGTCCAGCTGTAAAATGTCACATGTTAGCAAGACAATGCAGCAGTTTGCAATGCTGATAAAGAATAAAACCTGCGAAATCTTACATTTACCTCTCTTCACTTGTAACGAAGTCATTATTATTGGATGCCCGTAAGATTTCGAAAACGATATGTCTTGCATGACGGCTAACCATGGACGCTTATGTTGTAAGGCGCATGGGATTGTACACCAGTGGCAGGAGCATATTCCTGAAAACGGCACAATTCTGACGATTTCACTGCCCGTGAACGGATAAGTGCTATCTGAGCCTCTCCTTACCTAAACACGCGAATTAGCACAGGATGCTCTTTTTCTCTTTTTCTGAAACGCAGCATAAGGGCACATGTCACAATTGAAGGCTATTTCCCTTTTGTAAATTCGCTTGTGCCGAGTGAAGTTTGAATAGTCTCCAGTTGAAAAGGGGAAGATATCGCACTATAACGGTCTTTCGCCAGTGTGTATACGCTTATGTCGAGTGAGGTTGCCAAAGCTAGCAGCTGCAAAAGTGCACACGTCGCAAATGAAGGGTTTCTCGCCGGTATGCTTTCGCTTGTGCTCAGCTAGATTGTCACAGCGAGCAGTTGTAAAAGTGCACATGTCGCACGTGAAGAGTGTTTCCTTAGTGTGCCTGCGCTTGTGCCGAGCTAAAGTTCTAGAGTCTGCAGTTGTAAAAGCGCACATTTCACACTTTAAGAATTTCTTACCAGAGTGCATACTATCGTGTTGATTGACATTTACCGATTCCGCAGCTGTAGGACACGTGTTTCGGTTGAAGTTGCTTTCGCCTGTGTGCACACTATTGTGTGGAAGGAGGCATTCAAAATCTGCAGGTGTGAAAGTACAAGTGTTGCGGCTGAACGGGCTTTCGTCAATGTGCGTAGTGTAATGTTGAGTGACACTTCCAGACTCTGCTGGTGTAAAATTGCCCGTGTCGCGATTAGAGAGGCTTTCGCCAGTGTGCGTACACTCGTGGCGAGTTAACCTTGCAGAGTCTGCAGTTGCAGAAGGGCACAAGAGATACTCACACGGTCGTCCTTCTATGTGGCACCGCATCTCACGCTTATCCTCGCACTTCGCAAACTCCGCAGGGTCCTCGGAGCGTTTAGATGGCTCTCCTCCTGTCTCAGCGTGCATGTGTCTCGTAACCTCGGCAAAGTTCGCTGAAATGTAGGCGCTGGAGGGGCAGCTGTACACATCTCTTTTCAATGTTGGTGGCTGTCTGCCGAACGAATTCTGTTCTATGAGTCAATACAGGTGCCATGCTTCTTTGCTGGTAGTGTTCACCGCCTTTCTATGCTGGTTTTTGTCTTAGAATGAGCCCAGAACACAACTTCCGTCGTGCTAGTCTGGAAAGCACACCGCTTCTGCAAATAAAATTGATGAAATGTGTAGCGTTAGGGAAAATCCGTTTTCCCTAATCCGTTTTTCCTTAAATAGTTCAAGCATGCCAGGTTGTTGGTTGCATCGAAGCACAATTCGCGCTAAGATCCATGCAAAAATAACATGATTCGCGGACACTTTTATTAAACGCACCACGTCAACTACATTTCTAGTATTAAGGAGAGGATGCATGCAGGCTTTCAAAATAGTACTCGTACTGTATCTACCGTCGTATGCTGATAAGGCAGCTCTGATATCACACCCAACCTAGAAAACGCTGTGCACGACATTGTGCTCGTAAAAACCAGTGTATGTGGCGGAGTTTGACGTTGACGTCTTTTGTAACGCTCTAGCCCTTGAAGCCTGAAGCGGTCAGTTGTCCAAGTTTTGTGCAAAACCGTGCATGTACTACCGTATTCTATGTGCATTGATGCGATAAACTTGGAGCTGTTTTCCTCCTGCACGTCAGCCATAACGAAAAAAAAACTTCGCATTTAGGTTGAGAAATTTTCTTTGCATGTAGAATTCGTATTACAATGAGCACTTAGCGATACCTATCGGCTCATCACACAACTCAGATCATGCCTGCAAGTCTCATATACTATGAAAACGAAGCACGAGCTCTCGAGCAAAAGTTTGACAGTCATAACCCACACGTGCAACACAGTACAACTTGTCAGTATTAGTAGCAGGCGTGGTGGTGCAAACATTTTAATGAAATTGTTTAGGAGGTTGTAGCGCTGGGTGGAGCTGTCAGCAGACTAGAACAATCTGAGGAGATTGAGCAATCAGCAGATCTAAAAGTAGCTATAAATCATCAAAAAGAATCGAAAGATTAAGAAAGAAAAAATTGCACACAGAAAGCACAGATTATTCATCTAACATTTTAGGATGCATTCGACGTACCAGTATATCGAGAGTGACTGCTAGAGAACGTCAGAATTAAAACATAGGTTCTCGGTAAATGTCCTTGAAGGAAGGAAGGAAGGAAGGAAGAAAGGAAGAAAGAAAGAAAGAAAGAAAGAAAGAAAGAAAGAAAGAAAGAAAGAAAGAAAGAAAGAAAGAAAGAAAGATAGAAAGATAGAAAGATAGAAAGAAAGAAAGAAAGGAAGGAAGGAAGGAAGGAAGGAAGGAAGGAAGGAAGGAAGGAAGGAAGGAAGGAAGGAAGGAAGGAAGGAAGGAAGGAAGGAAGGAAGGAAGGAAGGAAGGAAGGAAGGAAGGAAAAACTATTTTCGCAAATGCTTTCTCCTGCGGATTGGGGTCATTTTCAGAGACGTCTTGTTTCTATCCCGAGGAGCCTTCTCTGTCGAAGTCGTCCGCCTCTGATCAATGGTCGGTTGCCCTCAGTCCAGGGCTCCACTGGCCACTGCCGCCCGTTGAGCTCGCTGTACCAGACCTTGTTGGTCTTCACAGCGATCGCTGGACAAGCAGAGTCTCCCATTGCTCCGCACTCGGGTTTTGTATTTTGGGGACCAAGTCTATGTTTTGGCAGGCCCATGTGATGTGATATAGAGTAGGTTTTTCGTCGCCTCAGGGACATTTGTCCGTGTATATCGTAGGGTGCGTTTTGTGTAGTATATGTAGGTTTGGGAAAGAGCCTGTTTTTAATTGTCTCCAAGTGACAGCTTCTTCTCTGCTGAGAGATTTGTGCGGCGGGAGATATCGCATTCTTCTGCCTCTATAGTTTTGTAGTATGGCCGAGTATTCCCTAGGTGCTGGCGAGAGTTCCGCGGTCTCGTCGGATGCTGGGAAAGTAATGTATCCTCGAGCTATCCTTTCGGCCTCTTGGTTCCCTGCCACCCCCGTGTGCCTCGGTACCCACACAACTTTGGTGAGATCTTGTCGTTTTGTTCTTCCTGGTTTTTAATTCTGTCGCTCGCTGAGAGGAGTATACGGAGCGCGCGACGACCTATCCTGCCACCATGTAATTTCGGCAGGCTGTTCGAGAGTCCGTGAGTATTGTTAGCGACCGCCCGGTTCTATAGACCTCCGCCACGGCTAGAGCAACGGCTACTTCCTCGGACTCCGCAGCTGTGCAGCCACGAAGAGACGCGCTGGTCATTTCGCGTAAAGACGAATCGACCACCGCCGCGCCACAGCGATTTTGGTATCTCCTTCTCTCCAAGACGCGTCAGCATACACGGTCGTGGCTTGAAAAGCGTATGTTTTCTCGATGAATTCGGCCCTCGCTTCTCTTCTGCCTCAATGGAGGTTGGGATCCATGTTTTTATGCGAAGCATATTGCTAGACCTACCACTCACGCCGTCGCCGTGGGACCCCCACGTGACACCGTGACGTCACAGCACGTGACACCGTGACGTCACACCACGTGACATCGGATGAGAGAGCCGGCCTCCACCTCGCGCCGTCGCCGTGGGACCCCTAGCCGTCACGCCACGTGACACCGTGACGTCACACCACGTGACATCGGATGAGAGAGCCGGCCTCCACCACCGTGGCCTCCACCTCGCGCCGTCGCCGTGGGACCCCTAGCCGTCACACCCGCGCATTCCCGCGCATTTCGAACGCGCGTTCACACTCGGTGTAGGTGAAACGCTCGCTCCACCGGGCAGGCAGGCGCGGCTTCCGTGGCAATCCAGGCGCTCACCCAACGCGCGTCTCGGGGTTAGTCGGCGTTCCGCTGTAGCCATGCCGTTGTCTTCCCCCACGACGAAGGCTTCTAGTGGTTGTATTAAAATGACCAAGTATTCAACCAAAGAAAGCCATGTATTACCAAGCCTAGCCAGTAATATGCTTCGCATTCCCCAGGCTTAGCCAAGCTGAGCCTCAGCAATTTTTTGGTATTGAGTTGCTTGCGAAACGAAGTACTCGAAGACAACAGATTTATAACTGTAAGCGAGTCTTTGTGTTTTAAGGTGTCTTTGTGTTTTAAGGTGAAAGACCTTTACTGGCTCATCGTTGTCGTGAACAAAATATGTCCCGCTTTTCATGGGTGTCCACCGAGATATGTGTACAGTTAGTGCGTAATTTCCTTTCCTCAAATACAATTTTCATTTTGCTTCATTGCGGCCTCTCTCTCTCTCTTTCTTCTTTCACTCCCACTTCCTCCCTTCCTGTACGGTGCGTTTCAGGTGTCCACCGAGATGACAGAGAATTACGGTCAGATTTCCTTTGCTCAAAAAGAGTTGCGTTCAAAGTTCAAGGCATCGCGCCGAACGGGTGGTGGCGTTCCGTGGACTCCCTGGCAGCGCTACAACACGCTGTCGTGTCCCGCGCCTAAAGGCGAAGATTTAGTGTCATTAATTGGCAGTTAATTATTATTTAGTCATTAATCAGTAATTAGGCATTAATTAGTGATTCTTTAGTACTTATTATTTAGTCATTATTATGTGTGACGCCATATAGTGGTGACGTCACCAGTGCCACAGAAGAAGTCAAAGGGAAAACGCTTTTGCCTCTATGCACTATAGACAGTCAAAGTGCCCCCTGAATTTTTGTGAGCAAGGAGGGCATTGGTTTTTTTAATAATATAAAAAAGCTGTGGTGAGTCCAACTTAACTGAAACACCTAGTATATCTGCGGGAACGACATGATTCACTTCAGAAAAAGGTGCACACATAAACGGGAGAAAAAGAGTAGTTAAGGAGGAAATTTCCTCCTGGATGCCGTAGACACTGGGATTTTAATATAGGAATTCAAAAAGAGGAGAAAATAGATAAATTCATTGCATTCTGGTGCCCGCGATGCTGTAGATGCTGTAGATTCAATAAACACCATTATGGAGCTCGGCGCGGCATAGCCTGCATAATTAAATGCCAGAAGTTTTTTCAATTTTACAGATCTTTATTTTTTTAAATGTGAGAAGTACGGGGGTGTGCAGACTGTACAGCAAAACTGAGATTACAAACTCATTAGGTATGAATAAGTGCACAAGTAACCTAAAGTTAACTAGTCACTTTTTGACATCTGAGGCGCAAGGTTGGTAATTCAAAATTGATTGGTTTGGTTCGATTTTATGGGGTCTAATGTCCCAAAGCGGCTCAGGCTATGAAGGACGCCGTAGTGGAGGACTCCGGATAATTCGACCACCTGGGGTGCTTTAACGTCCACTGACATCATCTTTCGCTTACATTTAAATGTGACCGCCATAGCCGGGATCAAACTCGCGTCGTTTGGTTCAGCAGCCGAGCACCATAACTACTGCGCCTACGCGGTGGCTCGTAGAGAACAAAACTGTCGAGCCCACATTTAACCAACCTCAGGGTAGCTCAGATTGCGTTCGTTGCATCCGAAGTTCCTAGTAAGCGGACTTTCCCAGGAAGCGAATCTCATAGTAAGCGGGAACAAGCACTTGTTCCTCAGAAACGGTCATCATCCGCGTCGGCTTATTCAAAGTAAACCATATCACGGCGGGGTGGAGACCACCCCGGCCGAGACCCCCAAGGAGGTCCAGGCCGAACACCATCTGGCCGAGACCCCTGAGGAGGACCCAGCCGCAGTGCCTGCTGCAGACAGCCCGACCACCTCGGCTGCCGGCGCGGAGGCGGAGGGCTCCCTGGAGCTCTTCGCGTTCGGCTCGCCCTCGTCCCCGACCGTCTCAGACACAACGGGGGCGTTCTCTCCCGAGTCGCTCGCACCTTTCGGTTCGGCTGACGAGCTGAGCCGGGACTCCGAGTCCTCCAACTCCTCGACCGAGGAGGGTGGGCCCATCGACAGCGGCTCTGTGCTGCGCCTCACGGGGGACCTCACCTGTGAGCAGCGCGCGGCCCTCACCACGTCGACCGACCAGGGCCTGCCCCGTCGTACGCCCCGTCGACCACCGCCCGGGGAGGAGGACGGGCGACGAACCGCCAGCCTGGCCGCCTCGAACGCCCCCGACGCGTCGGAGTCGGCATCCGGAACACCGCTCGCTTCAGTGTCGATGAGCCAGCCACTTGACCTGCGCGCGCCCCCCGTTGAGGATATGGACACGGGTAAGCTCGCGGGGAAGCACGCCAGGCAGGAAAGCTCTGATGATAACTTAGATGGCGCTGCCCCGCCCCACGCAAAAAAGTCCACACCCAGCTCCGCTCATGGCGGGGCTACTTAGACGTGTCACCACTACGTCGGCACCCTGTCTTACCATAATGGCGTTAGTGCATCTCCTCTCCCTGAATGTTCAGGGATTTCGATCGCCGGACAAGCAGAGAGAGGTGATGCACTTCGCCCGCGCACAGGGCGTCGACATCCTGTTTTTGCAAGAGTGTAACTTACGCTGCCCACGCGAGGTCACTGATTTTAAGTCGCGTTTTTGCGTTGAAGCTTTTTTTTCGTTAACCTGTTCTGTTTCGTGCGGTGTTGCCGTCGTTTTTGTCAATAGTTCCCTTCGCTCTGGCGCGCATTGCACCTACGGCGTGGATGGCCGCACCCTCGCGGTCGACTTCTTCCTCGGTGGCATGCGCGTCAGAGCGTTGGTGGTTTACGCGCCAGCCCGCCACTCCGACTCTTCTAGCTTCTTTGATTCGCTAGATTCTTTTATGTTAGATTGTTACCCTTGCTTTCTCGTTGGCGATTTTAACTGTGTTCTGGATCCCGTACGAGACGTTCGCGGTCGAGGCCAGGGGCGACCCTACGCCGGGGCCCGGTCTCTGCGGGATATTTGTATTCAGTTTGGTTTGACCGACGCGTGGGTTAAGCTTCACGATGGTTGTTTTGGTGGAACTTGGTAGCGGGGCAGCTCAGCGAGCAGAATTGACAAGTTCTTGTTCCCTCGAGAGCTCGAGTGTTTATTGGTGGCCTACAATGTGCTCGCGTTCCCCCCGGGTACACCGCGCATTAGCGACCATCGACCACTGTCAGCAGTACTGGACATGGGCGAGCGCGCCCCACGTTTGGAAGCGAGGCGTATGGACCCATGTCTGCTGACAGATTGGTCGAGCGTGATAGCCCTTGAACATGCGCTGGGGAACCCGGGTGGACGCGACGCGACGCGCATTACCTGGGACGAGCGAAAAGCGGCATGGCGCGCGCTCCTTATCACCGAAGGGCGCCAACGCCGTAGGCGAATAACGGGCGAAATTAACATCACTCTCGCTCGTATACGCGCCGTGCAGCGTGGCGCGCCGCTTACTTTCGCCATGCGCGATTACTTGAACATCTTGAAGGCGCGCTACCGCACACTCCTGCGTCAGTCATCGCGGACAGCAAGTAGGGCGCTCGTACAGGGCCGACCGGTTTCCGATTCGACCGTATTACGCCAAGTACGGGCAGGTAGCCTTGACGAGGAGCGACAGGCCCGCGTGGAGGAGGTAGTTTTGCCGGACGGTACCAGGAGCAGCAGCGCGGCTGACATCTCTGACGCATTTACGCGTCACTTTTCGCAGCTGTTTGCTTCCGAGGCCGAAAGGCGGGACGACGCCTCTTTCACGGACTCCCTCCGTAGTTTCTGCGCTACGCTACCGCAGGTCCCGAGCGATCTCGGCGCGCAGCTGAGCGCTCCCGTAGGCGCGGAAGAGCTCTTCGCCACCGTTAAGGGCATGAACGCCGCCTCAGCTCCAGGCCCTGAAGGTATCCCCATCAGCTTTTATGCTAGGTTTTACACCGTCCTGGAGGATCACCTCCTCCGGATGGTGAACGCCTTCGTCAGGGACGGCGAGAGGCCGGAGTCTTTTCGCGAGAGCCGCGTAGTGCTCATCCTGAAGCCCGGCGGGTGTCGATCTGACCCGCAGGCGTGGCGCCCGATCACTCTGCTAAACGCAGACTACAAGATCGTGGCGTCACTGCTGGCTAAAAGGTTGAGTAAGGTTTTATCGGTGCTCGTAAGCCCTGCGCAGACCTGCAGCGTGCCTGGACGCTCGGTATTCTCGTCTCTCGCACTAACGCGTGACTTGTTCACGTTCACCTCGAGAACAGGAATTCCGGGTTGTTTTGTCTCTCTCGATCAGGCTAAAGCCTTCGATCGGGTCGAGCACCGATACCTTTTTGGAGTTCTCGGGGCTTTCGGCTTTCCGCCGGAGTTCGTAGAGCGGTTGGAGCGGCTGTACTCCGATCTTACAGCTTGCTTGCTCTTCAACGGGGCGTTGTCCGCACGTTTCGGGATAGAGCGCGGTATTCGCCAGGGTTGTCCCCTGTCACCTATGCTCTTCGTGTTATGTTTAGACCCGCTCTTGCGTCGCGTAGCAGAGTCTCCATCGATTCGCGGTTTCCCTTTGCCTGGCCAGGGCCAGGTGAAGGTGTCAGCGTACGCTGACGACGTGTCCTTGTTTCTGAGGGACGCGGACAGCTTCGTAGCGTTTGTACGGCTTTTTTCCAGTTACAGCGAGCTGTCCGGCGCCCTCCTCAACAGGGGCAAGAGCAAGGCTCTGCGTTTCGGGGCCTTCGCGTCGGACCTGCTGGGCGAGGTGGAGTGGGTCCCGGCTTGTAAGGTGCTTGGAGTCGTGTTCCTCTCCTCGGGGGAGGTAGCCCGCGACTCGTGGACCGAGTTGAGAGCGACCGCTGAGCGACGCCTGACAGTGGCAGCGCGTTTCCGCCTGTCGCTGTCGGAACGCGCGTTTATCATCAGGTCATCGGTGTGCGCGCCGCTCTATTGTATAGCTCGCGTCGCTTGTCCGCCGCGAACCTTTACGCGCCGCTTGGCCACTCTCTGTGGCTGTTTTTTTCTGGGCGGGAAAAACGGAGACCGTCGCTCGCGCGCTCCTCCGTCTTCCCACGCGCATGGGCGGGTTCAGCCTGCCCAACATGCGCACAATGTGCAGCGTGCTTGCTGTTAGAGGCGTCCGCGACCTGGTCGACGCCACCGACTACCCGGGAAGAGGGCTCCTCGCCTACCTTCTCGGGACTTGGTGGCGCCTCTTTTTTGGTGAACTCGTAGGTCCTTCAGCCGAACGGCAGCCGGCGTTCTTCCGGTATGTCTGTCGGACGGCCGAGTCTCTCACCGCCACCCTGCCCGAGGTCGACGTCTCTCAGACGCAGGCCTCCCGCGTTTGCGAGCTCCTTGCCATCCAGGAGGCTACACCTGAACAGCTAGAGCGGAGCAGGCGGGTACGGTGGCGAGACTTGACGTCACACTCGATACCACCAAACGTCCGCGACTTCGGCTGGCTGCGAGGCTGGAGAGTCCTCCCAACGGGGGTCCGCATCGCCGCGTGGGGCATCGCTCCTTCTTCTCGGTGTCCGCAGTGCGGTGCGACAGAGACTCTCGAACACGCGATTTTTGAGTGCGTCGTAGCGCGCACTTTTTGGAGGCTCATGTCGCGGTGTCGCTCATGTGTGGTGCGCGGTGTCGGTGCGCGTTCATCGTATTTAGTGAGCGTGCTTCCCCCCGCGATGCCTGGACATTATGGACCCTTTGAACATTCTGTGCTGTGAATGATTTTGTGTGAACGGCGACAGCAGTCGCCGTCGTGTTCTTGTTTCATAGCTTGTTTGTACCGAGCGACACTAGTCGCTGCCTTGTTGTTTTTGTCTTTGTGAGGGACTATGGTCCCTTTGTATGAATAATCAGTCCAATAAACTTCTCTTCAAGGCTTTAACGTCCACTGACATCATCTTTGGCCTGCATTTAAATGTGACCGCCTTAGCCGTGATCAAACTCGCGTCGTTTGGTTTAGCAGCCGACTACCATAACCGTACCATAACCGGTGGCTCGTAGAGAACTAAACAGTCGAGCCCACTTTTAACGAACCTCAGGGTAGCTCAGATTGCGTTCGTTGCATCCGAAGTTCCTAGTAAGCGGACTTTCCCAGGAAGCGAATTCCATAGTAAGCGGAACAAGCATTTGTTCCTCAGAAACGTACGTTATCCGCGTCGGCTTCTTGAAAGTAAACCATATCAAGGCGCTTTCCAAGCTCCGCTGAGCGGGCATACGTATGTTTCCGCCCGAGACCAAGCAATAAGGTGCTTGAAGAACACGATTTAACTAATTGGGGTTAAAGCGTTCACGCCAACCGGTGGCAACTTGGCATGCTCATCGGCAGATTCCTGGCAGTCGGGGATCGGTCTTCACGTACAGTGGCTTCGTCAGCGTATAGCTCTGCAACGACGCCATCGAAGTCATCCCAGGCAAAGTCATGCCCTTCCATCTGTGCACATGCGTCAAATCATGCGCGTATTCAACAGCATCTTATTTCGTTTCTTGGACCATGAACTCAGCTTCAGAGAAAAAGTTTTGTTGTGCACTCCGCCGTAAGCCGCATTCACACGGCCTCGTTCATTTCCTCACCAGCGAACAAAGATATCCGAACCGGTACATCGCCCCTTCAGTATCATTTGGTATGAGTATGCGCTGTATATAGCGCCGATGCTGGGACATCTTGAGCGCGTGAAAGACTCCCATTTCGGGTGGCTGAATCTTGCACTTTTAATTCGGTGGCGAGAAGATCATTGGCACCCCATTCAGAGAAAGCAACACGTGATGCATCGCAAACTTATCATGACAGAGCAGAAGCTCCGTAAAGAGGAAGACGATCAGCAGTTGGAGCAGCAGACCCGACGCGAGGCGCGAGACGCCAGAGGCTCCTATGTTTTTCGCCATGTCATGGATGAATTCACTAGCCACTCGACAAGATAATCGTGAATCGCCCTTATGAATGTCATGCTTAATTTCACGCTGCACGAATTATAACGAAAAGTGAGGCATTATGCAGGACTTTCAGCTCGGCTTGAAGCGTACGAAAGCGGTCGTCCCAGAATATCAGTTAGCTGAACTTGCCGATAAGAGTGAACAACAGCCTGTCTTAGCCGTTCTTGCTCGTTAACGCGAAATTATCGGTGCCTTCCACCAGCTCAGGTGTCGCCTTCCGAGGCATTTGTTTTGGACGGCATGGTTCGGTAAAACCCACTTCGTCGTTAATGTGTCACCTTTCGTACTCAATATCTTGGTCCCCACATACGCTCAGAGGGCTGTTGCCACGAAGGGTCAGAGGCTCTCTTTAAAATCCGTGCTTACCGGATAAGCGGGTTTTTCGACTGCGTGGCCGCACTTATGGTTCCTCTCCGTTCGTTCTTACCTAGTGCAGCTGTGATGGTTTTTTTATCTGAAATGCAGTCCCCATTGCCCTTCTGCAAATTTAGAGAGTAGCTCTACCGCCCGTTCGCAGTAAGCGAACGTTCGTTATAATGCAGTCGTTATTGGCGGACTCGACTTGATATCTACGGGCATAAAGTTTTCTCATTTGCTACATATACGGTGCGCATAAGGCAGGCGTGATGGTATATAGATGCCTGGTTTTGAGGATTGCATTGTAATGTAGAAACTTTATTGATCTAAAAGATTAGTGGAGCGGCATGAATGGCCCCCTAACGGAGGGCGACCTTTCCCACCCAATCCGCAAGCTCGGCTGCGTGTTCTTGTCATGTTCCGTCAGGAGCTTAAGCCAGGCCCCCCGGAGGGAGCCGGTAGAAGGTCTTTTGGAGGTGGATTTCGAGTACAGTCCCATAGGATGTGTTCGTCTGTTGCTATGTTACCGCAATGTATGCAGTTCGGATCGATGGGCTGTTTGGTAATTCTAGACATAAGAAAGGGGATCATGGCTGCCCCAGTTTGGGCCAAACGTAGGTTTCTGGCCTCTTGCCTGGTAAGGTCCGGGTGACGTGCAGGGTAAAGTTTCCGCGCCTCACTGAGCTGATTGGTCATTTCTCGGTAAGTGAAAGTTTCGTTGATGTGCGACTCCGAGACACTCCCCGATCCCTCCCGGTTTGCTAGAGCTCGGGCATATCGGTTCGCCTTCTCGTTTCCCGCATTTCCCTCGTCTGCAGGGACCCAAATAATTTCTACGCGGCTTATTATTTGGCTGTGTTTGATCAGACCTGCGGCTGCAGAGCAAACAGCCCGTTGTTATAATTTTGGATTGCAATCTTGGAGTCGCTAATTATTGTGCTTACGCTCTCGTCCCTGAGAGCTAAGACAATAGCTACTTCTTCGGCCTCTGTTGCTGAAGTTACTGTCGCTACAGCAAAGAACTTGAGCTTGTCTTCTGTCGCTCGCACCATGGTGGCGAAGTATTTGTCTTCCTTTGCTCGGGCCGCGTCCACTTAGACTGCAGCTGGGTCGCTACTGTATTGATCTTCGATTCTTTGAGCACGGTTCCTCTCCTAGCTGCATGCATTTCCACTCTCATGTTTTTGGGGAGGGGTAAGATTTTAATGCGCTGCCTGATTGTGATCGGCAACATCTCCCTGCAGGTAGACTCGTACACCGGCTCTATCCCTAGCCTGTGTAGTACCATACGGCGTGGAGTAGAGGCTGAGAGCCTCAATATTTTTTCTTCCTTATGCGCCTTTATCAGCTCTTCCAGTGTGTTGTATATGCATGCCTAGTTCGAGTAGCTTTTCAGTCTTGGTGTATCTGGGAAGCCCTAGAACTGCTTTGTACACCGTTCGAATGGTCGTATTAACAGATTCTACCTCTCTTGCCTTCAGATTGCAGTTGGGTAGAGAGTATGTAATGCGGCTTATCATGAAGGCTTGCACTATGCGGCAGAGATCTTGTTCCTTCATCCCCTATGTTTATTAGTTACTCTTCTTAGTAGTCTTAGTACTTGTTTACTTGTGGCCCGAATGGCCTTTAGGGCATCTTGACCTCCCCCATCTTTGTAGAAGGTGAGGCCAAGGCTCTTGAGTCTATCCACTTCGGCGATACTGTTTCCTGCCAATTTGATGTTCAAGACTTTCCTCGCATTAAGGGTTTTGCAGTGATTGCATCCAGCGCATGATCTGATCTCCACTGCAAGCACTTTGGGCTTTGCTGGGGAGCACTTTAGCCCGATGCAGGCGTCATATGAGCTCACTGTGTCTGCCGCCCTCTGCGGTGCCTCTTCTACCTGTTGCTTGGTACCGGCATTAGTCCAAACAACAATATCATCGGCATACAGCGCGCGTTTAACGTTTGGAATTTTGCGCAGGAGCTTCGGGAGGGATCTGATGGCTACGTTAACAAGGAAGGGGGAGAGGACTGCCTCTTGTGGCGTGCCATTGGCACCGATTTGAATCGGAGCTCCCCAAATTTAATTGAGGCTGTTCTGTTACTATGGAAAGTTCTGATGTAATTATATGTCCTGGCCCCTACGTTCATCTCGGAGAGACCCTTAGGAATCGATTCATGGGATAAGTTATCGAAAGCCTTACTTAGGTCTAAGCTGAGGATGGCATGTAGTCGTTTCTCCCTTATTGTCTGAGGAAAGACATCGTTTTGAATCATCCACAGTATGTCGGAGTACATATATGCCTGCATGGGGCGAAAGTGCCGGCGGGCGTCGTTAGGTGGCGCAGACCGTAGTTCCGCCACACTTTCCCTAGTAGCGCAATATTGTGTTCAGGACTCCACTTAAGAGCTAGGCGGCGACGATAACAACAAGCGCGTTTTGCGGTCACCGAAGAACACAATGACCGCTGCTCTCAGGAGCGCTACATTTAAAGCTGAGAAAGCGCTTTCAGGTAAGGCGCGAAACTCAATGGGTACAATCTCGCGCAACTAGGAGTCAGCAGAGCGTAATTGCGGTAATTCTAGGTGAATATTGTTGTTCTTCGCATCCCAAAGTTAAAAATTCCGGTACCAAGGTTATGAACCAACAAACATTACAAAACTTCACGGAATATATTCCATGCACTAATAATGCGAATCTTCATTAGGGTGTCTACTTTGCGACCCAGAATTCGACCAGTAACAGCTAAAAATATCAGTGGAGTTTGCATCGCTCGAAATGGCTTGCGAAGTAACAGCTGACGCACCAATTGTTTTGATGAAAGAATGCATATTTCAAGAACTTTCTACTTCTATTTACGCATCGGAGTTCTCAAGAATATTGTGTGCAGAAAAGGTGTTCATGGCTGGCTGGATGTAGACGAATGTAGACATAACGCGTGCTGCTGGTAGCGGGCAGGTAGGAAAGCGTGTGGCATCCCGCTAATCCCACGCAAAAAAAAAAAACAATCGAGCGATGTGTAAAAGAACAAAATTACTTACAAGTTGCGATGGCAAAAAAGTTCCTCCTTTTCACTGCTGTGCCCCGTACGTTGTCCTATGAGTATGCTCACACGCAGAATTCTAATTATTTGTGCGGCGCCAATCCAAGGCCAAGCAAAAAGAAGCATCGCTGCGGGATGCATGCTAAGCCACACCTCGTTTTGCTATGTGAATTGTGCGGGAATAGTTGGAATATCGTCATAAAACAGAGCTAAGAACAACGGGCAATCGAACCAATAGACAGAAGCCACCCTAAGTTCGACTAAACGATTCATTTAGTGTAACCTGGAATATATAAGGGCTAAAATCATAGCTATGCAAAAGGCAGGAGGTGTGCAATGCGTAAAATAACAGTTTTACTCGCACAGGGTCTCCCTAGAGCTGGGTCATCGACATTCTAGTCTTGCTTAGACGTTTAGTGAAATACCGACACTACACAGCGGGCCAAAACTGCCTGACTAAGCAGCCAGTGCAGCAGCTGGACACCGTCACAAGTGTTAGAAACTTTGCTGATTCTCTGTTACGTCCCGTACTCTTTGTCTGAACACCACGCCCACGCTCTCTCATGTTTTTTTTATGTGGCGCCACCACGTGACAACAACGAAGAACACGACTGTGTGTTGCTTTTTATAATTATTTTTTTTGTATTATACTGCGGGACGCCTTTCGGTAGTCAATGCAGGACTGAGTGAGTGCGAGATGTGTAAAAATGCTTCGTCCATCACAGACAACAAAAGCAAGAAAAGAGACCAGATGAGCATACTGTCAAGCTTCTGTGCGACAAACGAGCTCATAAAGTAAATAAAAAGGCGCTGTATTTCAGTGTAAGCGTCGAAAGCAGCGCACAGCCAGACTCGAAGAATCAAACGAAGTAAAAATAACTTACCGGCTTGATCTTACTGCAGATGACCATGATTCGGGTGATGGTAAGGTGACTACATTGCAAGGTAACTTATTCCGGACGGCTATTGTTCAATGAATAAATGACGCCTTGATTGAATGGGTTCGACACTGAGGCATTATTGTTGTTTATGCCATGTTTGTGCCTAGTCTGTCGCGTTCTATTGTACGGCATATTGCCACCTAGCATTGCCAGGTGGCGCATAGCTGACGACGACGAAGTAGGGCTCGCGCCGAGTGGAATCTGTCGCTTTTGTTGCCCAGCTTGCCTGGCCTTGTCTGTCTTCGTGCCTGGTATTAAAGCCCCCTTCGTCAACAAGTACGTTACAGTGTGGTGGAGGTGCGGGGTACCGTGAGCCCATGCAAGAGACCCCTCCAGGCAGCCGTCGCGTCAGCCTTGTACCGCTTGACACCGCGGTACATCGCTTCAGTCGGAGGATCCAGGGACTGCCTTTGGAGGTTGGACCATTAGAGAGCGGCGCCGTGGTGACAGCCGCTCCTCCTCTTCTGCAAACCGCCGCTGCCCCGCTACCTCACTACACCTTGCAGACTCCGCGGATTCCCAAGACGTTCCGTGGGGAACTTTTTGAGGATGTGGAGGACTGGCTCCTTCACTTTGAAAGTGTAGCTGCGTTTAACCAATGGGACGACGCAGCCAAACTCCGGAACGTTTACTTCAGCCTCCAGGAGGGTGCTCGCACCTGGTTTGAAAACCGAGAGGATGTTTTAACCTCGTGGCACGAGTTCCGTCGTCGGGTGCTGGAGGCCTACACAAGCGTGGATCGTCGCGAACGAGCTAGCGTGAACTACAATCTCGCATCCAGATGCTGAACGAAAGTGTTCAGAAGTACGTCGAGGACATGACGCGCTTCTTCAGAAGAGCTGACCCGGCCATGCCTGAAGAAAAGAAACTCCGGCATTTGATGGGTGGCGTCAAAGAACAGCTTTTCGCAGGCCTCGTGTGCAGCCCACCATCGACCGTTGTTGCATTCCTTACAGAGGCCACAACGATGTAAAAAGTGCTGCAACAACGTTCTGCGACCTACAACCGGCCCGTGCATGGTGCTCCTGTCACCGCATCGTTTGGTACCTCCGGGAGCCAACCTGACGATCTGCGCGAACTGATTCGCACCATCGTGCATGCAGAGGTCCTGAAATTTTGCAGCCCTTCGCAGCCGGCGCTAGGTTCGATTTCTCCTCTAGTTCGCGAGGAGGTGCAATAGGCGTTCAGGGCTCCTGCTGTCGAAACACTCCTCTACCAGGAGACTGCCACCACCCCACTTATGCTGAAATTGCGAGGCGCCCGGCTGCGGTATCGTCACCACCGTTTCCGGTAACGCCTCCTGAGATGCTGTCAGTGCCACCAGTGCAGTATTTCGCCGATCGCCGAGCGCCCTTGCTGAAGGCCGATATCTGGCGCACACCTGACAACTGGGCACTCTGCTTTCACTGCGGAGAACCAGGTCATCTCTACCGTCATTGCTTTTATCGGCGCCTCGGTCTGCAGGGCTTTCGAGCCGATTCGCCCACACCCCGGTTTGGCCATCGGCCCCCTGCCATTGAAGACTTCTTAGCGGAACAGCCAATTTCAGCCCGCGCGCCGCATCAGCCGCGCTCATCGGCTCCGAGGCGCTCTTCCCCGAACCCCCACAGCTCCTCGCGAGCAGCACAGGGTCGCTCGCCCAGCCCTCGCCGGGAAAACTGAGACCAGTGACCTTCGGGGGCGAGGTCGCCGGGAGTCGCTGCGCTGAAGACCTCCCGTCGCCGCCGCTACGCTCCGACCGTGAACAGATGGCAGCGTCATCCGACCTAGACAGCCCCGTTTCTTTGGACATGCCTGTTCTTCGCGACGGTCACAAAGTCAGTGAATTAGTGGACACCGGGGCTGACTATTCAATTATGAGTGATTTGTTGGCAACGTTTCTGAAAAAAGTGCTTAAGCCTTGTTCTGTGTTGCATATTCGTACAGCCAGTGGTAAAGGTTCAGGAAATGCTTGATGATGTCGTTGTTCAATCTTCCCAAAGCCCGTGGTCTTCGCCTGTCGTCTTTGTTAGGAAGAAGGACGGCACTCTCCGGTTTTGTGTCGACTATCGCAAACTGAACAGTGTGACCAAAAAGGATGTCTACCCGTTGCCACGCATTGACGACTCGCTGGATAGACTACGGTGCGCTAAGTGCTTTTTATCTATTGAATTGAAGAGCGGCTATTGGCAAATTGAAGTAGACGAAAGGTACCGCGAAAAAACCGCTTTTGTGACTCCAGATGGCCTCTATAAATTCAAAAGTGCTTCTTTTCGGTTTGTGCTCCGCCCCGGCTACGTTTCAAAGGATGATGGCCACCGTCCTCGCAGGCCTCAAGTGGCAAAGATGTCTTGTTTACTTGGACGACGTCATCGTTTTTGCGGAAACGTTTGATCAACATCTCCAGCGCCTGCGGGCTGTCCTCGACGCTCTCCGCTCGGCTGACCTTACCCTGAAGCCCCAGAAATGTCATTTCGGTTACGAAGAGCTCAAATTTCTGGGTCACGTTGTGAGCGCTGAGGGAGTGCGGCCGGACCCCGAAAAGACTGCCACCGTCGCGCGTTTTCCCGTTCCAACCGACAAGAAAGCTGTCCAGAGCTTCCTGGATCTCTGTGCATACTATCGGCGCTTTATTGCGGACTTTTCCACGATTGCCGAGCCGTTGACGCGTCTCACCAGCAATACAACCTCCTTTGTCTGGACCACTGAGCAACAGACCGCTTTTTCTACGCTCCGCCAGCGCCTTCAAACACCTCCCGTTCTTGCGCACTTCGACGAACATGCCGATACTGAGGTCCACACCGATGCCAGTAACATCGGTCTTGGCGCCGTCCTTGTTCAACACCAAGAGGGCCTTGAGAGGGTTATCGCCTATGCTAGCGTACTCTCTCCCGCGCCGAGAGTAATTACTCCACGTCTGAAAAAGAATGTCTTGCGGTCGTGTGGGCCACCATGAAGTTTCGCCCTTATTTATACGGCTGCCCATTCAAAGTCGTAACCGATCTCCACTGCCTATGCTGGCTGGAAAATTTGTGAGACCCATATGGACGCCTGGCACGCTGGAGCTTACTGCTCCAGGAATTTGACATTTGTCTACAGCGAAATCTTGGGCGAGTTGGTACGACATTTTCCTGAATAACAGCGCGAACTTGGACGAGGACAGAAGATAGCGCCCGTCCACGTGTCTTTCTTCTGGCCTCGTCCAAGTTCGCGCTGTTATTCAGGATATTGTCTACAAGTCCGGCCGCAGACACGAAGACGCCGACACATTGTCGCGTGCACCAGCTGATCCTGGCGACGCAGCTCCGATGACGAAAGCGGCTTCCTTGGTACGCTAACCGCCTCCGACCTATTGACCCGGCAGAGGGCGGACTCGGAACTTCGCCCTCTCATTGACGCCCTTGAAGGTAGCGATACGGCTATACCTCACCACTTCTCTGGAAGTCTTGGCTCCTTCTGTTTGCGGCAAGGCCTCTTGTACAAGAAGAACTCGAAAGGCAACGATAGACCTTTCCTTCTCGTCATTCCAGCCGATCTCCGAGCTGACGTTCTTTTCGCCTGCCGCGACGAGCCCACGTCTGGCCACTTGGGGTTTTCACGTACGCTCTCCAGAGTGCGGAACATGTACTACTGGCCTGGACTTTCTGCTGATGCTAAACGCTACGTTCAAAGCTGCCGAGAATGCTAGCGCCGGAAAACGCCACCACTTAAGCCGGTGGGTTTTCTCAAGCCCGCTACAGCCCCTCGCGCTCCGTTCGACCAGATCGGCATGGACCTCCTCGGCCCTTTCCCTTTGTCGCAAAGCGGCAATAAGTGGATCATAGTTGCTGCCGACTATTTGACTCGCTACGCCGAGACCAAGGCGATACCTCGTGGCCCAACTTTCTAAGTCGCCGAGTTTTTCATGCACAACATTGTCCTGCGACGTGGCGCCCCTTCGCACGTGACTACTGACATTGAATAGGTTGGGGCAACCGAAAAGGAAATAAAAATAATAGGCCCCTGCCTGCACCGTTTACACACAACAGGCTTAACCCAATTGAAAAATAAAAGAGGAGGCCCGTAGGCAAGTTGTAATTTGACCACCCGTGGGTGGAAAAATAAAATAATAAGGAAAATGCTACATTAGCGACCCACAGCCGAGAGAGCGGGCCCGGGGAGGCTCCCCTGACCTCCCCTGGGAAGTAGCGGAAAGGGAAATGGGACGTGGGAAGGGAATGGGGACAGCGAGTTTTTTGCTCTGATCCTTCAATTATCTCGACTCCATTACTGGCCCACCTGGCCAGGGCAGGGAGAGCATCGAGATTGCCCAATGGTGCGGCCCCACTCGCGGGATGCCCGACCACCCACCATACGCAACGGGCTCCGACCGTCGGAGACAGGAAAACCTAACACGGGGTCAGTAGCTACCTGGGGCTCCTCATCGCACACTAGAAGGCCTTTCCCACCTGCCGGCTACTAGCCGTCGAAAGTTTTTCGCAGTTTTTCGGACACCGGAAGTATGTGTGATAGTCCCGTGCCAGTGGAGGTCCAGAACGTCAACGGCCTCGCGGCCTCAGAACTGGTCGCTCCGGGGGGTCCATCTGTGCTTCCTCCAACCATCTATGCACTTATTTCCTCTCCTAGCTTACTCTTCTCCTACTGAGGAGAGAGTGTTCAAGGCTGGGCGACCGGGCCACTAACCAAGAACGTGGCTTAGGATGAGATGACCCGGGCCTACTCCACCGGTACTCCACACATCTTCGGTTTTCGCCAGACTCTTACGAGGCAGTACTAAGCCCTCATCCCCCGGCATCCCGCAGGCGGTTAAGCCTGCGGCCGGCCGTAAGGCCGCTTCCCCGAGGCGGCGGTCCGTAACCAGAAACCGACGCGTTGGTAGCCAGACGTGCACGCCCCCGCGCGCAGAGGAAGGAAGGTAGCATGTATTTGAAAACCTTTTGGCGTTTTGACATGCCTTCTGACAGAGGGACAGCGTTTACAGCGCAGCTAATCGACCACATCTTTCGGCTGAGCTGCACAACGCACCACAAGACCACGGCCTACCATCCGCAGAGCAATGGCTTGACGGAACGATTGAACAGGACCCCTGCGGACATGTTGTCCATGTGCGTAGATGTCCAACACAAAACTTGGAGTGAGGTCCTGCCGTATGCCACCTTCGCCTACAATACCGCCCTGCAGGAAACTACGCGCTTTACACCGTTCCGCCTTGTGTACGGACGTGAAGTCCAGATCATGCTTGATGCCATGCTCCCGTGCTCAGAGGATCACCAACTCAACCCATACGCTCAACAATTTGCCCAACGTGCTGAGCAAGCCCGTCAGCTGGCCCGCGTGCACATCGGGCAATAGCAGAGCACCGATGCGCGCCGTTACAGCCTTCGCCACCGACAGGTTGACTACAAACCCGGTGACCAAGTCTGGGTATGGACTCCTGTCCGTCGCCAAGGCTTGTGCGAGAAACTGCTCTGCCGCTATTTTGGCCCTTACAGAGTGGTACAGCGTGTGAGTGACGTTAACTATGAAGTGGTTCCGGACGGTGTTGCGCAACCCCGACGCCGACAGCCCAACTCCGACATTGTGCACGTTATGCGGCTTAAGCCGCACTATACTCGGTTACGCAGACGTGTTGATGTCTTGGAACGCTTCAGTTGCGGAACTTTGCTCGTTTTTTGTTTATTTTTTGTTACGTCGACAGCGCTCTTCTTTTTCATAAAGGCTGAATAATGCCACCTGGCGTTGCCAGGTGGCCCATAGCTGACAACGACGAAGTAAGGCTCGCGCCTGAAATTCTATCTTGGTGTGATAATTGATTATGGTGAACATTATCAAGCGATGCATTTGTCAACGATATTTCGAGGTGGGCAAACCGGAGTACCTGAGATAGTCAGATACCGATACCTGTCTTCTGAAGGCTAAGTAAATAAATAAAAGTGCTTCCTCCCCCCCCCTCCCGACCCCCGACTGATATACATATAATGTACGTTTTCGCGTGTAGGTCTGCATTACGACTACGTCGCATAGTGCACAGGAAAATATTTTAGAGGCAGCTGATATCCTGTTAATAAAGAATGCAAGAAAGACAGGGAAGACGAATAAAAATTGCCCACGATTACGTTACTTCCTAATGCGAAGTTTGAGCGCAGCTCAACAACTGCTTCAGCTTTTCGATAGATTGAGGCAGAGAATTTGAGAGGGATGTATATGCAATTACAGACAACTTCTTACTTTTCGCACATTTTCCTTCTTCAAGAAACACTCCACTAAGATCTCATGATTTTCATGAAGGAAGCTTTGTGGTCGTAGAAATAGATGGATATATGCTCAATTTCCAGCATCGATGCCTGGTTCTCAAAGACGAGGTCTGCGCAAGTATTTCGCGAGGTTGTCACAGCTGTGGTAGCCGTTACGAGCGAGAGGAACGGGTCGTTCTCCCGCAGAAGTGGTAAGAAATTCCCGCTTGTCTTTATATATACATCAAAGTCACCACCTACCTTGGCTCGTGGCAATGTTTTTGGCACAATGTTGTCAGTGCCAAAGCATGCAGCGCACATTCGTCACAACCGCCACGTAGCCTAAAGAACGATTTAGGTGTCCACTGTTCCAACAGGGAAGTTATGCGCCTTCCCTCTAGTTCAGGTGTCTGCTGAGATGTTTGAGAGAGATACTGCGCATTTCTTTTCCTCAAAGAAATACCGAAGACACTTTGGAAAATCTAAAGTGTGCTTGGCAGAAGCCTTGTGGTTAACCCACTGCCGCTCCCCGAATCACTCGGCGCGGAGCCACTGGGCCGCTTCGGCGCTATGCGCCTCAGTCACTCGACTGCAACGAGACGTCTGGCGAAGCAGCGGCGGTGTAGCTGCCACCGCCGACGCGCGCGCGCTTGTTCTACTGCTACTTTGTGACGTTACGCTTGCTATGCACAGTTACGCCCCCCACCGGCGCGCCGGTTGCTAAGGAGAGGAGGAGGTGGCGCTATTACTTTCTCCTTTCTAAGCTCCCGCTCCGTTGCTTTCGCAGCTTAAAGGTTGTCCACTGCTGGTTACAACGGACAACGGCGACGCCGCGACACACACACACGTGCGCGCACGTGCACACACGCACACGCACACGCACACGTACACGTACACGTACACACGCAAACGCGCGCGCAGGCACCCAAACACACTTTATAGTTCAGATCTCTCCCGGAATGTTCGCGTTCCAATGCTTATTATAGTACCTGAAAGTGCGTGATAAAAATTAACTAAAAATAATTTCTGTAATTCACTTGCACAGACATTGCAGTCGGTGGAAAAACCAGAGATAAACCGCTGCCGTAGTGGAGGGCTTCTGAATATTTTGGATTGGGTCGATATTACTAACGGGCACTTACATGGCACAGCCAACCGCGCCTTTCGACGCCATGTAAGCGCAGCCGCCAAGACCGGGATTAAACCCGCATCCACGGGGTTACTACCCGAGAACCCTATTCACTGAGCCATTTCGGAGGGTGGAAGGGATTCTAGTACCACCCCAGGTGGGCAAGAAAGGTATCCTGACGCTGTGACAAACACGGCAGCGTAATGACCAACGGCTGTCCCAAATATTTCTTTATGCGGAAATCGGGCCCATCTTGGTGTTGGCGGAATGATGCACGTCTGCTTCGTAACGCGTTACCAAACGTATTATCGCTAGAAATGTGAGGCACGCATAACGAATTTGGCTCAACTTGCTTTCTTAATCCGCAGATCTCTCCCCCCCCTCCCCCGAAGGCGCTCGTCTGCACAGCCGGAGTACCTGCAGGTGTTCCAACGTAACTGCGGCGGCCGCATTTAGCTGCAGGCGACGCGTGTGTGCTGTGCGATATCAGTGCACAGTAAAGAATCCCCATGTTGTCGAAATTGTTCCGAAGCACTCCACATCGGCACCTCTTCCTTGCTTTCTTCTTTCACTCCCCACTTACCCTCCCCTTACGGCGCGGTTCCGGTGTCCATCTAAATATGGGAGACAATTACTGCGCCATTTCCTTACCGAAAAAAGCAACCAATTACCCTTCGCCGTAGTCGTCTGAAGCGGCGTTGGCTTAACACACCACCTGACAAGCATGGCAGGTAGTAGAAGAGCGAAATGCCACCTGCCACGGCGAAAGCGGAGGACTGAACAGACAGCTGGAAGGTGGCTGCCATGTGAAGATCCGGGAGGGTGGCTAGCAGCGTAACACGCCACCTTCGAGCTGCGGCAGGTGGCGTCTAAAGGGTGGCGTCTAAAGAGCCGTGCTGAAATTTCGCATTACCGACCACCGTAGTCGTCTGTCAATATTCGGGGTTTTATTCATTTAGCTTTAATCGGGAATCACTTAACCGCTTTGAACTGGCTCCCCGCATAAGCTAGAACAGGGGTTCTCAAAATTTTGCTTGGAGGAACCCCAAAAGCCTTCAATAAGTTCCAGGGAACCCCCCCCCCCCCCGATTTCACTTACCAGCAATGTTGTCGAATGCATTTTTGCAAAGAGGGTTGCAAAAGTTAAATGTTTACTGCACAGATTAATACAAATACTAATATGATGGGTGGTACTGCTTCCCTTTTAAGAGCAAGTCAAAGCGTGGCACAGTAGCACTCAGAGTCAGTCTCATATCAGCTGCCGGGTCAGGGACGGTGAGGGTTCTCGCGGAACACAAGAAGACAGCCCGCGGAACCCCTGTGTTCCGCGGAACCCAGTTTGAGAACCCCTGAGCTAGAAGATAGATGCGCTGGATACCCGTAGTGTACTGAATAAGTTTGAAAATGTTTGTGCACCATATCCAACCAATGTCGAGTCGTCAGAAGATTTTCTTGGAACACATTGTTGAGACATGGAGTGAAAATTTCCTTCTTTGTTTGAATGTAAGAGTGCAAATAATCAGTATAGATACAACGGCAGACACCGAAGGACTAAGTCAACGCAAGAGACTCCTGGCGAAGTGCTGTAGTAATTTTATTGCAACATGCAGAATGTCCGCAGCCAGACTTCCTCATTGTCACTGGAAGCAGGAATTTCGAAACGAGCTCTGCGTAGCGAAACTGATTTCGAATGAAGTTGTCATGAATATTTTTCACCAAGTAACGCCCTATAAAAAAAGGAGCATGCCCCGAGCGGCCAATCCCGCTGTGGTCCACAGTTTATCAATGTGAAAGCTTGGTTTGTGGCTCATCAGGAACGAACCGCGGAGTTAGCGTTCACCAGTGGCATGGTGGCAAAACTGCCAGATGACGTCAGCGTGGTACACACACAAAAATAACATTTTTATCTAAAATCCAGAGGTTTGAACCGAAGATTTTCAGATTCCTATGCGATCATACAGCCCACAGCCTATAAACCAACGTTGCTTATTGGCGAACAAATGTGAACGCAGGGTGTGCGTAGCCTTACGACAGTATGCTGTGAGTGGGTGTGTCACTACAAAAGAAAATAATATAAAAAGGTAAATAAAATTAAAAAGGAGTGAAAATACACAAGCGATGCTTTCGCAGTCATAGCACATAAATAGACGTAAGTGCCCTCCGCAAATTTTGCGGTATACCTCCTTCAGTATACAATCTTTGACTTTCAGACAAATATCAAAGCAATGATGCTGTGTGAAACTCTAAAATGTCACTTATTAGCAACACAGTGCAGCAGCGCGCAACCCTGAGTAAAGAATAAAAGTTGCGAAATCTTGCATTTACCTCCCCTCATTAGTAAAAAGTCGTTAATATTGGATGTGCATGACATGTCAAGAAAACTACGTCTCGCGTGACGGCTAATCATGGACACTTAAATATGCGGTCAGGCGCATTGGATGGTACTCCAGTGGCAGGAGCATATATCTGACATTGGTACGTATATCTGAAGATTTCACTGCCCGTGACCGGACAGATGCTCTCTGAGGCTCTCCTTATCTAAACACGTGAATGAGCACAGGGTACAGCTATAGCCCTCTGCGATAGTGTGTGTCAGCATATGACGCTTCATAGATCCTCGCACTGACTCTGCATAAGGGCATATATCGCACTTGAAGGGTCTTTCTCCTGTTTGAATTCGCTTGTGCCGATTTAATTTTGAAGACTCTGCACTTGTGTACGGGCACTTATCGCACTCGAACGGCCTTCGCCAGTGTGCGTACGCTTATGTTGAGTGAGATGGCGAGAGCTTGTACCTGCAAAAGTGCACATGTCGCAAAAGAAGGGCTTCTCGCCAGTATGATTTCGCTTGTGCCGAACTAGGCTGTCAGAGCGAGCAGCTTTAAATGCGCAGAGGTCGCACTTGAAGGATCTTTTTCCAGAGTGCGTTCGCTTGTGCCGAGTTAAACAAGACGAATGCGCAGTTGTAAAAGGGCACACATTGCACTTCAAGAGTTTTTCTCCAGAGTGCGTACGCTTGTGCTGAGTTAAAACAGTAGAATACGCAGTTGTGAAAGGGCACACATCGCACTTGAAGGGTTTTTCTCCAGAGTGCGTTCGCTTGTGCCGAGTTAAACAAGACGAATGCGCAGTTGTAAAAGGGCACATGTCGCACTTAAGAGTTTTCTCACCAGATTGCATAGTAGTGTGTGGAGTAACACATCCAGACGCTGCAGGTGTAAAAGTACACGTGCCCCGATTGAACGGACTTTCGCCAGTGTGCGTACTATTATGCGGAGTGACATTTCTCGACTCTGCAGCTGTCAAAGGATAAGTGTCGCTAATGGAGGGGCCATCGTCAGTGGGCATAGTATAGTATGGAGTTACACATCCGGACTCTGCAGGTGTAAAAGTATACGTGTCGCGACTTAACGGACTTTCGCCAGTGTGCTTACTATTATGAGGAGTGACTTTTGTCGAGTCTGCAGCTGTAAAAAGACTAGTGTCGCTAATGGAGGGGCCATCGCCAGTGGGCATAGTATAGTATGGAGCTACACATCCGGACTCTGCAAATGTAAAAGTACACGTGTTGAGACTTAATGGGCTTTCATCAGTGTGCGTAAAATTATGAGGAGTGACTTTTGTCGAGTCTGCAGCTGTAAAAAGACTAGTGTCGCTAATGGAGGGGCCATCGCCAGTGGGCATAGTATAGTTTGGAGCTACACATCCGGACTCTGCAAATGTAAAAGTACACATGTTGCGACTTAATGGGCTTTCATCAGTGTGCGTAAAATTATGAGGAGTGACTTTTGTCGAGTCTACAGCTGTAAAAAGACTAGTGTCGCTAATGGAGGGGCCATCGCCAGTGGGCATAGTATAGTATGGAGCTACACATCCGGACTCTGCAAATGTAAAAGTACACGTGTTGCGACTTAATGGGCTTTCATCAGTGTGCGTAAAATTATGAGGAGTGACTTTTTTCGAGTCTGCAGCTGTGAAAAGACTAGTGTCGCTAATGGAGGGTCCATCGCCAGTGGGCATAGTATAGTATGAAGCTACACATCCGGACTCTGCAGGTGTAAAAGCACACATGTTCCGACCTAATGGGCTTTCATCAATGTGCGTAAAATTATGAGTGACTTTTGTCGAGTCTGCAGCTGTAAAAAGTCTAGTGTCGCTAATGGAGGGGCCATCGCCAGTGGACATAGTATAGTACGGAGCTACACATCCGGACTCTGCAGGCGTAAAAGTACACGTGTTGCGACTTAATGGGCTTTCATCAGTGTGCGTAAAATTATGAGGAGTGACATTTCTCGAGTCGGCAGCTGTAAAAGGACAAGAGTCGCTAATGAACGGGCCTCCGCCAGTTGGCATAGTATAGTATGGAGTTAGACTTCCAGACTCTGCAGGTGTAAAAGTACACGTGTCGCGAATGAACGGAGTTTCGCCAGTGTGCGTACTATTATGTGGTATGACATTTCTTGAGTCTGCACCTGTGAAAGGACACATGTCGCGATTGAAGCGGCTTTCGCCAGTGTGCGTATGCTTGTGGCGAGTTAATGTTGTAGAGTCTTCAGTTGTAAAAGGGTACATGAAACTCTCACATGGTGGTCCTTCTGTGTGGCACCGCACATCTCCCTTACCGTCGCCCTTCGCAAACACCACTGGTTCCTCGGAGCATTTAAATGGTTCTCCTCCTGTCTCGAGGTGAATCTGTCTCGTAACATCGGCAAAGTTCGCTGAAACGTAGGCACTGGAGGGGCAGCCAAACACATCTCCTTTCGATGCAGGTGTCTCCTGCCCAAATTCTGTTCCATGGCCGAATACGGCGCCGGGGGTCTTTTCTGGTAGTGTTCACTGCCCTCCTACGATGATAGTTGTCCGCCAGTGAGCCAAGAACACAACTTCTGTCATGGTAGTCAGGAAAGCACACCGCTTCTGCGAAAAAAGTTAATGGAATGGGTGCCGTTAAGGAAATTTAGTTTTTTTTTCGACTTACTGCGTAATATTTTCTTTCAATGGTACAAACATGGCAGATTGTTGTTTGAATCGAAGAATAATTCTCGATAGTATTGATGTTAATATAACACACAGGACGTGTACATTTTAAGGTGACGCGCTACGTCAACGACATCTCAAGCAATCAGGAGAGAACTCAAGAAAGCATTCAAAAAGTGCCCGTAGCGTATCTGCCGTCGTATGTGGATCTGCGGGGTTACTTGGAGCATGTTAAGACAGCTCAAGCATGCCAGATTATTCTTTGCATCGAAGAATAATTTTCGAAAAGATTGGTCCTAAGATTACACAGAGGAAGCGAAGATTTTCAGCAAACGCACCAAGTCAACATCTCAAGCAAGTGAGTTGAACTGTTTTCCCTGTGTTGCTTTGGCAGGGCCGAATATAAAGGCTGCGAGAGCGGCTGGTCGAGTACGCCCACCTCTACAGTACGTGGCAGCAGACAGCAGCGCAGAAAAAAAATACTGCGATACAAAAGATCAAAACAAGTCAGTCCCCCCCACAGTGTCAGGCAGGAAACTAAAATACAGAAAAAAAATAGGCACATATGTTCGCAAAAGCAAAGGGAAGAAGAAAAAACAGTTTCAGTACCGTTACAGAGGCCGATCGGTTTTAAAGTGATTAGCGCGAAATTTCAGCAAAATTCACATCAACTCTTTATTATGTACTGTATTCCTTGTTTCATATTTGTTTTCTTTTTCATATCTTTCTGTATTTACTAACACAATTCCCTATTTCAAAATTCACTGCTGACACCTTTGTTCTGTTTTATTCTTAATGTGCTTACTTTTCTTTTTGAACTGGTTTTACAGAGGTTTGTGCATAGTTTTCACTAATAACATTTTTTTTTATGCAGACTGTGTATGCCTCTGAATCCGCCCCTCACATCTGTTATGCACGTTTGAACCCTGGGGATATTATAACTAAACAAATATGTAAATAAGTAAATAAATAAATAAACAGCTTTCAGTTTGTTCAAAAGTGCCTGGCAATGTGCGTTTAATATTCTGGGCACCATATGTGGTACGAATGTTTCAAGATACCAGTGTTCAGGATGTCTTCTGTGAAATTGACGATTGTTAATAAGAAGCTCTTGTGAGTGGCGGTGGTGGTTGGTATTAATGTGAAAGCATTTTTTGTGTCATGAGTGGTGCGTACAGCACGTCTCGGCAGAGGATGTCATCACAGAGTGTCAGCGCAAACTGTCAGTCGTCGATTATAGGGGTAATTAATACAATGGTTGAATTGCATAATTTTGTAAAAGCATGAATAATTGTTAACTCCCGAAGTTGATTTATCAAATAGGTAATTAACTGATTGAAGACATTTATTAGTGGAATTAGTCAATCATTACAAAAATTGTTCGGCGAAATAATTGAATCTACGATTAGTGATTAGACAATTTTTGATTGGTTGCTTTGGTCTATTGGTGTTTAACGTCCCAAAGCGCCTAAGGCTATGAGGGACGCCATACTGAAGGGCTCGGGAAATTTCGACCACCTGGGGTTCTTTAAAGGCGCACTGACGTCGCAGAGATTACGGGCCTCTAGAATTTCGCCTCCATCAAAATTTCACCGCCGCGGCCGGGATGGAACCCGCGTCTTTCGGATCAGCAGCCGAGCGCCATAACCACTCAGCCACCGCGGCGGCTACACACACGGAAATAATTAAACAACCAATTCAGTTACATCCATTTAAATCGCCATTACCATTAGTGAATTGGTTTATTGGTTTGGTTTAGTTTGGTTTATTGGGGTTTAACGTCCCAAAGCGACTGAGGCTATGAGAGACGCCGTAGTGAAGGGCTCCGGAAATTTCGACCACCTGGGGTTCTTTAACGTGCACTGACATCGCCCAGCACACGGGCCTCTAGAATTTCGCCTTCAAGAAATTCAGCCGCCGCGGCCGGGATCGAACCCGCGTCTTTCGGGTCAGCAGCCGAGCGCCGTAACCACTGAGCCACCGCGGCGGGGCTGAATTGGTTTATAGAATAATTAAACGAATTAATCATTTAATTTGTCCATCTAGTCAATTACTTCACACATCCATCGGTAATAAATTAAACTGAAGAATTAATTATTTACAGAATAATTAGTACTTTGGCATGCTTACTACACCCTCTACACTGAACAAAAATATACCCAAAAGGGACTAAAAATGGGGGCGGCCACCCTTTTTACTCCATTTGTGAAAACATTTACTCCATGAGTGGGGAGTAAAAAGGTGGACTGTCCTCCATTTTACTCCCATCAGGGAATAAGAGAGTATAAATGAGGATTTACCAGCATTTACTCGTCTAGAAAGGGAGTTAATTGTGCCAAATACTCCACCAGTGCCGAAATGGAGTAAAAAAACGCCATTTTGTGCAATCCGCCCCGCCGCCTAGCGTCTCGTCTGCTTCTGGTCTGTTGTCGGATAATGGCGGTGAGTGACGACCGCTTGGTTAGCATCGTCGCTGGATCTCTGCTCCTTCACGGGCGCCTGCCGTGTTAGAAGATATCGACTTGTCGCCGTTTACCGCTACAGTACGTTACACAATTGAATTGCTCCTGTGAAGCCTCCAGTGCTCTAACGATACCTGACCTTCCTTTGTTTGTGTCGCCACCCCCTTACAGCCCCCGCTAGGCCTAATTCTTACAGGCTTTTTTCAGTGTGGTTCTCGCAGTGTGTTGCAGAAGATTATGTCTTGCATGATCAAGAAATGTGATAAAACAGTAAACGCTGAGCTCTTGATTGAGCTCATGAGTCCACATTTTTCCTCAGCCATGTTTAAAATCCAAGCCATAATGAAGTGAATATGAAAGCAAACACTGCCATTCCAGACTACCATCAGGTTTATTTTCATCTTTTCTGCTCTGGTTTTGGGTCAAATATAGCGTGGCGCATGACCGTGAAAACTACCCAGCGTCTCCTTTTAAGTTTTGAACTACTGATTATAATGTTACATCCCTTTATCTACGAACATGGCCAACGAAACGAGCTCGTACAGCAAAACGAGACGACAAGCAGACGACTCCTGCCGCGTACGCCGCCGCTCGGCTAGCAGACGGCGGAAAGAATGCGCGACGCGGGGTCAATTAGGGCAGCGCAGTTTCTCAAGTTGGGTTGCCGGCGGCCCGCAGAGCTACTGCCCGCTTCCGCCGCTCTCACTGCTGTAAGAATGAGTCTGAATGAGGATAAACATGACGACATTTTTGTGCTCCATCTCTGTGGGTAGTAAAAAATTTACTCCCTTTTCACTCCAAAATACCTCCCTTTGTATTCCAAAATAACTCCCTTATATACGGGAGTAAATAAAAACACCGTACATATGAAGTAAAAAAAACCTCCTTTTGGGTGTGCGTTAGAGGACATTTACTCCCTTTTGGGTGTTTGTTTGCTAACAGTGTACTTTGATCACGTGCGTCAAAAGCGACGGCAATGCTACAATGGCCCTTTACGAACCGGTGTGCATTGGTAGGGATGCAGCCGAAAAATACCTCCAAACGCCTTCTCTTTCGGTTGTATTCGGTAAATATAAAATAGCGACTGTCGTTCCTTGGCCGGATCCCACTTTGTCCTTGCTGACAACGGGGAACAAGTTTAGGTAGGCGAAGCGGAACCTTCCTGGCTTCCGCTTCACCTGCGGAATATGCGTCTATCACTTGCTTCAGCATCCTTAGGTGTGCGTCGAAACTCCGCGCGAAGAATATAGTGTCGTTTAATTAAACAATAGAGCTCTGCCACCAGTGAACTGCGGACCCCTTGCCAATGATCCACAGAAAAAATGCAGTTGCGGAGCAAAGTCCAAATTAGGTTCTCTTAGACTCAAATACGCCGTATGGCGTAATCCTGAGAACCACCGACGAGATGAAATACTTTGAGTTGCAGTCAGATCCGGGTGCTGTAGATACGGGGGAGAGGTGCAAATCTTAGTTATGTTGATGTGCCTACTGTCATTCACGCAGTAACAAGGAGAGTGTTTCTTCTTCACCAGAACAAAGTATGACCTCAATGGGCCCTTAGACCGCTTGATGACTTGGTGCCACATCCTTTTTAGGCCTCCTATAAGATAGTGTCACGCTCTCGTGCTGTCACTTCCTATGGACATTGAGCGACTCGCGCATTCGTCAGTTAGGATTACGCGTTTCGTGAATCCGTGGTGTCTGCCGAGGCTTTTATCGTGTACGCCGTTAGGAGGACTCTCCATTTATAAGAGTGTTCTGGAGCGCTTGAGCTACTGCAGTCGTTGACTAAAGCTCTAGAAGGGCGAATCCTTTGCTTGCCTCAGCGCTATCATCTAACAACGCATTTGTAGTGCTCTTGCTGAGGTGTGGATATTGATTCCAAAGTTTTACGCCAGAACCTCAGCAATTTTCGAGACGTACGACACCTCTTGCAATGCCAGTTCTCGGTCCAGGATCAACTGCTTGTTTCACTCTACGATGCATTCAATGCAATTCTCTAACTCCAGCGGCCAGGGGGATTACGAGGGGTGTCCCTGGGTGAGAAGATACCTGCTTCGATGGAGGCGAAACTGTAGAGGGCCGTGTACTGTGCGATGTCAGTGCACGTTAAAGAACCCCGGGTCATCGAAATTTCCGGATTCCTTCACTATGGCGACCCTTATAGCCGGAGTCGCTTTGGGATGTTAAACCCCAGTAAACCATAAAGCATCAGCGAGCTCACTTGCGCAATGTTATATGCTGGGTCGCCTGAGGAGATACCTCTATGTCCATCGAAAGGGAGATGGGCTTGGATCTGAGGTCGTTGATTTTTTTTATGTCCACTGTAGGGAGCCTATGTCCGTGACAAGGTCCTGTTAACACAGCTGCAGGACTACAAAGGTCGCAGGAGAAGTAACTACGTCCGTTCAGAACCACTCGAGCAAAACATGGTCCTAAAAGGGAAACTGCATAGGTTTCAGAAATCGACGATCGTTAAGGCGTCGAGTGTGTGAAACTTGCAGGTAAAGTATGAGAAATCCTTTAAGGCTAGTATTTGAAATGGCGACGTAAACGCCGATTATGATCTCGATGGCATTTAGGCTTCTCCAAAGCACACAGGGCTAAGTGGGAGGGTGCATGATGACGTCATCGAAGGTGCTTGTACATTTACAACGTTTAAGCGTTTGCTTTGAGGGAAAAAGCCAACGCCACTGAAGGCAAAGCCCAACAAGGCTTATTTGTCAGCATCAAATAAAGCACGGCAGGATTTGTTTCAGGGCAGCGGCAGTCTGAAATCTTTCGTTCCATGACGTGACGCCGTAGATGCCCGCACTTCATCGCTTTGAGGGGAAGCCTAAAATTGAACAATTGATCACGTCAATATTTTAAATGCAAGCGCAAACATACTTAGGAAACTTTACCTACAGCCTATATAGATTTGAACTTGAATAGCGGGTAATTCTTGGGCACAGTGACTGCACCTGAGCGCAGCCATCTAACCCGCTAATCTTTTCGACGCATGTTAGTAAATCATATGCCTTATCTGCCAAAAGAGCAAGCACTTTTGTTCCACACGGGTGTGTTGCCATTGCGGTCGAGTGGGCTACTGTTGTTCATTCTTTCCTATTGTTATGAGGAGATATTGAAAATAACCCTGGTATTAACGGCAACAGTGCAGTATTCGCGGAACTCCAGAAACTAACCGCAGGCCAAGCCCAATTGATAGCCGAAGTGCAGGGTCGGAAATGCCAGCTCACTACTACAGATAAAACCATAACCAACTTAAGCAATCGTATGGCTGAGCTCGAAGCACGCTACCAAGCATTGCTTCACCTTCGAAACGACATTGAAAAGATGCAGCCTGACACAAGCAACAAGGCGCGTATAATCTAGGAACTAGAAACCCGCATAGATGACGCTGAAAACAGTTCACGCCGTAACAATCGCATCATCTATGGTATCCCTGACACAACTGATAGCGAAACATTGGCAGAATCTGAAAACCTAATCACTGATGTTTGCCGTAATAACCTTCACATAAATGTGGAACCTCACGAGATAGAGCTCATCGCCTCGGTTGTCACTCACAAGATAAGAATCGTCCCATGATCGTGAAATTCAAGTGTTTCAAAACTAAAAAATCTCTCCTATTAAATGGGCAAAATCTGAAAGACATGGTTTATAGCGTTGGAGAGGAATTCTCGCATGCCGTTCGTCACGCGCCAAAAGAACTTGTTACATTTGCCAAAGCCAGGTCTGCCATGTTTTCCATGTGATTTAAAACACTTCATATCGGCTCGAACCGTTATATTTTTGGCATTTCATCTGACACCGTAAAGCAACTTGCGTAGCAATCATACCTTCATTCTGTGCCAATAAAACGCCAGCGCTCGACACCCTCAAATGTTCTCTCATTTTCCGTGATATCGCTAATATCCGCAGCTTCTTCCCACAGCATGAACTCATATCCAACGCAATTTCGTCATCCAGGAGCAATATACTTATACTAAATGAAACTTGGTTGAACAGTAACGTGTCCACGCTGAAGTTTTAACTGACTTACCCGAATTCAACATCCACCGAAACGATCGAAAAGACTCGGGGGAGGGGGGGGGGGGGGGGGGTTCTTGTTGGAATTCGCCGAGGTATGTCATGCTCAATTGCCCACGTCACAACAGATATGGAATCATTAATGGTTAATTTGTCGCGCTCCCCCTGTAACAGTGCTTCTTGGCGTTTGTTATAGGGTCCCGCAGTCAAACCCAAACTTCTGCCGACATCTGAACGACACTATAAATCACCCTGTGGTTAAATACCCAAATGCGCGCATTCTCCTTTTCGGGGACTTCAGTTATCTAGACATTGATTTGCAGCGTTTAGGTACTTCCTCATTAACATGCAATAGAGAGGCCAAGAACTTCAATGATGTCTGTTTAAATTTTAACCTCACATAGCCGCGGAACATACTCGCGTCACGCATTGCAATCGCAAACACCCTTGGCCTAATACTAACTAATAGCCCTGAGTACCTATCATCCTTTAGTTACCTTCGAGAAATCAGCGACCATAAAATCTTACACGCTCTATTTTCATTTACCCCCGCTCAGAAGCACCCATCCAGAAAAACAATGTATTTACGATAAAGGGAATTACGATGCAATAACTAAAGACCTTAATATGTTTTTTTTTCGGAGTACCAACCCACATTTGACACTCACTTTGTTCACGAATCTGGTTGTTATTGAAAAATAAGTTAAATATGCTGTCTAATATGTCTATCCCACGGGTTACTTTCAAAAATAACCGCATAAACCATGGTTTACCAACGATCTAAAACGTCTGGAAAACAAGAATAAACGCCTGTTTCGTACAGCCAAACAGACTGACAATCAAGCCGCTTGGGAAAAATACCTCGTATCTGAGAAATCATACTTCCTTGCAGTCCGTAGCAACAGGCGCTCATTTTATCACACTGACTTACCGAAGCTACGAATAAGCAAACCTACACAATTATGGTAGGTTTTAAATTTTAAGCACAGCCACGATATTACAATGACTAACGACTGGCACGAAGCGGATACTGAGCATGAATGCGCAGAAAAATTTAATATCGCTTTTGCATCTGTTTTGACTAGTGAATTTGACACGCCTTCAAAGTTACCATCACTCAACATAGAAGCCATCATACCAGCTATCACATTCTTCGTAGATGGCATCGCTTCCATAATTGATAACATGAAACTCTCATCATCAGCTGGTATGAACTTGACTAAT
Organism: Amblyomma mixtum; assembly: GCF_055824585.1. Taxonomy (NCBI): domain Eukaryota; kingdom Metazoa; phylum Arthropoda; class Arachnida; order Ixodida; family Ixodidae; genus Amblyomma; species Amblyomma mixtum. The sequence goes on from NC_143018.1 coordinate 76,664,507, forward strand.
ACCAAACTGCTAAAAAATGTAAAATAAACATGGGCAGCCTACTTTGATTTCTTTGCAGTCGCTCTCTTTAGGGATCATTCCAGATGACTGGGAAATGAGGAAGGTCGTTCCAGTCTACAAGTCAGGTAACAGAGACTCTCCAAGAATTATCGCGCCATTTTGTTAACTACCGTACCCTGCAAAATCATAGAATATGTCATCTACTCTCAAAATATAAATTCCTTAGACACAAACGATTTCTTCCATTCTTCACAACATGGCTTGTGTAAAGGCCTGTCTTCTGAAACCCAATCAGCGTCGTTCCTTCACGACTTGCACACTAATCTTGACCGTAAGATACAGACTGATGCCATCTTCTAGATTTTGCAAAAGCTTTTGATAAAATTCCTCATCGTCGTTTATTTGTATAACTTTCACAGCTGAACTTACATCCTAACATACTACAATAGATTGAGCAATTTCTCACTATTCGTCCTCAATCAGTGTTTGATAACGGCCACCTGTCTAACAGCCTCCCGGTTACATTATTCATTTAGCAAGGATCTGTACTCTGTCCATTACTCTTCTCACTATATATATTTGACTTAACTGAACAAGTTTCATGCAGTATTCGAATGTTAGCTGACGACTGTGTTATTTACCGCACTATTATTAACTCTCGTTATTAACTTAGTCTTCAGACAGATCTTAACAGCTTGCTTAATTGGTGCAACAACTGGCTGATGGGCCTCAATCCTAATAAATGCAAACTTTTATCCGTCTCTCGTCGCCACAACCCGCATTGCTTCCAATATTTTATTTCTAACACCTTAATTGAATCAGTATCACCTCATTAAGTATCTAGGAGTCACTTTGTCTTCTGATTCATCTTGGCGCACCCATACTGGCAACATCATATCAGCATCGAATAAAACACTCAGTTTTCTAAAGCGCCCCCTCCGCCTTGCCCCTCTACACGTAAAATTACTCGCATATTAATCGCTTATCAGACCAAAATCAGAATATGCCTCTGCCATATGAAGCCCTCACCAAGCTTAATTAATGCATTCGAAGCTGCCAGAATGGTGCCACTCGATTCATCAACTCTTTGCACTCATATGACGTCAGCATTTCTTCATTGAAATCATTATCAGGACTACCGCCCTTTTCGTTCCGTCATCGCATTGCAAGTCTCACCTTTTATCACAAATTATTACATTCTTCACTCAACCGGTCACCGGATATCACAGCTGCAGCACGCGTATCTCAGCGCACAGTCATTCCCTACGAGTTGCCCGGCCGCCATCGCATACTGCCACCTTTTCTGCGTCCCTTTTCGTTAGAGCAGCAACGGACTAGAACGGCCTACCCCGTGACATCGTCAACATTGCTTCATCCTCTACTTTTCATGAAAATGTAACCAATCACCTTCAGTGCTAAATAAGATTCACTGTTTCGTTTGCTCATTTCATTAAAATCTCACCCCTTATGTAATACCCCCGATACAAGGGGGCCTTTAAGGAAAATAAACTGAACTGAGCTGAAGTGGTGAAGTTGCCCTTTAATGTGTATAAGGCCGCCGTTTTGCAGTGTGGATTCAGAGCCAGTCGTGAATGAACATGACTTAATCATAATGGCTGCAGAGAGTCCGCTGATGGCAGTGTCGCCTCTCTTGTCTACCATGTCGCTAACCCTGCGGCCATGAAATTCCACATCTGTGTCGATGGCTGCCTTCGAAATGCACGTTAGCCTCTGAGTAGGGTTAGCGCTGCGTCGCGTATCGAAATATGGCTCGGGCGTGTCGTCGTAGTTTTGATGGTTCGCGTCATTTTAGAGTTGCCTCGCGTCACTTTCGGGCTCAACTACCTACGCGTACTCGTCGCAGTGGAATGAGGCGTAGTCGTGCGTTTTCCTCAGTGAAGAAACTTGGGCGCTCAGCCCTAGAGACACACAAAACACGCAAGCCTGTATCTCAGTCCACCGAGAATGCTGTAGCATGCACTCTCGTGACGCATTTGATCAAGCTAACTCCAACCAGATGACTGCGGCAGGACTTCTCAGTTGCATTTTGTAGCTAAAGTGACACTACTTGCAGAGACCTTCATGTCTACTCTAGACAAATGTGACCGCTAGTGTACCTAACAGACTGGTGGAAGCGAAAACAGCTAACTCATTTTACTGTCATCGAAGAACACAACCGACCGCTGCTCTCAGCAGTGCTAAATTTAAAGCTGGCAAATGATGTTTCGAGGCAAGGTCAAAATGCTAAGCCTACTATCTCCCACAACGTTGAAGCAGTAGCACATAACTGCGGTAATTCGAGGTAAAAGCCACCGCGTTGGCTCAGTGGTTATGCGCTGGGATGCTGCCCGAAAGACGCAGGTTCGATCCCGGCCGCAGAGATCGAATTTCGATGAAGATAAAATTTTGAACAACGGTGTATTGTGCAATGTCAGCGCACGTTAAAGAACACCAGGTGGCGGACATTTCCGGAGCCCTTCACTACAGCGTCCCCATAGACAGACGTCTTGGCCCGTCAACCGCATAAACCAATTCGAGATATATACCATCGCGCTCCCCTCACAGGGTGATAAAGTCACGTACCAACATTAAGAACCGACAAATGTTTCAAAACTTTACGGTAATATAATCAACGCACTAATAATGGCACAGCTTCTTTCTCCTGTTTTCATGCTCCAGAATTCGGCCAGCTGCAGCTAAAAATGTACGAAGTCTTTTCTTCTCTGCAATCGGTTCGCTGAGTGAAAACTAATGCACCAATTCTTTAGGTGAGAGAATGAACAGTCCATGAACTTTCTACTTCTGTTCCCGCTTTGGACTTCTCGGGCATATTCTGTGCGGAAAATGTGATATTTGGGGAAGGCTGCCTGGGTGCAGACAGAACGCGGGCTGCTAGTATGGGGCAGGCAGGAAGGCGTGCGGCTTTCCGCGACGCCCTCCCAAAAAACACCAATCCAGTGACGTGCAAAAGAACAAATGCGCTCACATAGGGTCTCCCCAGAGTTGCGTCGTCGGCGTCCCGGTCCTACTTGGTTTTTTAAGATAAAGTGGGCGCTGCAGATCGAGGGAGAATAGCTTGAGTTGGTGGCTTGTGGAGCGTCTAGACAAGTTGCGAGAGAGCAAAAAAGTTTTTGAGTGCTGCGCCATACCAAGTGGACGAAAGAAGAAGCAACACTGCGGGGCGCGTGTTAGGCCACACCTCGTTGTGCAGATGTAAACTGGGTAGAAACAGCTGGTACTCTTTCATAAAGCAGAGCAAAAGCGACGATCACACGAACAGATAGGCAGAAGGAAGACTGAGTTCCACCAAATTATTTCATATCCCCTGAAACAGATATTAGCGCTGGAAACATAGCTATAACGCGACCCTAGCACGAAAGAAAGGAGGCTTGCAGTGTGAAAAATACTCACCCTGGGTCTCCCTAGATTTGGGTGTTCGGCGTACACGTCCTGCTCTGTCATTCAATGCAAAGTGGACGCTATACAGCGTCCTACAACTGCGTCAGTTAGTAGCCGTGTAGCAAGCAGACACCGTCACAAGTGTCACAAATTTCGCCGATTCTCTACTGCACCACGTACTGTTTGTCTGAGCACCACGCCCCCACACTCTCGATTTTTTATTGTGGCGCCATCAAGCGGCAACCACGTGAAGCAAGACTGCGTAGTGTGTTTTCTTTTCTCCCTCTTTTTATGATTCAATAATGCCCGCCGCCTTTTGGTAGCCAAGGCAGGAGCGGGTATATGATGTGTACAAATGCATTATCTATAAGAGGTAACAAACAACAAGAAAAAGGAAATCGGCACATAGTCGACTTTTCTGCGCGAGAATCTAGCTCACAAAATGTCGTGTCCGGTCGCTGTGTTGAATGCAGCGAAAGACGCACACGGTACTTTTAGACTTCGTTTATTTAAAGCCGATGAGGGTGCGACCAGCGTCGACCGAGGCAGGAGCCGAACTGGCCGCCCGAAGAAAGGAGGGAGCGGAGAAGCGTCCACGGGAGGGAGTGGCTTCCCAGAACAGGAGGAGGGTGCGGGGGCGCACCGTGGGGGGGCATCTGGCGACAGCGTGCGACGAAGGGCAAGTGGTCGTTAGGAGGAGGATGCGAGTGGTCGTTAGGAGGAGGACGCGGGGGCGCACACACACAAAAGCAATAAGGGGACACAACACTTCCTTCCCCCTTAGAAAGTTGCCTGGTATCGTGCAGGGGGTCGGCGCTCACGCGTGGAGGCGCGCTGGCTTTGTGCGCTCGGGGGAGAAACACTTGTAGGCTGGCTGTTGTTCGCTGTGTCTCCTAGGTCTGTCCTGGGCGAAGTCTCTTCTTCCGGGAAGAGGTGCCAGGCTATGTGGGAAGATGGTGCACGTGTTCTCTCCGCTGGCGGACAGCTCTCAGACGGCGTCGTAAATCTACGCAGCTGGTTGAGATGTCGGCGTGCTACTGTGCCATGTATGTTGACGAGCCAAGAGCGCAGGCCTATGCGTCTGACAATTGTAGCTTCCTCCCAGCGTGGCTTTTTCAGAAACTGTCGGGCGAGGACGCGCTGCCCCTCATTAAGCGTGCCGCAGCGCGGAATTGCTTTTTCTTCCCGGAACGTCTCTGCCTTTGGCTCGGTGAGGATGGCTGTGAGCTGGGTTCGCATTTCACGCTCGAACATCATTTTCGAGGGGGTCTCGCCTGTTGTGCTCTGAACCGTCGTGTGCTGCTTGAAGAGAAAGCGCGCAAGGCGGCGCTGCAGCGAGCCTGTCTGATCTCTTTCAAGGGCGCGTTTTAGCTCGGCTACGTAGCGCTCGGCTTGTCCGTTTGTCGCTGGGTGGTAGGGGGCCGATGTAACTGATGAGATCCCGTTGTCGCGATAAAACTTGAGGATCTCCGCAGACACAAACGGTGTTCCGTTGTCCGACACTACCTTGCGCGGCAGGCCGAACGTTGCAAATAGTGATCGGAGGTTGTCAATGACTGCTGCCGAAGTCGTCTGTCCCATTTTCCTTATCTCAAGCCACTTTGTGTAGGCATCTACGACCACAAGGAAAGTGCAGCCCTCAATTGGTCCTGCAAAATCAATGTGCAGTGTGTGCCATGGTGTGTCTGGCTTTTCCCATTCTGGGACTGGAGCTTTCGGCGGGGCGCTCCGGCTGCTCTGGCAAGGCTTGCATTCTCGCACCACTGTTTCGATGTCGTTGACAATGCCAGGCCACCACATGTAGCTTCTGGCACACTTTTTCATTGCAACGATGCCCCGATGTCCGGCGTGGATGAGAGACATAGCTTGTGCGCGTAGTTCTCTCGGCATCACAACTCGGGACCCAAATATGATGCAGCCGCGATGGGTGCTCAACTCTGTAGCTCGCCTGCGGTAAGCGCCGAAGTTGTCCCCTTTGAGTTTATGCACGTTGCCTTGTTGAACAGCTGTGTAAACTAGCCGGAGAGCTGCGCACTTCTGCGTAGATGCTGCAACTGTGCCTGCTGTAAGCGGAGGTTCTGGCAGTGCTTCGAACATCAGAACGTCTCCTGGTGGAAATGGTTCGTCAACAGTTGCGTCTAGTGGCAGACGGCTTAGCGCATCGGCGTTTTGATGTTTACTCCCATTGCGGTAGACCAGAGCGTAGTCGTACGCTGAGAGTTTGATGCACCAACGTGTCATTCGCGGAGACAAAGTTGGTGGCATAGGCCTTTGTGGTCCCAGAATGCCCAATAGCGGTCGGTGATCGGTTATAAAGGTCACCTTCCGGCCGGCAATGTACTGGTGAAAATGTGTCGCCGCGTAGACGATGGCTAACCCTTCTTTGTCAAGTTGCGCGTAGTTGCGTTCTGCTTGCGACAACGTACGTGAGGCGAAGGCGATGGGAGCTTCCCTTCCTTGCTCGTCAGTTTGCGATAGAACCGCGCCGACTCCGTACGGTGATGCGTCGCAAGCCAAAAGCAGAGGCTTCCTATCGTCGTAGTGGCGGAGGACTGTACATCTTCGAATCAGGTCTTTCAGGGCATCGAATGACTGCTGATGGCGTGGCGACCATGTCCATGTCACATCTTTCCGAAGGAGTTGGTATAAGTCGTTGGCCACGGTAGCTCTTTGTTCCAAGAACCGGTCGTAGAACGTCAAGAGTCCGAGAAAAGCCTGTAGCTCCTGCTTGTTTGTTGGAGCTCGTGCTTCTGTGATCGCTCGCACTTTGTCCTCGGTAGGGTGAATGCCTTCCGCATCAATTCGGTGTCCCAGAAATTGCACCTCTGGCACCGCAAAACAGCACTTCGATTTGCTTATGCACAAATTAGCGTTTGCTAGCCTTTCGAGAACGAGCTCTAGGCGCACTGCATGCTCTTCAGTGGAAGTGCCACTGATGATGACATCGTCAAGGTAGACACAAACTCCTGGGATGCCCTGAAGCACTGTCTCCATGAATTTTTGAAATATGGCCGGGGCTGCAGCTACGCCAAAAGGCAGTCGCTTGACTTTGTACAAGCCTTTCAGTGTGTTAATTGCCAATAATTCAGCAGTTGACTCGCTCACCTTCAGCTGCTGATACGCCTGGGTGAGGTCCAATGTGCTGAAGACTCTTGCGCCACGTAGTACACTGAATACTTCTTCAGGTGTCGGTAGCGGGTAAGAGGACGCTTTAGTCGCAAGATTGACGGTGCTCCGGTAGTCTCCGCAGAGGCGTATGGTTCCGTTCTTCTTGCGAACTACGACAAGTGGTGTGGCCCATTCTGAATGCTGCGTCGGCTCGATGACACCTTGCTGCTCCAGTTTGTCCAACTCTTTTTCAACTGAATCTCGGAGAGCAAACGGCACCGGCCTGGCCTTCAGAAATTTGGGTTGCGCGTTGTCCAACAACTCCAGTGTGACCGGGGGCCCTTCGTTTCCTGGAATCTCTTCCGAGAATACTCTTTCGTATTTCTCTTGCAGTTGCTCAACCATGTTCTGGCTCGGCGTCTGGTGTATGCCGCATATCATCACGCCTAGTGGAGAAAACCAGTTTCTCCCTAGAAGGCTTGATCCTGTGCCCTTCACAACAAGCAGAGGTAGCGTATGGGTCTGGCCGTTGTAGTTAACCTGCACGTTGGCAGAGCCCAATAGTGGCAGATTCTGTCCTGACCACGTTCGCAGGTGCGTGTCGTCTTGTTGCAGGGCGGGTGCGTCAGATGGCCATGAAGTTCGGAACGTGTCCTCACTGATCAGAGTACAGGCTGCGCCGGAGTCCACCTCGAACTTAATCAGCTGGTGATGTACGCTTACTTCTGTAAAAATCTTCGGTCGCGTGCCGAGATTCATGGTGTTCAGGTCGTAGAACACAGATGGTGTTGCTGATGGTGTTCCATGGAGATCAGATAGCGGCGTATTCTCTGAGGCGTTGACGCTGTGATTAGGCTGGGAAGGTGACTTTATCTTGGCAAGTCTCCGTTTCGTAATGCATGCTCTTTCGATATGCCCTCGCTTGTGGCAAAAATTACACGTGGCTGACTGGAATCGACATCCCTGGGGGTTGTGTTGGTCGTCACACCGCCAGCAGCGTTGTGCCTTTTTGACCGATTTTACAACAACAGAAGGCTTGCGCACCTGGTTGCTTGTCTGGTGTACCGGCTCGGTGTTCCGGCGAATCCCTCTCTGCTGGTGACCGGCGCTCTCCGCTCGAACGGCGATGTCGTAAGCTTTGCTGAATGTGAGGTCCTTCTCAGCGAACAGGCGCTGCTGCAGTGACTCGTCACTCAGTCCGCACACAAATCTGTCGCGTAACATCACGTCCAAGGGAAGCATGGTGGTGTTAGCAGAAGAAGCTGCGTCTCCCTCCTGCCCGGTAGCTGTTGTCGACAGCGTTCCAAAATTGCAGTCGGCAGCGAGCTTCTTGAGCGCGGCTACGTAGGCGCTCACAGTTTCTCCTCCCAGTTGATCTCGTCGTTGGAAGCGAGCCCGGCTGTAGACCTCGGATGGCCTTGGGTCGTAGTGCTTTTGCAGCGCTTTTACGATGTCGTCGTAAGACACTGCCGCTGGTGTGCTTGGCTGAATAAGGGCGCAGACAGTATCGTAGGTCTGCTCCCCGCACAGCGTCAGCAGGTTGGCCCTCTTCAAGGCTGGGTCTGTGATGTTGTTAGCTTCAAAGTAGAACTGAAGGCGTCCAACCCACGATGACCACGATGAGCCGTTGAACTCTGGTATCTGATTGGGAAACCCTCGCGTAGCCATGGCTTGTCAATAGCGTTGCGTAGCGCGGGTCGAATCCACTTTCTCGTCGCCGCTGTCGTGTCCGGTCGCTGTGTTGAATGCAGCGAAAGACGCACACGGTACTTTTAGACTTCGTTTATTTAAAGCCGATGAGGGTGCGACCAGCGTCGACCGAGGCAGGAGCCGAACTGGCCGCCCGAAGAAAGGAGGGAGCGAAGAAGCGTCCACGGGAGGGAGTGGCTTCCCAGAACAGGAGGAGGGTGCGGGGGCGCACCGTGGGGGGGCATCTGGCGACAGCGTGCGACGAAGGGCAAGTGGTCGTTAGGAGGAGGATGCGAGTGGTCGTTAGGAGGAGGACGCGGGGGCGCACACACACAAAAGCAATAAGGGGACACAACACAAAAAAAAAACGCCGCATTTACATCCAGGGCAGAAAGCATCAAAAACAGCCTTTCCGAGAACGAAACCAAGTACATAAAACTGACTGGATTGGTCTGACTGCAGCTAAAAATGCTTCGATGATGATAGGGTGGCTACATCGTGAGTTACCAATTCGAATAGTCTATCGTACTCGGAAAGAACGACATGTGGCATTGTTTCTGCACTGAGGGATTAGAATTGTTTTGTCATGTTCGTACGCATGGTCTTTCGTGTTCTGTTATACATAATATAAGCCTCAAATTCTTTTTTTTTGTATGATGATGGCGAAGAACACTGCCAAGCTAAGCATTTTTAGACGACATTAAAAGGTGGGCAAACCGGAGCGGCTGAGAAGGTTAGATACAGATACCTGTCTTCAGTAGGCATGGCATATAAATTGTAGTGCTTTATTTTAACCCCGCCCTTCTGCCTAGACTTCTAATGCGACTTTTCCTATGTGGAAGCCATACGAAATCTAGACCGCGTTGTGGGCAAGTAAATATTCTAGAGATAGCTAATATAATCGCATTAAACACTGCGAAACGGAGAGTCAAGCTGATAAAAAAAATTATGGGCCGCATAACACAACTTACAGCGATATCGGACGTGCGGCAATGCGATAGCAGTGTGCTTTGCATAACTTGAGCACGGATAGAAATTGATGAAGCCAGCGACATCGAAATCACAGAGGCACGTGAGATAGGCAGTGAAACAGGCGGGATGTGCAGCTGCGGCGATGGCGTAGTGGTCTAATGCAGGGGCCACTGCCTGCAGCTGTTCTCTAAGTGGCGCCGCATGTGTCGCGGCTGAACGGGCTTTCGCCAGTGTGCATAGCATCATGTGGAGTGACACTTCCAGACTCAGCAGGTGTAAAATTCCCCGTGTCGCGATTGATGGGGCTTTCGCCAGTGTGCGTACTATAATGTGGAGTGACACATCTAGACTCTGAAGGTGTAAAATTACACGTGTTGCGGTTTAACAGGCTTTCGCCAGTGTGTGTATGCTCGTGCCGAGTTAACGTTGCATAGCCCTCAGTTGTGGAAGTGAACATGAGCCACTCACACAGTCGTCCTCCTGTGTGGCACTCCATATATATCTTACCCTCGCACTTCGCAAACACCGCAGAGTCCTCGGAGAATTTAAGTGGCTCTCCTCCTGTCTCAGTGTGCATGTATCTCGTAACATCGGCAAAGTTCGCTGAAACGTAGGCGCAGGAGGGACAGCTCAACAAATCTCCTTTCAATACTGGTGCCTGTCGCCCGAACAAATTCTGTTCCATGAGTGAGTGGAGGTCATCGGGTTCTTTGCTGGTAGTGTTCACCGCCTCTCCATGCAGGTCGTTGTCTTCGAATGAGTCCAGAACACAACTTTCGTCGTGCCAGTCGGGAAAGCACACCGCTTCTGCAAATAAAATTGACAGAAAGTGTGACGTTAGGAAAATCCAGTTATTTTTTTGTCGTGCTTACTCCGTCCGTATAATTTTTGTGCGATGGTTTAAGCAAGCCAGGTTGCTGGTCGCATCGAATAATAATTCTCGCTAAGATTCATGATAAAATAACACACCATTCGCAGACATTTTTAGAAAACGCACCACGTCAACTACATCTCTAGTATTAAGGAGAGGATTCATGCAAGCTTTCAAAATAGTACTCGTAGCGTATCTACCATCGTATGCTGTTAAAGTAGCTCTGTTATCACGGCCAATGTAGGCAAACCTGTGCATGACATTGCGCTCGTATGAACCACTGTATGTGGCGGAGTTTGACGTGGACGACTTTTGTAACGCTCTAGCCCTTCAAGCTTGAAGCGGTCAGTTGTCCAAGTTTTTGTGCAAAACGTTGTATGTACTGCCGCATTCTATGTGCATTGATGCGATGAACTTGATGGTGTTTTCTTCCTGCACGTCAGCGCTAACAACAAAAAAATACTTTTCATTTAGGATGACAAATTTGTTTTGAGGAGAGAATTCGTATTGCAATAAGCACTTAGCGATACCTATCTGCTCATCGCACAACTGAGATCATGCCTGCAAGTCTCATATACTGCGAAAACGAAGCACGAGCTCTCCAATAAAAGTTTGGCAGTCATAACCTGCACGTGCAGCAAAGTACAACTTGTCAGCGTTAGTAGCAGACAGGAAAAATCTGAGCATATTGAGTAATCCGCATATCTAAAAGTGGCTATAAATCATGAAGAATAATGGAAAGATTAAGAAAGATTGAACGGTGCATAGAAAGCATAGATAATTGATCTAGCTTTTTAGCATGCATGCGAGGCATCAGTATATCGAGAGTGAGAGGCAAAGAACGTCAGATTTAAATATTTGGCTCTCGGTAAATGTGCTTGATAATTTAACAAAACAAAAATGTGGTTGAGTTGCGTGCGAAAGGAAGTACTTGAAGACAACAGATTTAAAACTGTAAACAAGTCTTCGTGTTTTGAGAGCAAGGAGGGCATTGGTCTTTTGAGCAATATTCAAAAGCACAAAAGCTGTGGTGGGCTCTGCTTACCTGAAAGTCCTGGTATACCTGCGGGAACGACATGGTTCACTTCCGGAAAGGTTCGCACGAAAACTGGCGAAAAATGATCTAATTCCCACATCGATGCCGTAGACTCTGAGATGGTGATATAGGAATTGAAATAGACGAGAAAAATAGTTAAATTCACTGCATTTTGATCCCCGTGATGCTGTAGATGCCGTAGACTCAATAAACACCAGTATGCAGATGGGCGGGCGTAGCCTGCATAATTAAACGTCAGAAGATTTTTCCAAAGCTTGCAGGTTTTTATTTAAAACTGTGAGAAGTATACGTCGGTGTGGTATGCGCAGGCAGATTGTAGAGCAAAACAAAGATTACGAACCCATTATGTATGAATAAGTACACAATTAGCTAAAGTTAACTAGTCATCTTTTTTTTGACATTTGAGGGGCAAAGGTGGTAATCCAAAATTCATTGGTTTGGTTTGATTTTATGGGGTCTAATGTCCCAATGCGCCTTAGGCTACGATGGATGCCGTAGTGGAGGTCTGCGGATAATTTCGACCATATGAGGTTAACTTCCACTGACATAGTCTTTCGCTGCCGCCATTTAAATGCGGTCTTCTTGGTAGGTATCGAACTCGCGTATATCGGGTCAGCAGCTGAACAACGTAATCACTGAGCTACCGCGGCGGCTCGCAGATATCTATACAGTCGAGCCCACTTTTAACGAACCTGAGGGTAGCGTGGATTGCGTTCGTCGCATCCCAGGTTCCTAGTAAGCCGACTTGTCATTTTCGGCCAGAATTCCGAAGTCCGACGAAACAAACTTTTATTGCTCAGAAACGTTCATTATGGGCGTCGGCTTCTTCGCTGTAGACCATAGCGCGGCGCTTTACAAGCTCCGCAGAGTGGGCACACATATGTTTCCGCCCGAGGCCAAGCAATAAGCTGCTTGAAGAACACCATTTTACTAATCGGGGTTAAAGCGTTCTTGGCAACCGGCGACAGCTTGGCATCCTCCTCAGCAGATTCTTGCCAGTCGGGGAGCGCTCGCACTTCGCGTACAATGGCTTCGTCAGAGTATTGCTTGAGAAGGTCTTTGTCGTGATCCGCACCCCTCGAAGTAATCCGAAGGCGAAGTCATGCCCGGCCATCTGTGCACACGCGTCAGATCACGCGTGTTTCCAACAGCGTCTTACGTCATTTTTTGGCCCATGAACTTTGCTTCCGGGAAGCAAATTCCTATTCACTCCGCCGTAACCCGCCTCTACAAGTCCTCATTCATTTCCACAGCGGCGAACAAAGGTACTTGAACCGGAACATCGCCACCTTCGGCGTGATGGGGTATGCGCATGCATGCTGTATACAGCGCCGATGCTGGCACATCTTGAGCGCGGGAATGACGCCTATGTCCGGTGGCTGATTTTTACACTTTCCATTTATTCACGAGTAGAGCATTGGCACCAAATTCAGAGAAAACAACACGTGCTGCGTCTCAAATTTGTCAAGAACGGGCAGAACCTCCTATATTTTTCGCCATGTCATGGATGAGTTCACTAGCCACTCGATGAGATATATAGTGAATCGCCCTTATGAAACTCACGCTTGCTTTTGCGCTCCAAGAATTAGGACAAAATGTGCGGCATTACGCAGGACTCTAAATTCTGTTTGAAGCGTACGAAAGTGCATGTCCTAAAGTATCAGTTATGAGGGCTTTCCGATGACAATAGGTAGCAGCCTTCCCCGTTAACGTAAAATTTTGCGGTGCCTTCCACCAGCGCAGGTGTCGCCTTTCAAGGTCTTCTTTATTTTGACGGCACAATTCGGTAAAACTGTCACTTCGTGGTCAATGTGTCGCCTTTTCTACTGAATTTTTTCGTCTCCGCATTCACTCAGAGGCCGGTTGTCACGAGGGCTCGGAGGCGCTCCTTAAAATCCGTACTTACCAGCTAAGCGGATCTTCGGCTGCGCGGGAGAACTTGCTGCGCCTCTCCGTTCGTTCTTACCTAGACACGCTGTGAAGGCGTTTGTATCTGAAATGCAGTCCCAATTAATAATCTGCAAATTTAGACAGTAGCGCTACCCCCCGTTCGCAATAACCAAAAATTCGTTATAATGCAGTCTTTATAGGCGGGCTCGACTTTATATCTACGGGCATAAAGTTTTCTGAGTTGCTACGTACGCAATGCGCGTAAGGTAGGCGTGTTGGTACAGAGATGCTTGCATGGGGCGAAAGTGCCGGGAGGCGCCGTTAGGTGGCGCAGACCGTATATTTGCCACACTTTCCCAAGTACCGCAATATTGAGTTCAGAGCTCTACTTAGAGCTTGGCGGCGACGATAGCAACAAGCTCGCTTTGCGGTCACCGAACAACACAATGACCGCTGCTCTCAGCCGCGCTAAATTTAAAGATGAGAAAGCACTTTCAGGTAAGACGCGAAACGCAATGACGTGACTGAGAACCTTCAGAGCATTAATGTGGTAATTCGAGATTAATATAGTCGTTCTTTGGATCATAAAGTTAAAAAGCCCCGTACCAAGGTTATGAACCAAAAAACATTACAAAACTTCACGGAATATATTCCATGCACTAATATTTGCGCATCTTCATTGTGGTGTCTTCTCCGCACCCTAGAATTCGACCAGCAAAAGCTAAAAATTTACAACGAGTTTGCATCGCTCGAAACGGCTTGCGGAGTGACAGCTGATGCACCAGTTCTTTAGATGAAAGAATGCATGTTTCAGGAACTTTCTACTTCTATTCCCGCATCGCACTTCTCGAGAATAATCTGTGCAGAAATTGTGATAAAGGCTCTTTGGATGTAGACATAACTCTTGCTGCTAGTATGGTGGAGGTATGAAAGCCTGCGGCTTTCCGCTACACCGCCCCCCCCCCCCCCCAAAAGAAAAAAAAAAAAAAAAAACAACCGAGCGATGTGTAAAAGAACAAGTTTACTCGCATAAGTTCTCTCCATAGTTGCGTCGTCGTCGTCCCAGTCCTAGTAAGTAGTCCAAGGTAAAGTGGGCGCCGCAGAGCGAGGTAGAATAGCTTGGGTTGCCTGCCTGTGGAGTGCCTAGACAAGTTGCGAGGGCGAAAAAGTTCCGCCTTTTGACTGTTGCACCCCGTAGGTTGTCTTATGAGCATTCTCAAACTCTTCTGATTATTTATGCGGCGACAACAAAGACAAAGCAAAAATAAGTAACACAGCGGGACCCATCCTATGCGGCCATTCGTTTTGCAATGTCAATTCGTTTTGGAGTAGTATTCCTTCATAAAACAGAGCGTTAAACAACGCGATCTCGAGGAGATCGACAGAAGCCCCCGTAAGTTCGACGAAACCATACATTTCATGTATCCTGGAATATATATTGGCACTAAAACATAGCTATAAAAAAGAACACAGCATGGGTGCAATGCGGAAAAGAAAAGTCTTACTCACACAGGGTCTCTCTAGAGCTGGGTCATCGGCGTTCTAGTCCTGCTTGAACGTTCATTGCAACACGGACACTACACAGCGGGGCTATAACTGCGTGACTATAAGCAGCCAGTGACGGTGCTGGACACCGTCACAAGTGCTAGAAACTTTGCTGTTTCTCTGTTACGCCCCGTACTCCTTGTTTGAACACCACGCCCCCGCTCTCTCATGTTTTTTTATGTGGCGGCACCACGTTTTGAGCACGAGGAACACGACTGCGTGGTGCATTTTTATTCTTTTTTTGTATTGAATACTGTTGGTTTCCTATTGGTGGCCGTGGTACGACTGGGTGCCAGATGTGTAAAAATGCTTGGTCCATCGCAGACAGCAACAAATAAGAAAACAGAGCATATAAGCATACTGTCAAGCTCCTGCGCAAAAATCGAGCTCGTAAAGTGCACAAAAAGAACTCGTATTTCTTTGTAAGCGTCGAAAGCACCGTAAACCTACACTCGCAGAACCAAACGAAATAAGAAAAGCTTACTGGCTTGATCTGACTGCAGATAAAAATACTTCGGGTGATGGTAAGTTGACCGCGTTGCAATGTAAGTTATTGGAGCCGGCTATGGTTCATAGAATAAATGACAGCTTGTTTGAATTGGTTGTGCACAGAGGCGTTAGTGTTGCTTATGACATGTTTGTTCACCGCCTGTCGCGATCTGTTGTACTGCATATAAGCCTGGAATTATATTTTTGTATGATAATTAATGACTGTAAACGACATAATCAAGCGATGCATTTGTCGACTAAATTCCGAGGTGAGAAAACCGGAGAAACTGAGTCTGGTAAACAGTTATAGCCACCAGAAATCACAGAGGAGAATTCAGATCATACAGCTACTGAGAAGAACCGCAATTCTTTATCTATAAGGGCTAAGGAGGGGGTGGTGACACAACTCTCTTTAAGATGCGCGATTTTTACGGCTTCAATGATTTCTCGCGTAGTTTTTTCATCCCACCTGCGCAACACGCTCGTGTTTCCCAGCTCAGGAGCGCATTTAAAATCTCGGCAGTGAATTCCCATCCAGCCTGAGATTCGTTGCATCACATTGTATTTGTGCTCGGACAATCTCTTATTTAGTCACCTCCACGTTTGGCCTACGTATGCATGGCCGCAAGTCAAGTGGATAAAATACAGGACGCCCTGAGCGCAGGAAACGAACCGATCGCGATGATTTATGGTGCATCCTGTGTGCTTACGAGCTATTTTATTAACGCGCTTGCAGAAGCTTGACAAGCGATCCGGAGCTGAAAATAAAACATCTATTCCTACTCTTTTTCCCATCTTTCTTAAGTTTTGTGAAATTTCGTGTGCGTAGGGAACGACTGCGATTTTATCGTTATCTCATGTTCTTTTTTCTTCTTTGGCTCTCAAAAAGGCCTCAGCCACTGAGGATAAGAGGGTCAGGGGTAACTAGCCTGCAGTAATCGGCGCTGCTGGGCTAAAAAGCTATCTTCCAGTTTCTGGTTTCAGGTTTTTTTTTTTAATGCATTGTTAACGCATGAATTGATGATGCTGGGTTTAACCAGCTTCGAGAGCTGTGAAACAAAAGAGAGAAGATGTTTTGTTGGCCCGAGGCACAAAGCCCCAGCAGACGTGATTGGGGTTAAAATATATTCCTAATTCTAATAAACCGTGCGAAGCTGTTTTTTTTTTGTAGTTCTTTAGCGACAGTCAAGGGGCTCAGAATGCTTGAAAAATTACTAAGAACTTTGGGAGCTTTAAAAAGGAGGACGTCCTGCTGGGATTGTAATATCACAAAGTAATCATCCTGGAATCTAAAGATTTTTTTCACATTGCTGCCCTGAAGGGACCTGTGTAGCGCTCTTTCTTGCATGGCTAAGTAAATATGACTGAGGATAGGCGCAATTTATGAACCGATACAAATGCCATTTTCTTGAATGAAAAACAAACCGTTCCGTTCTTCTGATGTCGATCTTAAGTACTACACAGTAGCTCAAGGAAGCGGGCAGTTGAGATGCAACTGGAATTCTGAAATTTTACAGCTCCATGCTGGTCTATCCCGTTCATGATGCAACTGATCATGTCGTCATGAGGGATGACATAATATAAGTCCTTTATGTCGATAGAAAATCCTGTCAATGTGATTCCGCAGTCATCTTTTAGAAAATCAGCTACATGACCTACATTTTTTACCAAAAAATGGGTTGTCAACTGTTAGTAGCTTAAGTTATTTTTGTAAAAATGAAGCAACAAATTTCTGCAACCGAAATCCTGCAACCACAAACTGCAAGATAGCTTTTTAGCCCATACGCGCCGATTACTACAGGCTGCTTACCCGGTGAGATTCTTTTCTTAATTGGCTGAGGCCTTGTTTAGAGAGAAAGAATAAAAAAAGAATGACAGATGGGGATAAGGTCGCAGTCATTCCCTACACACACGGGATTTTACACAACTTTAGAAAGATACGAAAAAGAGTAGGAATAGATGTTTTATTTTCAGCTCCGGATCGCTTATCAAGCCTCTGCAAGCGCGTTAATCAAATGTGCCGTAAGCACACAGGATGCACCATAAATCATCGCGACAGGTTCGTTTCCTGTGCTCAGGGCGTCCTGTATTCTATCAACTTGTCTCGCGGCCACGCATACGTGGGCCAAACCAGCAGATGCCTTAATAAGAGATTGTCCAAGCACAAATGCAATGTACCCCAACAAATCTCAGGCGATCTCGGCACTCACTGCCAAGATTGTAAATGCGCTCCTGAGCTGGGCAACACAACTGTGCTGCGCAGGTGCGATGACAAAACGATGCGAGAAATCCCTAAAGCCGTAAAAATCGCGCATCTTAAAGAGTTGTGTCAGCACACCCTCCATATCTTTTAAAGATAAAGAATTGCGCTTCTTATCGGTAGCTGGATGTTCTGAGTTCTGTGTTATTTCTGGTG
Organism: Amblyomma mixtum; assembly: GCF_055824585.1. Lineage (NCBI taxonomy): Eukaryota > Metazoa > Arthropoda > Arachnida > Ixodida > Ixodidae > Amblyomma > Amblyomma mixtum. The sequence continues at coordinate 76,681,943 of NC_143018.1, forward strand.
GCGATGACTGTTTCTCAGACTCGGTTGCTCTTCTTATTTTCTTGATGCTGCTGTATATTTTTACCGAAGTGTCTGAAAAACTAAACCTTCAGTTGTAGGTCAGCGCTATATTCGTCTCGCCTCCTTTCTTGTCCCTTAGTAGCTCGCTGTTCTGCCTTGTTACGAACCAACTAGCCCGCGATGTGTCATTCAAGCTGATAAGGTATCGTAAAGTGCGCAATAAAAAGTGAACTAAAACAATTTTTCTGTATTTCGCTCTAACAGACAATGCAGTCGTTGGAAAAAGCAAAGAAATAGAACACTGCCGTAGTGGAGGGCTTCCGTGTACTTTGGATCATATGGAAATTTTTAACGTAAACTGACATCGCGCAGCGGACGGATTCTTTTCAGCTTCGACCCCAAGTAAACACTGCCTCCAAAGCCGAGATTAGACCAGCATCCTGGGGCCCACCACCCGAGCGCCCTATTCACTGAGCCATTTTGGATGACGGAAGGGATCCTGCTACCACCGCAGGTGTGGCAAGAAAGGTATTTTGACGCTCTCACAAACGGGTCAGCGCAATTACCAACGGCTGTTCCAAGTATTTTTCCATCAAAATGTGGCGCAAATAGATGTCATCTTGGTGGTGGCGGAGTGATGTATGTTTGCTTCGTAGCGCTTTACAAACCTATTAACCATAGCTATATCAGGCACGCATAACGAATAGGGTTCGACTTGCTTTTTTAAACCACAGATATCCTTCCCCCCCCCCCCCCCCCGCCCCTCACTCCCTCTAAAGGCTCTCGTCTACTCAGCCAGAGTACCCGGGTTCCAACCGCACCGCCCCTACCGCATTCCGATGCAGGCGAGGCCTGTGTGCTGTGCGGTGTCAGTGCACGTTAAAAATCCCCATGTGGTTGAAATTATTCCAGAGCCGTCCACTTTGGCATCTCTTGCTTCCTTTCTTCTTTAACCCTTCCCTTACAGCGCGGTTCAGGTTTCCACCGAAATATCGAGACGGTTACTACGTCATTTCTTTTTCTGAAACCAACTAATTAAAACCTTTTCTTGGATTCTTCATCGTAGTCGTCTGTGACGGCGTTGCCATACCACACCAAATGACAACCATGGCAGATAGTATAAGAGCGAAACGCCACCTGACACGGCGAAAGCTGAGGCACGGACAACCCGAAGGTGGCTGCCACGGGAAGATCGCGTAGAGCGGCTAGCAGCGCAACACGCCACCTTCCAAGGATGGCAGGTGGCGTGTGAAGAGTTGCGTTGAAATTTCGCATTTACCAACTATCGTAGTCGCCCGTCGATTTTTGTGGTTTTATTCATTTAGCTTTAACGGGGAATCACTTGTAGGCTTTCTACTGGCCCACCACAGCACCTGGCGTAAAGAAGCGCATGCATGGTGTAATGATGCGAGTCTGAGAACTGTGCTTCTTATGCAACCAAGTTCGAGCAGTCTGACGATTTTCTTGTAACAGAATCTTGAGAAGGGGAGTGAATTTTCATTTTTCAATGTCGAAGTGCAAATGAGCAGCTTAGATTTAGATACAACGGCAAACCCCATAGGAGGCAGTCAACACAAGAGCCTCCTGGAGAACTAGCGTGGTAATTTTATTCAGACATACAAAATGTCCGCAGGGCGACTTTTTCATTTTCACTGTAAGCAGGTATTTGGAAAGAAGCTCTGCGTAGCGAAATTGATTTCGAATGAAGTTGTCATGAATGGTTTACACCAAGTTACGCTATATTACGAAAGGAGCATGCACTGAGTGGCCAAGCCGGCTATAGTCCACAGTTTATCTTTGCGACATCAATATGTGGCTCATCGGGAACGAAACGCGAGGTCAGCGTTCACCAGCTGAAGTGGTCGTAAAACTACCAGATGACGTCACCGTGGTATACACAGAAAAATAACATTTATACCGAAAGAGCAACGTATTGAACCAAGGACTTTCAGATTGAGAGGCGAGCATACAACCACAAGCCATAAAACCACGTTGCTGCTTGGAGAACAAAGGTGAACGTAAGATATGCGTTGCCTTACGGGTTTATGCTGATGAGTGGTCGCGTCATTACAAAGGAAGAAAAAATCAACCCAACATAAATGAAATTGAAGACAGATTTAAATGCAAAACCGATGCTTTCGCATTCATAGCACAAAAGTAGGCTTACGTGCGCTCGCAATTTTTGCGACATAAATCCGTCAGTATACACTCTGACTTTCAGACAAAAATCGAAGCAGTAATGCTGTGTCCAGTTCTAAAATGTCACTTGTCAGCAAGATAATGCAGCAGCGCGCAAAGCTGAACAAAGAATAAAACCTGCGAAATCGTGTTTATCTCCCTGCATTAGTAACGAAGTGATTAATACTGGATGTCCGTCAGATTTTAAGAACATTACATCTCGCGTGAAGGCTAATTGTGGACGCTTAATTATGTGGTAAGGCGCATGAGATTGTATACCAGTTGCAGGAGCATATTCATGATATCGGCACGTCTATCTGAAGATTTCACTGCCTGTGTCCGGACAGGTGCTCTCTGAGGCTCTCCTTATCTAAACACGTGAATGAGCACCGGGTACAGCGATAGCCCTCAGCGATAATGTGCGTCAGCATATGACGCTTTAAAACCCCTCGCACTGACGCTGCATAAGCGCATATATCAAACTAGAAGGGTCTTTCCCCAGTGTGAATTTGCTTGTGCCGATTTAATTTTGAAGAGTCTGCACATGTGAAAGGGCACAAATCGCACTTGTACGGTCTTTCGCCGGTGTGCGTACGCTTATGTTTAGCGAGGCTGCTGGAGCTTGCAGCTGCAAAAGAGCACATGTCGCAATTGAAGGGTTTGTCGCCAGTATGCTTTCGCTTGTGCACAGCTAAAGTGGAGGAATGCGCAGTTGAAAAAGCGCACAGGTCACACTTGTACGGTTTTTCGCCAGTGTGCGTACGTTTATGCTTAGTGAGGTCGCTAGAGCTTGCAGCTGCAAAAGAGCACATGTCGCAATTGAAGGGTTTCTCGCCAGTATGCTTTCGCTTGTGCATAGCTAAAGAGGAAGAATGCGCAGTTGAAAAAGCGCACAGGTCGCACTTGTACGCCTTTTCACCGGTGTGCGTACACTTATGTTTAGCGAGGTTGCTGGAGTTTGCAGCTGCAAAAGAGCACGTGTCGCAGTTGAAGGGTTTGTCACCAGTATGCTTTCGCTTGTGCACAGCCAAAGTGGAGGAACGCGCAGTTGAAAAAGCGCACAGGTCGCACTTGTACGGTTTTTCGCCAGTGTGCGTACGTTTATGCTTAGTGAGGTCGCTAGAGCTTGCAGCTGCAAAAGAGCACATGTCGCAATTGAAGGGTTTCTCGCCAGTATGCTTTCGCTTGTGCACAGCTAAAGAGGAAGAATGCGCAGTTGAAAAAGCGCACAGGTCGCACTTGTACGGTTTTTCGCCGGTGTGCGTACACTTATGTTTAGCGAGGTTGCTGGAGTTTGCAGCTGCAAAAGAGCACGTGTCGCAGTTGAAGGGTTTGTCACCAGTATGCTTCCGTTTGTGCACAGCTAAAGTGAAAGACTGCGGAGTGGAAAAAGCCAACAGGTCGCACTTCAACGGTTTTTCGCCAGTGTGCGTACTCTTGTCACGAGTTAAGCTTGAAGAGTCTGCATTTCTAAAAGGGCAGATGTCGCAGTTTAACTGTTTCTCACCAGTGTGCATAGTAATGTGCGGATTGACGCATCCAAACTCTGCAGCTGCAAAACCACACGTGTTGTGATTGAAGAGGCTTTCGCCAGTGTGCATAGTATTGTGTGGACTCACACATCCAGACTCTGCAGGTGTAAATGAATAAGTGTCGTGATTGAACGCGCTTTCGCCAGTTAGCGCAATAAAATGTCGAGTGATATTTCTCCACTCCGCAGCTGTAGAAGGACACATGTCGCGATTGAAGCTGCTTTCGCCACTGTGCGCACTATAATGTGGAGTGACAGTTCCCGAGTCTTCAGCTGTAGAACGCCACGTGCCGCGATTGTAGCTGCTCTCGCCACTGTGCGCACTATAATGTGGAGTGACAGTTCCCGAGTCTTCAGCTGTAGAACGCCACGTGCCGCGATTGTAGCTGCTCTCGCCACTGTGCGCACTATAATGGGGAGTGACAGTTCCCGAGTCTGCAGCTGTAGAAGGCCACGTGCCGCGATTGCTGCTCTCGCCACTGTAGGTGCTGTAATTTGGAGTGACAGTTCCCGAGTCCACAGCTGTAGAAGGACACGTGGTGCGATTGAAGCTGCTCTCACCACTGTGTGTAGTATAATTTGGAGTGACAGTTCCCGAGACTGCAGCTGTAGAAGGATACGTGTAGCTAATGAAGCTGCTTTCGCCACTGTGCGCAGTATAATGTGGAGTGACAGTTCCCGAGTCTGCAGCTGTAGAAGGCCACGTGCCGCGATTGTAGCTGCTCTCGCCACTGTCCGCACTATAATTGGGAGTGACAGCTCCCGAGTCTACAGCTGTAGAAGGACACGTGGTGCGAATGAAGCTGCTCTCGCCACTGTTCGTATGCTTGTGCCGAGTTAGTGTTGTAGAGTCTTCAGTTGCAGAAGGGCACATCGGAATCTGATGCGGTCGTCCTCGTGTGTGGCACCGCACATCTCCCTTACCATGGAATTTCGCTAACTCCGCTGGGTCGTCAGAGCTTCTAAAAGGCTCTCCTCCTCTCTCAAGGTACATGTGTCGCGTAACATCGGCAAGGTTCGCTGAACCGTGGGTGAAGGAGGGGCAGCTGAACACATTTCCTTTCCATGCAGGTGTCTGCTGCCCGAACGAAGTTTGTTCCATGAGCGAATACGGCGCTAGGGGTCTGCTCTGGTAGTGTTCACCTCCCTCCTGGGATGGTCGTTGTCCTCCAATGAGCACCGAACACAACCTCCGCCGTGGCAGTCAGGAAAGCACACCGCTCCTGCGAAAAGAGTTAATGGAATGTGTGCCGTTAGGAAAATTGTTTTTTTTTCGGCTTACTCATTCCGCAATATTTTATTTCATTGGTTGAAGCATGTCAGTTGCTTTCTGGAAACAGAAATAATTCTGGATAATATTGATGTTAAAATAACACAAAGACGCGGACAGTTTAAGGAAACACGCTACATCAACGACATCTCAAGCAATAAGGAGTGAATTCAAGGAATATTTCAACTTAGGGCCCGTAGTGTATCTACCGCCGTATGTGGATCTACAGGGCTCCTTGGAGCGTTTTATGGCAGCTCAAGCATGCCAGATTTTTGTTTGCGTCTAAGGATAATTTTCGCAAAGATTGGTGCGCAGATAACACTCAGGAGGCGAAGATTTTCAGCCAACGCACCAAATAACATCTCAAGCATGTGAATTCAGCTGTTTTCCCTACGTTGTTTTGGCAGGGCCGAATATAAAGGTTGTAAGAGGAGCTGCTCGAGTGCGCCCACCTCTGCAGTACGTGGCAGCAGACAGCAGTGCAAAAATATAAGTACTCTGATGAAAAACACACAGATCAAAACAAGTCAGCCAGCAATACAGTCTGAGGTAGCAAACGAAAATGCAGAAAAACAAAATGGGCATACTTGTGCGCAAGAACAAAGGGAAGAAGAAAAAAAAGTTTCAATACAGTTAGAGGAGTGCGATCAGTTTAAAAGTGAGTAGTGTGAAATTTTTGCAATATTCACATCAACTCATTATTAGGAACTGCATTCCTTGTTTTATATTTTCCTTGTCATATACTTCTGTATTTATTAACACTACTCTAGATTTTGAAATTTACTGTTTGTACTTTTGTTCTTTTTTTTGTGTACTTAGATTTGTTTTCGAACTTGTTTGCAGAGATTTATGTATATTTTTTACCAATAACATAGTTTTGTACAGTGTGTATGCCCCGGCATCCGCCACTCCACTCTAATGTACCTTTGAACCCTGACGGTAAAATAAATAAATATTAAATACATTAATCATCAGCGTTCAGTGTGTTCAAAAATACGTGGCAATGTGTTTTAATATTCGTTTTTAATAGAAGGTGTAGTGAGTGCCGCAGGTGTTTGGTATTAATGCGAAAGCATTTTTTGTGTTACGAGTGGGGTGTACAGCACCTCTCGGCAGAGCATGTTATCAGAGCGCGTCCGCGCGAACTGTCAGCAATCAATTATAGGGGTAATTAATAGAATGGTTTAATCGAGTAGTTTTGTATATAGCTAGTAAAGCTAACTCACCAAAATGGTTTATCAAAGGGGTGACTAGTTGATTGAAGTCATTTACTAGCTGAATTAGTCAATCATTACAAAAATTGTTGGGTAAAGTTATTGAACGGACGTATTAATATTTGGAGAATTAATTATTGCTTGCTTTGGTCTATGGGGGTTTAACGTCTCGAGGCGAATAAGGCTTTGAGAGGTTCTTTAACCACCTCAGGTTCTTTAAAGGTGCACTGACATCGCACAGTGCACGGCCCTCTAGAATTTCGCCTCCATCGAAATCCGATCGCTACGGCCGGGATCGAACCCTCGTCTTACGGATCAGCAACCGGGCGTCATAACCACTCAGCCACCGCGGCGGCTTTAGGCATGGAATTAATTAAACAATGAATTCAGTTACATCCAATAAAATCGCTATTACCATTAGCGAACTGGATTATTAAATATTTGAACTAATTAATAATTTAATTTGTTCCAACTATTGAAATACTTCAGACATACATCGGTAATGAATGAAACTGAATAATTACTTAATTACTGAATAATCAGTACTTTGGCGTGCTTACTGTACGCTTTATCAACGAGCCCCACGCCTTCAGATGTGGTATTGGCAGCAGTAAGAGAAATCCTTTCCCATCACTGCAGCTAAGAAGTTTTAGAAGCACCTCTGGAATTATTTCCAACTAGGCCAGTTCTTTAAGCGTCAAGCAGTCGTAAGTGTTAAAAGCCAGGTATTCTGACTACGCATAATATGCCAATAGAAAAGCTTAGCTGTGTGGGCGAAAAATGTGGATTCGTATTGCACGTAAAACTTTATTCTGAAGCAAATATATCTCTTCATTAAAGTGGGCGAGGACTGGTGGTGCGTGCAAAAGGCACTGAGGCTCCTTGAGCCCTACGATTTGCATTGTTTCCCATCGAAAGGGAACGTCTACTTTTCTCGCCTGCGTCAAAAAGCGACGGCAGTGCGACAATGGCCCTTTACAAACCGTTGTGTATGGATAGGGTTGCAGCCTAAAAATACCTTGAAGCGCCTTCCTCGTCGGTTGTATTTTGAAAATATAAAATAGCGACTGTCGTTCCTTGGCCGGATCCCACTTTGTCCTTGCTGACAACGAATAACAAATTTAGGTGGGCGAAGCGGAACCTTCCTGGCTTCAGCCTGAGTCCTAAAAATATGTCTGTCACTTGCTTCAGCCTTCTTAGGTTTTCTTTGAAACTCCTCACAAAGAGCATAGCGTCTTCAAAATAAACAACAGAGCTCGGCCACCACAGACCTGCAGACCCTTTGCCCTTGATCTGCAGAAAAATGCAGTTGCGGATCAAAATCGAAATTACATTTTCTTGAACTCAAATGCGCCGTATGGCGTGATCGTGAGAACCACCGACAAGAAGTATTTCGAGCTGCTCTCAGATCCGGGTGTAGTGGATAGAGGGTAGTGGTGCAAATTGTTATGTTGTTGAGGCTACCGTCGTTAAGGCAGTACCAAAGAGTGCCATCTTCCTTCTTCACGAGAAAAAGCATGGCTTGATGACGCCGTGCCACATAATTTTTTCGACCTCATATCTGATAGCATCACGCTCTCGTGCTGTCACTTGCTATGGGCATTAAGAGACAGGTCGCCCGCGTAATCGTCAGTTATGACGAAACGTTTCGTGTGTCAGTGGTGTCTGCTGGGGCTTTACTGGTGAACTAAGGCACCCTCTATGCGCCGTTAGAAGGTCTCTCCATTGATAAGAATGTCCTAGAGTGCTTGAGCTACTGCAGTCGTTTAGTAAATGTCTAGAAGAGCGAGTCCCTTGCTTTCGTCGGTACTCTGATCTAAGAGCGGAATTATCGTGCTCTAGCTCAGCTTTGGAGATTCATTGTAAAGTTTTGAGCCAGAACCTCAGCTTAGCAATTTCCGAGACATACGTCGCCTCGTGCAATGCCAATCCTCGGTCCAGGAGGAACTGTTTGTTCCACTCTACGATGCATTCATTGCAATTCTCTGCAATCCAAAGAGCCACGGGAATTACGTCGGTTGACCAGGGTGAGAAGATACCTGCTTCGAAAGGAGGCAAAATTCTAGAGCCCCGTGTGCTGTGCGCGGTCAGTGCACGTTAAAGAACCACAGGTGGTCGAAATTTCCGGGGTCCTTCACTATGGCGTCCCTCATAGCCGGAGTCGCTTTGAGACGTTAAACCGTCTAATGTCAAACAACTCCTGTATTTCACTTACATCCGACCAATTCTTGAATATGCCTGTCCTGTATGGGACCCCAAGTTTGCTTATTTATGTGATATGCTCGAGCGCGTCCAAAATAATGCTGTGAGATTTGCGTCCAATAATTAGAGCTTCTCAACTAGTGTCCCGTCTCTTAAAAACCACCTTGGCTGGGGATCTTTAGCTACCCGTAGGAAACATTTCAGATTACAAATCATGCATCGCATCTATTTTGGAAAGCTGAGCATTGACAAAGACCGGTATCTGCTTCAACCTCATTTTTTTTTCTAGACGAGTTGAGCATCAGTGGAAGATCCGAGAGATTAAGTGTCGCACAGATGTTCACAAAACCTCGTTCTTTCCACGGACGATCAATGAGTGGAACAGGCTACCAGCCGGCGTCACTGAGTGCTGCACGGAAGGTCAATTCGGCGCATTTTTATCTGATGTGTGACGTGGCGCGCAGTTGTCTTGCGCGTGTCTTTTTCATTTCATTGGTGTTATTTTATTTGTGGAGCGCGGTTGTCTTCCTTCAGTGCATGTTTTTCCTCATCTATTAGCTGTGTGATTGTATTTCTGTTATTATGTGTACTTTCGGCCAAATGAGCAGAAGTTATTGTGTTTCCCGCCCTGCAATAATGCCCTTGGGCGCTGCCGGTATCTGTAATAAATAAATAAATAAACCATCATCGAGCACACTTGAGCAATGTTATCTGCAGGGTCGCCTCAGAACACACCTCTCAGTCCGCCGTCGAAACGGAGAAGTGCTTGGATCTGAGCCCGTTGACTTTCTTTATGTTCGCTGCAGGAAGCCTATGAATACGATAAGGTCCTGAGAACACAGCCGCAGGACTACCAGCCCAATTAACTACGTGCGTTCAGCAGCACTCGAGCAAAACATGATCTTTTAAGGGTAACTGCATAAGTTTTATCAATCAACGAAATTTAAGGGGCCGAATGCGTGAAACTTGCAGGTAATGGATGCTAAACCCTTTAGGGCTAGCATTTGAAATGGTGACGCAAACGCTGATTAAAATGTTGGTGGCATTCTAGTTTCTCCGCAGCACGGAGCGCCAAGTGGGAGGGCTCGTGATGATGTCATCGAAGGTACCCATACATTTAAAAGCGTAAGCGCTTGCTTTGAAGGAAAAAGCCAACGCCACAAAAAGCAAAGCACACCGAGAGTTGTTTGCCAGAATCAAACGAAGCACGGCAGAATATCGTTGACGGCAGGGCAGAAATATGGCCTTCACGAAGACAAAGAACGATACCTTGCACATATTTCACAGCAACATACGTAGCATAAGAAAAAACTTGAACTTGCTCCTTGCCTATCTTTCCCAGCACCAAAAACCTTATGACGTCATCGCAATATCCGAAACGTGGCTCAGAAAAGGTGAAAATGTTCACATTCCTGATTACGTAACACATTCACATCCACGTGATTCACTTTCGCGTGGTGGTGGCGTAGCGCTTTTTGTTCACAACAGTCGCACCTACTCAGCATTGCCAAACATTTCTTGCAGCACACCTTATATCGAAGCATTATTTATCAGACTAGAAAATTCTGTTATCGTGGGTGTTGTGTATAGGCCCCCCAATTCAGCTGTAGCCTTATTTCTTCAAAAACGAATCAGTACTTTTCACCCTCATGTCAGAACACAAATACCAGGTTATAATTAGCGAAGACATTAACATAGATACCCGTAACGTACACCATAATGACTATGCGCATCTGCTGAATTCCTTTAATTTTCGGAATTTGATTACCATCCCCACTAGAATAACCAGCACATCTGCAACGGTCATTGATCATATCTTAACAAATATAACTTCGAATATAAGTGCAGGGTTATGCAACCAACCTATTTCTGATCATCTACCTACCTATATAACGGTTCAGAACGTCATTAAACCGAAATCAATACCCACCAAGGTAATTACGAGAATCGATTACACTTTGCTCAGATCCAAAATTCAGTCTATTGACACTAGTACCATATACCATGAAGACGTTGAAAGTGAGTTCTCCAATCTTATTCACACTCTTACGTGTGCTACAACGAACAGCAGTACGAAGTTATCTGCTCGCTCGTATAAGCAGCCCATTTCGCCCTGGATGACAAAACAAATTTTAGCAGTGCTACAACAGAAGGATTTCTGGTATCACAAATGGAAACAGCATAAGGATAACAACTATTACTTGGGCCAGTACAAAAAAATGCGCAATACATCTGTTGCAGCTATGCGCACACGGAAAAAAGAATATTACACACGCCTCATTGAACATAGCGCTGGTAACTGCAAAAAACTGTGGGGAATTGTGAACAGTGTTGTTGGTAAACCGCGCCAACAGACGCTTCCAGCAGTTATTGATCAGAACGTTGTCGACCACTTTAATTCATATTTTACTGCAGTAGGGATTTCTTCAGCCACCTCTGCGAATAACACAGATGTAAACTCTTCGTTACCCAGTCCACTACCAAATACCTTTTTTTCTAGACGACATTGAACTTAGCGAAATACATTCTACATTGGCAACTATGGCTAGCAATAAAGCCGCTGGATTGGATGGAATAACTGTACGTATGTTGAAAGACAACATTGATATTCTCGGTCCTATATTATGCCACGTTCTATATCACTCACTGCAAACCGCCAAGTACCCAACGCCGCTAAAAACCGCCAGAGTAGTTCCAATATACAAGGATGGAGACAGCTCAAACCCTTGTAGTCTTCGACCTATATCAGTGCTCAGTGCTGTTAATATCCTTTTCGAAAAAATTCTTGCAAATCGAATCAATAGATTCCTAGAAAAATACCATATAATTTGCCCACAGCAACACGGCTTTCGGCAGCATCATTCAACATCAACTGCAGTACAGTTATTAGCCGAAAAAATAAACTGTGCTTTAAATAACTACGAACTTGGGGCTGTGGTCTTTCTTGAATTAAGAAAGGCTTTCGATACCGTTGACCATTCCATCCTTTTGCACAAGCTAAAACACTACGGCTTTAGAGAACGGATTTTCGAGCTGTTTTCTAGTTACTTCGATCAACGTCATCAGGTAGTCGTAATGAATAATGTATCATCGTCACCACAACGTATACACACGGGCGTACCCCAAGGGTCTGTTTTGGGACCCCTGCTTTTTTCATTATATGTTTCCGATCTTCCACGTGCACTACATTTCGGAGATATGCTGATGTACGCCGATGACACCGCTATAATTCTTACAGGAAACAGCATCGAGGAAATTGAGTCCAAAACGAACTTAGATTTAGCAAGCATCTCTTACTGGTTTTCAGCTAACAAGCTGTCTGTTAATCTCGACAAAACAAAATATTCTGTATTTCACTCCCGTAGTAAACAAGTAGATATTGACTGTATGAACATTTCCATTAACAACACTGTACTGCAACATACACCTTCTTTTAAATATCTTGGCGTAATATTTGATAGGCACCTGCACTGGCAAAATCACATATCTGCAGTGGGGGCGAAACTGGCATCCGGGTGCTATCAACTGCTACAGGCACGTGACTTCTTTGACACAAATATTTTACGCATTTTATATTTCTCCTTTATCCACAGTCACCTTTCTTAATGCCTAGATTCTTGGGGATGGACCTACAACAGTTATATCGAGCCAATCCGAAGATTACAGAAACGATCATTAAGAGTCATAACTCATTCTAAACCGGATCATCCCAGCAAATCATTATTCGAAGACTTACAGATACTACCTTTCGATTCACTACGCCTACTGAAAACAGCTACTACCGTAAACAGCATCGTAAGATACAACCATCTTTTCCATATATCCCTATTCCACACCCCATCACGTCCCACCAGGCATGTAACGCTTGGAAACTTTAATCTGCCACCCACTCACAACGTATATGGAGAACGACAGCTCGCTTTTATTGGTGCAAAAATATGAAGTACCCTTCCCCACGAAGTAAAATACGCTCAAAATTTCACTCCTACAGCAAAAAAATTCTTTCGGCACATACATACCGAGAACTAACGCTTACTCAACCTGCTGCGCATATTCGTTTTTATCATTATTTCTTTTTTGGACATAGACGATGTTTTTCATATTATAGAGTTGTTCCGTGCAATGTGTTTTTTTTTGTTTTTTTTTTCATTTCTGAAGTTGTCTTATTACACATGTATCTACCCCGCTGTTACAAGTTCTACCTGCATTGTACTGGAGTGTCTGTATGATTGTATTTCATTTTTTGGACCCATGACTAGCCTACGGCTACGGGTCCAGACAGTGTTGGACACATCTTTGTGTACTTTTAAATGTAAATAAAGAATTTGAATTTGAATTTGAACCTGAAATCTTCCCTTCCGTGACGTGACACCGAACTTGCCCGCACTTCTCCTGCGCTGTGAGGAGACGCCTAAAAGTCAATTGTTGATGGCGTCACTATTTTAAATACAAGCGCAAAAGCTTGGTTTCGTTTGGTTTGGTTTATTGGAGTTTAACGTCCCGAAGCAAATCAGGCTATGAGGGACGCCGTAGTGAAGGGCTCCGGAAATTTCGACCACCTGGGGTTCTTTAACGTGCACTAACATCGCACAGTACACGGGCCTCTAGAATTTCGCCTTAATCGAAATTCGGCCGCCCCGGCCGGGATCGAACCCGCGTCTTTCGGGCCAGCAGACGAGCGCCGTAACCACTGAGCCACCGCGGTGGGGCTACAAGCGCAAAAGCACTTGCATGCTTCACCTACAGCCTATATAGATTTTAATCTTTGAATATCGCGCAATTCTCGAAATGTGGTGCAGTTGCACGTTAATTCGAATGAGGAGCCTTCCTGCAGTGTGGATTCGGGGCCCGTCGTGAATGAACATGACTTAAGTCATGATGGCTGCAGACAGTCCACTGATGGCAGTGTCGCCTCCCTTGACTACCAGGTCGGTAACCTTGCGGCCATGAAATTCCAGTTTAGTTTCCATGGTTTCTTTCGAAGTGCACGCCGTCCTCTGAGTAGGGTCAGTGCTGCGTCGAGGATCGAAATATGGCTCGGGGATGTCGTCGTATTCTGGTTAGCGTCACTTGAGATTTGCCCCGCGTCAGTTTCACGCTAAATTTTGTCTGCAGAGTCGTCGCAGTGGAATGAGGCGTAGTCAAGCGTTGTCCTCGTTGAAGACTCTTGGAAACTCAGCCATCGGGAGCAGCAAATCACGCAAGCCTTTATCTCTGTCCGCCGAGAATGCTGTAGCATCCACTGTCGTGACGCAATTTAACAAGCGAACTCGAACCCCATGACTGCCGCAAGACGTCGCAGGCGCTGTTTGGAGCTAAAGTGACTTAATGTGCATAGCCCGCCGGTCCATTCTAGACAAATCTGATCGATACATTACTTACCACTCTGCGGGAAACGATAGCAACCAGCTCATTTTACGCTCGGCGAGAACACAACCGACCGCTGGTCTCAGCCGCGCTAAATATAAGGCTGGCAAATGAACTTTCGAGGCAAGGTCCAAATGCTAGAGCTAGTACCTCGCAGGACGTTGATGCAGTACCACGTAACTGCGATAATTCGAGAAAAAAGCCGCCGCGGTGCACCAGTGGTTATGCTCTCGGCTGCTCACCCGAAAGACGCAGAATCAATCCTGGCCGCAGCGGTCGAATTTCTATGGAGATGAAATTCTGCAGGCCGGTGTATTGTGCAGTATCAGAGCACGTTAAGGAACATCAAGTGGCGGAAATTTCCAAAGCCCTTTCGAGATAAATATGGTCGTGCTACGCGTCATAAAGATATAAAGCCCCGTACCAAAGTTAGGAACCAACAAACAATGCAAACATTCACGGTCATATAATGGATCGACAATTAATGGCGCAGCTTCTGTTGACTTCGCGATCTAGAATTTTACCAGCAACCACTAAAAATGTATGTACGCCGACTTTTCAGCGCTCAAAATGGTTCGTAGTGACAGCTGACGTAGCAGTTCTTTATGTGAAAGAACGCATATTTCAGAAACTTTCCACTTCTAGTACCGCAGTGAAATTCTAGAGAATATTCTGTGCAGAAAATGCGATAATTGATGAACGCTGCTTGGATGCAGCTAGAAGGCGGGCTGGTAATGGGGCTGGTGCGAAAGCGTGCGGCTTTCCGTGACACCTGCACGAAAGTGCCAACCGAGCGATGCGCAAGAGGAGAGATGTACTCACGTAGGGTCTCCCCTGAGTTGCGTCGTCAGCGTCCCGGTACTACTTGGTGGCTCAAGGCAGAGTGGGCGCTGCAGATCGAGGCAGAGTAGCTTGGGTTGGCTGCTTGTGGGGCGTCTAGAAAATTCGCGAGAGAGAAAAAGGTTGCTTTCTGACTGCTGCGCCATACCAAGGGCAAGGAAGAAGAAGCAACACTGCGGGACGCGTGTTAGGCCACACCTTGTTTAGCAGACGTAAACTGGGTAGGAACAGCTGGTACGCTTACATAAAGCCGAGTGACAACAACGGGTATATGAACAGATAGACGGAAGAAAAACTGAGCTCCACTAAACCACTGATTTGATAACAGCTGTAATTGATACTGGCGCTGAAAACGTAGCCACCACGCTACCCGGGCACAGAAGATAAGAGGCACACAATGTATAAAAGACTCACACTGGGTCTCCCTAGAGCTGGGTCTTCGGCGCTGAAGTCCTGCTTGGTCATTCACTGCGAAATGGACGCTAAACAGCGTGTTACAACGTAATCACAAAAACAGACAGTGTAGCACGTATAGACACCATCACATTTGTTTAAAAGTCCGCTGGTTACCTGTTGCGCCCTGTACTGCTTGTCTGAGCACCACGCCCCCGCTCTCCCACGTCTTTACTGTTGCGCCATCAAGTGCCAACCACGAGCAACAAGGCTGCACAAGGTGATGGCTTTTATCCCTCTTTTTTTGTTTTTATTCAATAGTGCCCATCGCCTTTTGGTAGCCACGGCAGAAGCGGGTATATTATGTGTGCAAATGCATGGTCTATAACAGATAACAAAAAGTAGAAAGAAAGGAAATCGGCATACAGTTATATTTCTGCGAAAGAAACCAGGCCACAAACAAAAATAAAAAATGCCGCATTTACATTCAGGGCACAACGCATCAAAATCGTGCCATCGAAGAATGAAACCCAGTACATAAAAGTTAATGAGTTGATCTGACAGCAGATAAAAAGGCTTCGGGTGATCATAGGGTTGCCACACCACGAGTAACCAATTCCAATAGAGCACCGTACTTTGAAAGAACGACATCTTGTATGCATTGATTGTGCACTGAGAGATTGCAGTTGTTTTATCATGTGTCTTCCCAGCCTTTCGTGTTCTATTATGCTTCATATAAGCCTGAAATTACTTTTTTTTGTGAGATAATTGATGATGGCGAAGAGCATTATCAAACGATACATTTATCGACGAGATTCTTTCGGGCTAACAGGCGAGCATCGTAAACTTTGTCCCAATGCGAGACCCCCCCGCACTCACACTTACACACATGCACACGCGCGCGCACGCATACGCCCCCACGCACACACACACACTCCCACACACGCACGCTCGCTCGCACGCATGTGCACGCACACACACACGCACGGGCGCACACGCGCAAACACGGGCGCACACTTATCGCAGGCACACACGCTCACACAGGCACGCACGCACTGCTAGCTTTTCTTGTTATGGGACTAGTAGTGCTTTCGCTTTAAAGTGGGTGTCCTGCTCCTACCCAATCAACTCTAAAAAAAGTATCAAGGCGGGACCGACCGGCCGTCCTCTCATGGCAGTTTGGTAGCAGTGTTAGTCTCTTCTTTATAAATCACATGCCGTCCAGCCAGATCTCTCCCGAAATGTTCCTTTCCAATGCTTGTAATGTACCGTAAAGTGCGCAATACAAATAAAGTGAAAACATTTTTTTCTTTACTTGACTTGCACAGAGAATGCAGTCGGGGGAAAAGCAAAGAAATAAACTGGTGCCGTAGTGGACGGCTTCCATATATTATGGATCACGTGGTTATTTTTAACGTACACTAAAATCGTTCAGCTGAAAAGTCATTTTCCGTTTCGCCCCTAAGCAGCGGCAGCCGCTAAGCCAGTGATTAAACCCCCATATTCGGCCTCATCAGCCGAGCACCTTATTCCCTGTGCCTTTTTGGAAGGCGTACGGATGCTAGTACCACCGCAGGCGCGGCAAGAAAAGTATTTTGACGCTATGAGAAACTCCGCAGGGCAATGACCAACGGCTGTGCAAAGTCATTTTGTATTAAAATACTGCACAAATCGGGCCCGTCTTGGCGCTGGCGAAATAATGCACGTCTGCTTCGTAGTGCTTTAAAAAACGAACGTATGATCCCAAGCGCAATGTCAAGCACGCATAACGAAATATGCTCAACATTCTTATTCACACCGCAGCTCCCCCCCCCCCCCCCCCCCCCTGGGCGCTCGTCCAGTCAGCCGCAGTACCTGGGTTCCAACCGAACTGCGGAAGCCGGATTTCGATGGAGGCGATACTTGTGTGCTGGGCAATGACAGCGCACGTTAAAGATCTCCAGGTGTTCGATTTTATGCTGCGTGTTCCGTTTTTTTTTTGTTAAATACTGCCGGCTGCCTCTTAGTGGGCAAGGCAAGGTTGGGTACGCTATGTGTAAAACAACAAAACAACGTCACAGACAACAAAAACAAGAAAACAGCCCATGAGTATACTGTGAAGATTTTGCGCAAAAACCGAGCTCGTAAAGTGAATAAAAGGCGCCATCTTTCGATTCAGGCCTGGAAAGCTTCAGAAACGAACATTACAAGAATCAAACTAAGTGCATAAAACTTACTGGCTTGATCTGACTGCAGATAAAAATGCTTTCGGGGATGATAGGGTGACCTCATCGCAAGATAACTTGTTCCAGTCGGCTGTAGTTCTTGAAATAAAAGAAAGGTTGTTTAGAATGGCTATGAACTTAGGCATTAGTATTGTTTATGTCATGTTTGTGCCGAGTCGTTCGCATTCTGTTGTGCGGCATATATGCCTAAAATTCTATTTTTCTATGAAACTTGACGATGGCGAACGACATTATCAAACGATGCATTTGTCTACGAAATTCAAAGGTGGAATAACCGGAGTGGCTTCGAAGGTCAGATACTGATACCTGTCTTCCATAGACGAAGTGTATAAATCGAAGTTCTCCCCAGCGATATACTTATAATGTACGTTTTCGCGTGCGGGTGATGCATTATGCCTGCACCGTGTTGTGCACACGTCTACATCATTGAGACAGCTGTATCCTCTCAATAAAGAATGCAAGAAAGATAGTCAAGACGAAAAACAAATGCTATGGGGTCGCTTAACTCATCCAAGGATGGAATGCGATGGGGTGTGTTCTGGATTAATTGCACACGGATGGAATTTGTGGGGACTCGCTCCGCGTTTTACCTCTTTGGGTTGCTTCCCCGCGATGCATCGTCGTTCTCCACATTTTTTGTACACGCCGACGAAATCACCATATGGACCAACTCCCGATCCGGCGGAGCGATTCAAAAATCATTACAACGAGCTATCGGCACGGTGGAGTATTTCATGTAGGGGAACGGCCTTGAGATTTCAAAGGCTTAATCGGGACTCTTATTTGTAATGAACAAATAAGGCTGACTGGCAGCACGCAAGCATCGGGATGCTATCGAGTTGCACATTGACAACCATCCAATACTCTAGTAACCACGATTAGGGTCCTTGGCATATTGATTCAGAATAATACAACACACAAGCGATAAGCAGGCTACGCATAACGGCACACCAGAAACGCGGTCCGGTGACGCACATTGCCACCCGTCGCAGGGGATGAGAGCAGCGTACATATGCAGGATCATGCAATCATTCGTGATAGGTGGAATGACATACGCCTGCCCGTACTATAATGTACGCTGCTGAGACGAACGGGCACCTAATTTTAATATTGTAAAGACGAAGACGAACATTCTGTGCAGCGGCGGCAGTGCCATCTCTGCGCGTGCTTTGGGCTCTCTTTGGCTGACCGCAGACTGTTGCCGCCCTGCTCCTTTAATAAGGTCCCAGTGCCTTTTATAAACCCCCGTCTTACATTTGGTGGAGGTGCTGGGTAACGATATCGGCTCTGGAGCTCCGTAACCGCACTATGCTATGCCTGTGGACACCCAAAATCAAGCCGTGCAAGCAGGCCTACCGACTGTCATCTGTGCCGGCTCCCTTCTCCAGCGGGACCCGGCTATTTTCAGCGGAACAGATGAACATGACGTGGAAGATAGAATCGCGTCCTACGAACGTGTGAGCCTCTATAACAAATGGGACGACGAGACTAAGCTCAACAATGTCATTTTTTATCTTACCTGTGTCGCCAATTTATGGTACCGCAACCATGAACGGGACGTTGGAACTTGGTCGGCCTTCAAGACCAAGTTCTCCGAAGTTTTTGGTCGCCCGGCTGTCAGACATAGAAAGAGAAGTTTATTTTTTTCTAATGTCAACAAAAAATACAAAAAAAAAACTGCTGAACTCAATGCTCTGATTAGTCAAGCACATGCGCAGTGACGCAGCACTGGGCACGTCAGTAAGGCAGTAAGAAAGCCGACACTCGACCGCCGCGCAGGACGATGAAATATGTCGACCATTTGCGCAAGAACTCAGCCTCACTCATTGACAGTGCGTCCACGCATGCTTGCTCAAAGAGGCGCGTGCGGAGGCGCTGCAACATTGGAAACATTGCTCTTTGCGGACGCCCATTTAAGGAAGCCGCTCCACGCTGCCGCCACAAAACGAATATGCCAACACACAACAGCATATTTGTAAACAGTTCACGTGAACTAGTGCGCGCTTCGAGGCGGGTTAAAAACATCCGTGACACTAGTACCCCGCGCCGACAACTCCGCGCCGAACAGCGCTTGCGTGAACGGTCGCAGCAGGCTGGCGAAAGCATCACTAGCTATATAGAAGATGTAATCGCCCTTTGAAACCGAGTGAACGTCAGCATGCCGGAAGCTGACAAGATAAAGCAGATCCTGAAATGTATTAATGATAGCACCTTTCAAATGCTGCTAGCGCGTGACTTGCGCACCGTTTCAGAAATCATCACGCTGTGCCAGAGCTTCGAGGAGCTGCGTAAGCAGCGGGTCCTGACTCGTCATCACTCAGCTCATGTAGAGTCACTTGCTGGACTGACACCCGCAGCTGATAACTCCTCTCTGCTGCAGCAAGTCAAAGACTTTGTGCGTGAGGAGGTGGCCCGTCAGCTTTCTATTTTGCCTAGCCTTCAGGGGTCGCCACCATATTTGGCCCCGGCTCTCCAACATGCTATTCGAGAGCAGGTTGTTGAGGCGCTTCCGTCCGCCCATTAACCATCACATGTCTCTGCTCCGCTGACATACGCTGACGCTGCTCCCAGACCTATCAAACAAAAATATGTTCCTCGTTACAAGTTTTCAGTGGGCTGAATCGTAGGGTAAGATAGGCTCATTGCCTCTTGGTTCGAATAACCAGCACACCTGGTTCTCCAAGATAAACACCTTTAACTCTAGAAACCGTATAGCGTTTTGCTTCGAAAATTCATAGGTAACTTCAAGAGGTGCCATAGTATTAGGAAAAACCTGGAGGACTTGGGTTGCTTCTGTTTTAAATGCTTCAGTGTACAATCTAAAAGAACCAAGAAGTCATCAACGTACCGGAAAATTTTTAGAACGCTTGAAGACTCGAGCTTGTCTTTCAGGGATCTGTCATGCATAGCCAGGATAAGGTCTCTCAAAATGCGGGCATTGCATGAGCCTATACATATGCCTTGCTTCTGTATGAATCTCGAACCGTTCCACTCAGTTACTGTTGATTTTAGGTAAGGGCACAGCAACTCAATGAAGCCGTCCGCGGATATGTCACACTCATTTTATAAGGCCCCCACACCGTGTCTATCGATCGTGTCACGAAGTTGGAGAGCGCCTTTGGGAACCACCATTCTATTATTTGCGATAAAGAAAGCCTCACGTGTTTCTTTTTTTCCCCGAGCTGCAAAGGAAGCCCTCGAAATACAAAACAAAAACAATCACGTGACTAGCGCACTCGCGCGCCAACACACCGTGTCTATCGATAGCGTCACGAACACATTTTTTGACGGCATCCTGGGGAATGAAATAAAACAGGTCCTTGATATCAATGGAGAAGCCATTGATCGACTTTGTTCTGTTCTGGCGCAGAAATCTGACAACTTCTTCGGTAACTGAGCGGAACGGTTCGAGATTCGTACAGAAGCAAGGCATATGTATAGGCTCATGTATTACCCCCATTTTGAGCGACCTTTTCGTGGCTATGCATGACAGATCCCTGAAGGACAAGCTCGAGTCTTCAAGCGTTCTCAAAATTTTCCGGTATGTTGATGACTTCTTGGTTCTCTTAGATTGTGACACTGAAGCATTTAAAACAGAAGCAACACAAGTCCTCCACGTTTTTTCTTATTCAGTTAGTCATTTCGGGGGGCGCCAGAGATTCTAGTAGCAGGCGCGGCAAGAAATGTAAATTTACGCTATGAAAGACCGACCAGCGCAGTGAACAACGGTTTTCGAGTGTTTTTCCATCAAAATGCTGCTTTGGTTTGGTTTATGGGGTTTAACGTCCCAAAGCGACTAAGGCTATGAGAGACGCCGTAGTGGAGGGCTCCGGAAATTTCGACCACCTGGGGTTCTTTAACGTGCACTGACATCACACAGTACACGGGCCTCTAGAATTTCTCCTCCAAAGAAATTCCAGCCGCCGCGGCCGGGATCGAACCCGCGTCCTTTGTTTCAGCAGCCGAGCACCATAGCCACTGAGCCACCGCGGCGGCCCATCAGAATGCTACCCAAATAGATCCCATCATGGTGCCAGCAGAATGATGCATGTTTGCTTCGTAGCGCATTATCAAACGTATTATCCCAAGCAATGTCATGATCGCATAACGAATTATGCTCAACTTGCTTTTTTAAACCGCAGCTCTTCGCCCTCTCCCCCCCCCCGAAGGCGATCATCTAGTCAGGCGGCGTACCCGGGTTCCAACCCTACCTCGGCGGCCCCTTTACGAAGCAGGCTACGCCTGTGTGCTGTGCGATATCAGTGAACGTTTAAGATCGCCATGTGGTCAAAATTATTAAGGGGAAAGACTTTCTTGGCTAAGTCGACAATTTCGTGTCCGCACAAAGTGAATTAAGGGACTTAAATGTGAATAAAATTAATAGTGAATTACATGCGAATTATTATAAATTAATAATGGTTTATTAGGGCTTAACGTCCTAAAGGGACTCAGGCTATGATGCCCGCCGCAATGAAGGGCTCCGGAAATTTCGACCACGTGGGATTCTTTAACGTGCACTGACATCGCACAGTACACGGGCCTCTAGAATTTCGCCTCCATCGAAACTGAGACGCCGCGGCCGGGATCGAACCCGCGTCTTTCGGGTCAGAAGCCGACAGCCGTAACTACTGAGCTACCACGGCGGGTCAATTAATTACGTAGTTAGGTGCCTTCACTGTGTTTAAGATGAAATATGTGATTCATTTGTCAGACGCGCCGTCACAATGGACATATAGGCAAACAGGAGCAACTAGAGGCAAAGAGGAGTAATTAGAGGCGGCGAGGAGGCGTCAGTGCTTTCGCATTACTTCAATGCGGTTTGTGCAGTGCCCTGTGAAATTTTTCCTTGGGCCCTCCACTTCGGCTCCTCATTCTTTCTTCGCTCCCTCCTTTACCCTCCCATACAGCGTGGTTCGGGTATCCACCCAGATATGTGGGACAGCAGAGCGAAACGCCACCTGCCAAGGCGAGGGCGGAGGAACGGAAATCTGGAAGTTGGCTGCCATGGGAAGAAGTTCCCGGAGGGTGGCTAGCAGCGTAACACGCCACCTTCCACGGGCGGCAGGTGGCGTGTGAAGAGCTGCGCTGTAACTTCGCATTGCCGAATATCGTAGTAGTCTTTTATTTGTGATTTTATTCATTTCGCTGTAACGGGGAATCACTTGTACAGTTTCTACTGTGATCCCGCTTAAGCTAGCCGATAGATGCGCTGGCCATGAGCAGTGGGCTCAAGCAAGTTTCAGAACTGTGCTCCATATCCAACCATTGCCGAGTGGTGACACTCTTTTCTTTGAATACATTCCTCAGGCATGGACTTAAAAATCTGTCCTTTATTTGAATGTTGAAATGCAAATGAGCAGCTTAGATACAAGTACAGACATCATAGGATGAATTTAATACACGTGTGTCGTGGCGAACTACTGTGGCAATTTTATTGCAACTTGCATATTGCCCGCAGCCCAACATTCTCATTTTCACTGTAAGCAAGTATTTGGAAGATAGCTCTGCCTACCGACATTCCTTTCGGCTGCAGTTGCCATGAATCTTTTACATCAATTGGCGCTCTGTAAGAAACCGGGCGTGTGATGAGTGGCGAAGCCAGCCGTAGACTTTGCAGTTTATCAATGCGAACGCATTATATGGCTCGTCTAGAACGAAACGTGGTGTCAGCGGTGACCAGCGGCAGTGGTCACAAAACTGCCCAGATGACATCACGGTGGTGTACACAGAAAGCTAACAATTCTTCCAAAGATGCAGGGAGTGCACCCAGGACATTCAGATTGCGAGGCGAGCATAAAACCCATGGGTCACAAAACCACTTTGCTTCTTGGCGAACATACGCGGGCGTAGAATATGCGTTTCTTGCCGACTGTATGGTAACGAACAGGTGTCCAATTACAGAGGAAGCGAAAATGATAAATATATAAAAATAAAAATGAATACAAAAATGGATGCTTTTGAAATTCTAAGCAAGAGAGTAGCCTGAAGTGCCCTCCTCAATTTTCGCTTCGGGTAAAAATCGAAGCACTGATGCTGTGTCCAGTTCTAAAATATCACTTATCAGCAAGACAATGCAGCAATACGCATCAAGGAATAAAAAATAAAGGGTCCGCAATCTTGCATTTATCTCTCTCCATTAGGAACCGAGTCGTAGATTACGGATCTCCTTCAGAATTCAAGAACAATACGTCTCACGTCAGGTCTCATCGAGGGCGCTTAGTTATCTGGTAAGGCGCATAGGACTGGACTCCAGCGGCAAGCGTATTCCTCACAGAGAGGAGCAGCAGGAGAGCGGCGCAATGACGTCAGAGTTCGTCACCGTCCCCGCCGCAGCGCGAAGAGCCGCGCCGGCCCGACTACGTCAGCCGGCGCCGCGCGAGAATGCGCGGCGGAGATGCCTGTGCGAAGACAAGAACGTCTTTCCTAGCGGAGACGCGAAGGTAGCTCTCACTGCGTGTATCCTGGTATAGCTGAGCTAAGACTTCTTGGAAAAAACAGCGCTAAGACGAAGGACAACGAAAAAGAGTACAACAGGACCGCCGCTGTCCTGTTCTTCGTTGTCCTTGGTCTTAGCGCTGTTTTTTCCAAGAAGCATGTACCAACTAGCTCAACTCTCCGTTTTACTGAGCTAAGACACTGGCAATTTTTTTTCTGTATTTGCTTGCACAGAGAATGCAGTTTGTAGAAAAACAAAGAAATAAACAAGTGCCGTAAAGGAGGGCTGCCCAATATTGTGCATCACGTGGATATTTTTAACGTACAGTAATATCGTATAGCCGAAAAGCCATTTTTCGCTTCGATTCGAAGTAACCGCAGCCGCTAAGGCCGAGATTAAAACAGCTTCCTCGGGCTCACAATCCGAGTACCCTATTCACTGCGCCCTGTTTTTTTTTTTTTTTCTAGGGAGGGGGGGGGGGGGGTTGGCGTAGGGATTCTAGTACCACCGCACGTGCGGCATGGCAAGTACTGTGCCGCTATGACCAAAGGCTGTCCAAAGTAATTCTCCGGCAAAATGCTGCGCAAATAGGGCTCATATTGAGTTCGCGAAATGATGCACGCCTGCTTCGTAGCGCTTTACCAAACGTATGATCCCAAGCAACGTCAAGCACGCGTAACGAATTACGCTTAACTTTGTTTCTCTTTTTATTGCGTAAGCAATATTACGACAGGTTTTCCAGCCCGTCGCGTCGGGGCGGCCCCGAGGCACGTTTGACATTGAAGGGCGGCGCGACGCGCGGCACACTACAGCTGTAGCCTTTAGCCTTTAGCTGTAGCCTGTAGGCTCCCCAGACCTTTGCCGAAATTACCAACCTCTACAGAGAGATGAGACGCCAGTGCCCGCCTCCACACCCCGACTTGAATCGAGCGCAAGCCACCTTGCTCCGCAGGTTGCAGACACACTCCATCCTTAGCCATTCTAGACTTTTACTCGTCACAGACGGGGAATACGACCCCGTCTGCCAAAATTGTTACCAGGGAGAAATCGCCACCCAGGCTCACATCCTCTGGGGTTGCGCGGGAAATCCGCCCCCTCGAACCTTACTGCCAGCTCCCTCCGAAGACGGATGGAACCAACTCCTCAGAAGGCCAGACAAGAGCATCCAACTGGCACTCATTTCGTGGGCCCAGGAAGTCGCCCCCACCTGGGGGCCACACCAAGCCCACCTGCCCTAAATCCCGCCAATCTATGGCAATAAAGTTGTTTCTCTCTCTCTCTACAGCTGTAGCCGCATCGCTGCCGAGTGGAGGCAACACCACCTAGCCGAAGTTCGTCTAGATGGTGTTGGTGGAGGCGCTGCCTCGCAGTGCTCTCGCCAGCTGCGGAATGTGGAGAGGAGGCTGGAGAACGCGGATTGGGAAGGGGGAGGGGGGTGTATAAAATGCGTTCGCTCGCTTGACGCGCGTCTAAGGAGAGGCGGCTTCGGCCACGAGGAGTATCTGTTCTTGCTTCGGCGAGCGCGGCTTCGGCCGCTTTTTTTTTTGAGCAGCGTCCGCTCCGGCGGACGCAGTTGTTGCTGCGACGCGCGTCTTTTCTTTCCTTTTTCTCTTTCCTCTGATCTTTTAACTCTCCTCTATCTGCACGTGACAGCGGTGGTGGCTTGGCTAGAGCCAGTAGCAGGCCCGTGCAATTTCCTCTTCATCCTTCTCTCAGTCACAACAACAACAACAACAACGCGCGTCTTTTCTTTCCTTTTTCTCTTTCCTCTGATCTTTTAGCTCTCCTCTATCTGCACGTGGCAGCGGTGGTGGCTCCGCTGGAGCCAGATGGCGGGCCCGTGCACTTTCCTTTTCATTCTTCTCTCAGTCGCAACAACAGCAACGGCTCTGTCGTTATGCCGCCTGATAAACAGAAAGGGAGGCTACGTCGGCTTGACGAAGCCAGGAAACGACAACGGGCTTCGGAGAGAGATGAACGCGAACAGCGCCTTGCTAAGCGGCGCGCTGAAGATGCTTCTAGACGGGCGCACCGCGCCTCTAACGAAACCGAATCGTCTACAACCAGTGATGATCCCGAATGGAATGCTATGGATGCTTACGCAACCTACCAGGTTTAACGAAAGCTAAACCCCAGCAATTTGTTTTCCCGCCGCGGTAGCTCAGTGGTTACGGCACTCGGCTGCTTACGCTAAAGACGCGGGCTCGATCCCGGCTGCGGCGGCTGAATTTCGATGGAGGCGAAATTCTAGGGGCCCGTGTGCTGTCCGATGTCAGTGCACGTCAAAGAACCCCAGGTGGTCGTAATTTCCGGAGCCCTTCACTACGGCGTCCCTGATAGCCTGAGTCGCTTTGGGACGTTAAACCCCAATAAACCATATCAACTTTCTTAAAGTACACCCTCCCCCCCCCCCCCCCAAAAAAAAAAAAAAAAAAAACGCGCTCGGTTACTAAGCCGGAGTACCCGGGTGCTAAGCGAACTGCGGCAGCAGCGTTCCGACGGAGGCAATACCCGTGTGCTTTGCGGTGTCAGTGCACGTTAATGATCCCCAGGTGGTCGAAATGACGCGAAAGCTGCACTATGTGACCTCGTGCTTCGATCGCCGGGTGCCTAGTCTTCACCTTCAAATGGCCTTGAGCTTCGAAACCAAAGGAAAGGCGCATAAGTTTCTCCCGGGGACAGTGGACACAGTCGCGCTTCAAGCTACGAAACCAACGGAGAGGGAGCTTGGAATGCAAAGGAAAGGCGGATAACTGCCTTCTTGGAACAGTGGACATCGCAGTAGTGGGCTACATGGGTTGGCGTTGACAACGCTGTGACAGAAACGCGGCACCGCAGCAGTAAATCTTTCACGTCAGAACTGGGAATCTATCTGCAACAAGCTTGATGGCAATATGAGTGTGCCTCAGACCTGGAACCTTTTTCGGCACTTAATAGACTCCACTCACTCTAAGACTGCCCAGAGACACGCCCTCACCAAACTCATACATACTTCAGATATACCTCCACCAGACCTCCTCCAAGACCTTCGAAATCAATACTTTCCCACATACCCTCCTGCACACCACCCTGATTATGCAGGCCCCCCTAACGAACAGCTTGACCAACCCATTACAGAAGCAGAGGTCCAGGCTGAACTCCAGACGCTTAACACGTCCTCAGCCCCCGGCCCAGACGGGGAACATAACAAGGCTCTCAGGAATCTCGACGCACAATCCATTGCTGCACTTACAGAATACTTTAATCAGTGCTGGCGACTGGGGACCGTCCCACCACAATGGAAAGAGGCGAGAGTCATTTTCATACCCAAACCTGGCAAACCTGTCCTTACTTCTAACCTCAGACCCATCTCCCTCACATCTTGTGTTGGCAAACTCATAGAGCATGTACTCCAGCGCAGGCTTTGCCAATACCTAGAAAGCAACAATCTCATGCCCACTAGCATGTTTGGATTTCGACCAGGGCTTTCCACACAGGACGTCTTCTTGCAGCTAAAACATCACATTCTCGACTCACAGACCTCCGACACTAAAGCTATCCTAGGGGTGGATCTCACTAAGGCATTTGATAACGTTACACACTCAGCTATCCTAGAAAACCTTACGACCCTGGGAGTCGGCGCCAGGATGTACAACTACATCCGAGACTTCCTCAGCCACCGCACAGCCACGCTTACCTTCGGCGACCACAGCCTACCAGGGATCACGCGGGGAGCACGACGTACGCCCCAGGGAGCCGTCCTCTCCCCTATTTTATTCAACATAGCACTTCTTCACCTACCACAACAGCTAGCTCAAATTCCCGACATCCATTTCAGCCTCTACGCCGATGACATCACTGTCTGGGCAAACCATGGCAGCGATGTCGAAATAGAAGAACACCTGCAATTGGCACTAACCACCATCGACGCATATGTACGGGAGCGTGGCCTGACCTGCTCCCCTTCAAAATCGGAGCTTTTCCTCTACCGGCCCAAGCAACACGATTCAGTCAATGCACCCATCTCCCTCGCCCTAGGTACCCATCCCATCCCACTAGTACACAAAATCCGCGTGCTAGGACTGGTTCTCCACTCCCACGGTGCGTACGGAGAAGTCATAAAGACACTTCAAACACACGCTCAACACACCACTCCACTGATTAGCCGCATAGCGAACCGCAGGGCTGGCCTACGCGAGCGAAACACGACTCGCCTCACCCAGGCTTACATCATAAGCCGCACAACATATGCCCTTCCATACTTACCCCTCAAACAGAAGGAGAGAGACCGGGTTAATGCGCTCCTACGTAGTTGCACGAGAACGGCTCTACGTCTTCCCCCCAGCACATCCAACGACCGACTCCTCAAACTAGGTGTACACAACACCTTTGACGAGCTAAAAGAAGCTACCTTTATGGCACAACTAACCCGTCTATCCAGCTCAGAGGCTGGTAGTACTTTATTGTCCCAGTTGAGCCTGACCCCAACTACAGAGCCTACCGAGGGGGTCCCCCTTTCTGCTACCCTCCGCTCTAACCTCAACGTAACCCCCATCCCCAAGAACATGCACCCTGAGCGAGACAGGGAACGCAGAGTAGCAAGGGCTCGGGTCCTTCACAAACAGTATAGCGAGGACCATGAGGTGGTCTACGTGGACGCAGCGGAATATACGACAGGCTCCCGTAAGGCCCTGGCGGTAGCCGACAATAATGCAAAGCTTCTAACCTCCAGCTCAATCATTACCAATTCGACCACAGAGGCAGAAGAGGCAGCCATCGCGCTTGCTCTCATTTCTACATCTGCCACAAAAATTATCTCCGACTCCAAATCTGCAATTTTAAATTATGCGAAGGGCTACATAACCAGCACCGCTGCTCGTTTACTACGTTTCTGGCAGCCCCGGCGCCTCATCACCCTCATCTGGACGCCAGCACATGCTGGCCTCCCTGGCAACGAGGAGGCTCATTCCCTAGCCCGAGGTCTCACATTCCGGGCAGGAGTCGAGCCCCCTCTAAGAGCCTCGGAGCGCCTGCTCTCCTTCCGTGATATTCTCTCGTACTACCGAGACAAACGAAGGGAATACGCACCCCCAGCTCCATCCCTCACCATACCGCAGGCTGCACATTGGCGACAACTACAAACCCGAACTGCTCCATACCCAATACTGCTGCATGCCCGATACCCAGACCAATTCCAGTCATCATGCAAACTTTGCGGCAAACCAGGAGACTTCTTACACACCCTCCTCTCATGCCCCACCTTCCCTCATCCCCCATCACCAACCGCGGCGGAGTCTTACTGGGAGTCTCTTCTGACCAGCTCGTCCGCTCAAGACCAGCGCCGGATCATCTCCAGCGCTCACAGAAGGATTGCGCTCCAGGGGCTATCCTTCGCGTTGTAAGGGTGCCTCCTCCTCACATTGAGCAGGCATCCAAGTGCCATGTAGAGGGCTTCGCCCCCACGATTTACATCATTGGCAATAAAAGTTTCCACCACCACCACCACCGCAGCAGTAAGGCGTCGGCGTTAATTGTGCTCATTGGCGTTGACGACGGTTTACACTCCGATGATTTTAAGAAAAGGAAGAGCGCATAACTTGCTCTCTGCGTCGGAGGACAACTGAATGTTTTTTTTTTATGCGAAGCATACTACTTTAGCTATCACTTCAGCCCTTCACCGTGGTTATGCGCCTCCAAATCACGTGATACATGACGTCACACCACGTGACACGATGACTTCACGGCAGTAGAGAAACGGGGGCCCACCTCGCGCCGTCGCTGTGGTTGTGCGCCTCCAAATCACGTGATACATGACGTCACACCACGTGACACGATGACGTCACGACAGTGCAGAAACGGGGGCCCACCTCGCGCCGTCGCTGTGGTTGTGCGCCTCCAAATCACGTGATACATGACGTCACACCACGTGACACGATGACGTCACGACAGTGGAGAAACGGGGGCCCACCTCGCGCCGTCGCTGTGGTTGTGCGCCTCCAAATTACGCGACACGATGATGCTTCGCATTCTCCAGGCTTAACCAAGTTAAGCCTCAGCCATATTTTATGTCTAAGAGCAAATGAGCAGCGCAGATACAACGCAGACACCACATGGATGGATGGAAAACTTTATTATGCGAGCGAGTTTGAACCGTGCAAGGTCTCAGGGCCACCGCACAGCCCTCACATTACGCGCATGTGTCCAGGCCACGTAGGGCCATGGCACTGGCACTCCGGTTCACACAGCGAAGTTGCATGTCCGGGTCCTGCGACGCAAGGAGGGCCTCCCATTCCTCCCACGTACCGATGGCGGGCTGTCCCTGCGGGGGAGGATCGGCAGGGCAGCCGAAGAGGATGTGGTCTAGGGTGGCGTGCGGTTCTCCGCAGAGAGTGCACTCTGGGGAAACATGGCGGAAGTAGGATAGACGCTGAGGGGTAGGAAGAGTTCGGGTCTGCAGTCGCCTCCTGAGGATTTGTTGGGAGTGGGATAGGCGGGGGTGAGGAGGGGGATAGAGTCGACGAGCAAGGCGTGCTTGCTGAGTCAGTTCTGAGAACGTGTGTGCCCTCTCCGTAGAGAAATCCCGGCTGGGGTCGCCATTTGCCCGGCAAATAAGTCCTGCGGCTATGTTATCGGCGGCCTCATTTCTAGGATTTCCAGAGTGAGCCGGCACCCGCACGAGCTCAATACGCCTATGAGAATTTAGGGTGCACATTCTCAATATCTCCCACGCGGGGGGATGGACGCGTCCGCGGGCGAAGTTAAGAATGGCTGTTTTTGAATCGCTAACTATATAAGCCACAGGACCAAGTCAACGCGCGAGCCTTCTTGCGGACTGCTGGGGTAATTTTATTGCAACATGCATATTGTCCCAGCCCAACATGCTTATTCTCACTGTAAGCAAGTGCTTGGAAGAGAGCACTGCCTACCGGCACTCCTTTCGGCTGCACTGGCCATGGATCTTTTGCATCGAGTTACGCTATCATCTAAAAGCGGCGAGCACTGAATGGCCAAGCCAGCTGTAGTGTACAGTTTATCAATGCGAAAGCATCATACGGCTTATCGGAAACGAAACGCCAGGTCAGCGTTGACCAGCAGCATTGGTCACGAAACTGCCAGATGACGTCACCGTGGTATACACAGAAAAATAACATTTCTTCCGAAGGTGCAAGGGACTGAACCCAGTTATTTTCGATTGCGAGGCGAGCACACATCCCATAGGCCAGAAAACCACGTTCTTGGCGAACAAAGGCACGCGTTCAATGCTAACGAAAAGGTGTCCAATTAAGAAAGAATCGAAAATATATGAATATAAATGTAAAATAACTATACAAAAACCACGCTTTAAAATTCTAAGCTCGTCACTAGTATGAGGTGTCCTCTGTAGTTTTTGCTCCGTAACTCTTGCAGTACACAAACTTCTTCAGTTCGGAAAAAATCGAAGCACTGATGCAGTGTCCAGTTCTAAAAAATCACTTATCAGCAAGACAGTGCAGCAATGCGCAGCGAGGAATAAAAAATAAAAGGTGCGAAAATTCTGCATTGATCTCTCCATTAGGAACCCAGTCTTAGAGTACAGATATCCGTCAGAATTTAAAAAAAAATACGTCCCACTTCACGACTCATCGAGGACGCTTGTTTATCTGCTAATGCGCACAGGAGAGGACTCCGGTGGCAAGTATATTCCTGGCATTGGCGCGCCGATCTGCCCGTGACCGAACGCATGCTCTCATAGATCCTCTCAATTTCAACTCGTAAATGAGCAGAGGGAACTGCGATAGCCCTCTGTGCTAGCGTGCATCAGCATGTGGCGCATTAAGGCCCCTCGCACAGAGGCTGAAAAAGCAAACATGTCCCACTTCAAGCGTCATCCCTCGTGTGAATTCGCTCGTGCCGAATTAAGTGTGAAGAATCTGTGCTTGTGAAAGGGCACATATTGCACTTGAAGGGTCTTTCCCCAGTGTGCGTATGCTCGTGACGAGTTAAATATGAAGAACGTGCAGATCTATAAGAGCACTTATCGCACTTGAAGGGTCTTTCCCCAGTGTGCGTACGCTCGTGACGAGTTAAATCTGAAGAACTTGCAGCTCTATAAGTGCACTTATCGCACTTGAAGGGTCTTTCTCCAGTGTGCGTACGCTCGTGACGAGTTAAGTATGAAGAACCTGCGCATGTGTAAGGGCATATATTGCACTTGAAGGGTCTTTCCCCAGTGTGCGTACGCTCGTGACGAGTTAAGTTTGAAGAATCTGCGCTTGTGTAAGGGCACATATTGCACTTGAAGGGTCTTTCCCCAGTGTGCGTACGCGAGTGACGAGTTAAGTTTGAAGAATCTGCGCTTGTGTAAGGGCACATATTGCACTTGAAGGGTCTTTGCGCAGTGTGCGTACGCTCGTGACGAGTTAAGTATGAAGAATTTGCGCATGTGTAAGGGCACGTCTTGCACTTGTAGGGTCTTTCCACACTGTGCGTACGCTCGTGACGTGCTAAATGTGCAGAACATGAAGCTCTAAAAGAGCACTTATCGCACTTGAGGGGTCTTTCCACTGTGTGCGTATGCTTGTGCCGAATTAAGGTGGAAGAGTCTGCAGTTGTAAGAGTTTCCAATTCGCTCTCTACGGGTTTCTCGACGGCGTGTGTAGTATCATGTGGAGTGGCATTTGTAGACCCTGCAGGTGTAGAACGACACGTGAGGCGAGTCAAGGAGCATTCGCCAGTGTACGTACTACCCTGTGGAGGGACATTTCCGGAGTCTGCAGTTGAAAAAGGACGCGTGTCGCGATCGATGGGCCTTTCGCTACTGTGCGTACGATTGTGCCCAGTAAACGTTGTAGAGTCTTCAGTTGTAAAAGGGCTCATAAGACACTCACACGGTCGTCCTCCTGGCTGGCGCCGCATATCTCCCTTACAGTCGCACTTCGCAAACACCGCTGGGTCCTAAGAGCATTGAAATGGCTTTCCTCTTGTATGAAGGGGCAAGTGTCTCGTTACATCGGCAAAGTTCGGTGAAACGTAGTCGCAGGTGGGGCAAGGGCAGCTGAACAAATCTCCTTTCAATGCAGGTGGCTGCCGCCCGAACGAATTCTGTTCCATGAGCGAATACGGCGCTAGGGGTTCTCTGCTGGTTGTGTTCACCGCCCTTCCTTGACGGTCGTTGTCTACGAATGGGCCCAGAACACAACCTCTGTCGTGGTAATCAGGAAATAGCACCGCTCCTGCGAGTAAAATTAATAAAATGTGTGGTGTTAGGGAAAATCACTTATTTTTTGTCGCGCTTACTCTGAACGCAATATTTTCTTGCGATGGTTCAAGAATGCCAGACTGTTTGTTGCATCGAATAATAATTCGATGCAAAGATTGACGCTAAATATTTGGATCTGGACATTTTTAGGAAACGCACCGCGTCAAAGACATCCCGAACAGTGAGGAGTGCATTCATGCAAGCTTTCAAAATAATGCCCGTAGTGTGTCTACCGTCGTATGTTGACGTACTTGGTTTCTTGAGGCGTATTAAGGTAGCTCGCATGTCACAGCCAATGTAGGCAACGTTATCCAATACATTGTGCGGGAATAAACCACAATATGTGGGGGAGTTTGACGTTGACGTCTTTCGTATCGCTCTAGCCTTTAAAGATTGAATCGATCAGTTGTCCGTGTGTTGCGCAGAACGTTGTGTGTATTCTAGGGTGCATTGATGCGATGAACTTGAACCTATTTTCCTCCTGCGTGTCAACCTCAACAAAAAAAAACAACAGCTCGCATTTAGGATGAGAAATTTTGTTTTCAAGCGAGAATTAGCGAATTCAATAAGCACTTAGTGACACCTATCTGCTCGCCACAAAGCAGAGATCATGCTTGCAAGGCTTGTATACTGTGACCACCAAGCACGAGATCTCAAACAAAATTTTGGAAGTCATAATCCAGACGCACAACACAGTACAACTCCTCAGCATTAGTAGCAGGCAGGAAAAATCTGAGCCGATCTGTGTAATGAGCAGATCAAAAAGTGGCCTTAAATCATCATCGAAAACACGTGTGGTCCTTGCGACGGCGCGGCCCTCAACTGCGGCGAGCTCTCTACGGCGGGAACAGATCCTGACAGAAATGGGTAATTACTTCATTGATCCGTCCCTTTATTTCCTCCAAAAACAGATACGGCCAACAGTAATGGCCTGCTACAAATCTTTGATTGCAATCAGGTGGCTATTGGTCACAGTTAGGAAGATAACTACAAGAGTTAGTTAAACAATTCACTGGTTAACACGATTCGAATATTTTTAGACGTACGCCAACACTCCTACTGCTACACAGCAAAAGCGCTTCCCTTTACACAAGAACCCTGCGTTTAAAAATTAATGGCTGGCTTCCCTGCAACGCCCAGTATGTCTCCAAGAGCGACATGGTTCACAAAGAGAAGAAAGAGGGGTTAACGAGAAAATTCTCTGCTGGCTGCCGCAGACTTTACGGCGGTGACATGGGAATTGAAAACAATCAGAAATATGTAAATACACTGTATTTTGATGCCCATGATGCCGTAGATCTGTCGATTCAATGAACACCTTTATGGAGCAGGGCGCGGCATAACCTGCGTAAATAAATGCCAGATGATTTTTTCAAACTTCCCACATTTTTATTTAAAGAAATTGTGACAAGTCGGTGCGCTACGTGCAGGCAGACTGTAGAACGCAACATATATTATAGACTCACAATGTAAGAATAAGTATACAACTAGGTAACGTTAAGTAATCACCTTGTTTTTACATGTTAGGAGCGAAAGTCAGAATTAAAAATTGATTGATTTGGTTTATTGGATCTATTGTCCGAAAGCGACCGAGTCATGAGGGATGCCGTAGCGCAAAGCACCGGATAATTTCGACCACCTGGGGCTTTTTAACGTGCACTGGCGTCGTATTTTGGCTCCATTTAATGGCGACCGCTTTGGCGAGGATTAAACTAGCGTCTTTCGGGCCAGCTGCCGAACAACATAACCACTAAGCCACCGAGGCGGCTCGTAGGAAACAAAAGAGTCGAGCCCACTTATAACGAACACAATAGTTGCGCTCATTGCGTTCGTTGTATCCGATGTTCGTAGTAAATTTACTTTTCATTTCAGCCAGAAATACGAAGTCCGTAGAAAGAAACTTCCGTTTCTCAGCGACATCAAATAAGCACGTCGCCCTCTTCGAAGTAGACGATATCACGACGCTTTCCAAGCTCTGAAAAGCGTGCGTACGTATGTTTCCGTCCGAGGCCAAGCAAGAAGCTGCTTTAAGAACGTGATTTAAATATTCGCGGTTAAAGCGTTTATGGAAACCGGTGGCAGCTCGGCATCCTCCTCCGCAGATTCTTGAGAGTCGGGGACTGATCGTACTTCGCGATCTTCGGCACTGGGTCGCTTTGCAGTGTCGTCGTCATGATTCCCATCTCTCGAAGTCATCCCAGGCAAAGTCATGTCCAGCCATCTGTATCAACAACGCGCTGTTATAATTGCACATGTGTCAAATCTCGCGCAACTTCCACCGCGTATTCTGTCGCTTCTTGGCCTATGAACTGTGTTTCAGAGAACCAATTTCCTATGCATGCTGCTTACTTATACACCTGGCCACGCATGCTCAAAAGCAATCTTTAACCACAATAGTCATGCCAAGGGCTGTTAACGCAGACGCGAACGCAAAAAGTTGATTTCGGCAACGTACAGAGCCACGGACGTGTCACTGATACAGTCTACAGCGTTTTCCTTTATGTGGAAAGCTTCGAAAGCCAGCCGCGCTTGTTCATTTTTGCTTTTTTCCCAGTATCACTGTCTCGTCAAGTCGCGGTGCGCAATTGCGGCAAGAACTATGATGGGGCACAAGGTGTGCCCCTTTGTCTGTGTTGTTCCTAATTTTATTCGCACGCTCCCTGTGTCGCTCCTTTATGCACCGCCCTGTCTGCCCGATGTAGGTCTTACCACATGAAAGAGGGAAGGAGTATACCACCCCGGCGGCGCGAGGGATGTAGGAAGACCCGTGCCTGATTAGGCATCCACTCCTATCACCGCACGTGCGGGCGCACAGCTTCGCCAGTTTATTCGGCGCAGAAAACGCCAGAGGGACACCATGCCTGCCTACGACTCTTTTGAGCAGAGACGTGGTGCGTAGCAAATTTGTCAAGAAGAAGCAGAAGCTCCCATATTTTTCGCCAAGTCACGGATGATTTCACAAGCCACTGGACAAGATAATCTGCATCGTCCTTATGAAACGCGTGTCTTGCTGCACACTCCACGAATAACAATATAACGACAGGCTTTATGCAGGCCTTCCAATTCGGCTCGAAGCGTACGAAAGCGCACGCCCCAGGATATCAGTTGGCTAGACTTGCCGATGAGAATGGAGAGCCGCCAGTTCGCAGCCGGTATTGCTCGTTAACGCGAAAGTTTTCGGCACCTTCCACCAACGCAGGTGTCGCCTTTCAAGGCATTTTTTTTTGACAGCTCGATTGGGTAAAACTGTCGCTTCATTGTCAACTTGTCGCTTTCTCTACTGCATTATTTGGGAACGCAATCTTTCAGAGGGCGGGTGTCGTGAGTGTTCGGTGCCAGTATTTAAACTCCACGCTTAACAAATAGGCGGGTGAGCGGCCGAATTTGCTGCTCCTCTCCGTTCATTACGCTGTCATCAAATACGGTGTCATCAATTACGGTGTCATCAATTACGGTGTCATCAATTACGGTGTCATCAATTACGGCGTCATCAATTACGGCGTCATCAATTACGGCGTCATCAATTACGGCGTCATCAATTACGGCGTCATGGTTCGTTGTATTTGAAATGCAGTCCCCCCATTGCCCTAATGCTTTTTTATAACGATAGCACTACCCTTGTTCGTAATAAGCGAGCGTTCGCTGTGATGCGGTCGTTATGAGCAACATCGACTGTTTGTGTACCACTATAAAGTTTTCACAATCGATACGTACGGCATGCATCAGGTAGGAATGGAGGTACAGAGACGCCTGCATGGGGCGAAAGTGCGGCCTTACGCGTTAGGTGGCGCAGAATGTAGTTTTGCCACATTTTGCCACACTTTCCCAAGTACCACAATACTGTGACTGCCACTATACTGAACAGCTTTGCGACGGCGATAGCAACAACGATCTCTGCTCTTAGCCGCACTAAATTCAAAGCTGAGAAAGAACTGTCTAGGTAAGGTGCGAGAAGCAAGTAGCTACAATGTCTCACGACGTAGTACCAGTAGCGCTTAAAAGCGACAATTCGAGATAACTATGGTCCCCCTTTGCGAAGTATTATGAGGTCCGTAGAGAGGTTATGAAACAAAACGTTACAAAACTTCACGGCAATATGATCGATATACTAATAATGGCAGATCATCTTTCTTCAGTACACTTGGCGCACTAGAATTGGACCTCCCGCATTTATACGCTACCTTTGCAATCCCCTTAATGGCTCGCTGAGTGACAGCTGATGAGCCTGTTCTTTAGGGCATATTGCAGGAAGTTTCCACTTCTATTCCCGAACCGGACTTCTCGTGATTACTCTGCGCAGAAAACGGGATATTTCATGAAGGCTGCCTTGATATTGACAATGCGTGCTGCTAGTATGGGGCACGTAGAAGTTCATGCTGCTTTCTGTGACACCCGCACAAAAAACATCAACCGAGCCATGTGCAAGAAAACAAATGTACTCACGTGGGGTCTCCTCAGTGTTGTGTCGTCAGCGTCCGAGTCCTACTTGGTCGTGCAAGGTAAAGGGGGCGTTGTACAGCGAGGTAGAACCGCTTGAGATGGCTGCCAGTGAAGTGTCTAGAAAAATTGCGAGGGCGAGAAATTTCACTATTTTAATGCTGCAACCAGTACGTTTTCTTATGAGTATTGTTATGCTTTTCTCATTACATGTGCCTCAAGAAGCCAAAGCCAAGCAAAAAGAAACAAAACTGCGGGAGGCGTGCTGGCCTACGTCTCGTTTTGAAGGCGTAAATTGTGTGGAAAATTTAGTATTTCTTTTTAAAACAGAGCGCAAAAGAACGGACAATCGAGCATATGGACAGAAGCCACACTAGGTTCGACAAAACCATTCGTTTCATGCAACCTGGAATACATATCAGCGTTGAAAATATCGATATTGCCTGAGTCGTGCAAAAACGAAAAGGAAGCGTGCAATGTGTAAGAGAACAGTGTCACTCACAGGGTTTCTCCGTAGAGTTGGGTCGTCAGCGTTCTAATCCCGCTTGGACATTGAATGGAACATGGACACGACACAGCGGGCTAAAACTGCGTGAATACGCAGCCAGTTAACAGCTGGACGCCGACACAACTGTTAAAAACTTTGCTGAATCTCGGTTACGCCCCGTGCTGATTGTCTGAACACCACGCCCACGTTGTCTGAAGTATTTATGTGGCGCCACCATGCGGTAACCACAAGGAACCGAACTTCTTGGTGCGTTTTTTTTCTTTTTCTTTTTATTGAATAGTATCAGGTGCCTCTTTTATTGAATAGTATCAAGTCAGGATTGGGTACGCTAAGTGTAAAAAAAGAATTCTTTGGAAGCACTTGGATATCTCTTAAGTACGGGAAGGCGGAAGGCGTGTGCGTCTCATTCCACTGGTTTGAATTTGCCGTGCTTGAATGCACTTCACTACATAGCGATGAGCGTGGCGAGAGAAAGCGGTGACGTCGCGCTGCGCATGCGCTGCTCGTCGGCATTTGTTGCTTGGCGGCGGATCACCGTGCTTCGACGCCCCTTCGGCTGATATGACGTCATCACGTAGTTTTCTTCGGCTTTGAGCAATTTTTACCGAAATTATAGGTGTTTCAATGATATTATGTCCTATTTACGCTTAATTACACATTTTAAATCAAATTTGACAGAAATTCGCGTTTTCCCGCCCACAAGTATCAGCAGCGCGAACACAAACCAGGAAGGAGGAGAAGATAGTACAGAGAGCTGAACTTCCAACTTTTATTTGAGCAAAAACTGAACCCGCATTAATATACACACACCGGGTAAAAGCCCACGAGGGGGAGTAATGAAGGCGCGCGATCGAACTGGTACCCACACGATGTCCAGGGCTTCAAAAGGATAACAAGAATCACACTCCACACTGCGCTCCATGAAATGAAGCACTGAATAGCATGCAGAAAAAAAGAAAAAAGGAAATAGAAAAAAACAGGGTTGAGTGTGCACGAATGACAAAAAAGATGGAAGAAATGAAAAAACAGACTTGAGTGTGCATGAATGACAAAAAAGGATGAAAAAAATGGAAAAACAGGGTTGAAGGCGCGAATTTTACTGAAAGCGTGAGGAGGCGAGAAGACGGTGGAAAGGTTAGCGATACGAAGGATGAGCGCCAACAATTAACGCGGCTAGAAGGAAAAGCAATATGTGAAATGTGCCTCTAAAAACGAGGTAAAATCAGACAACACCAGAGAGAAAGGTGATTTCTTTTTCAGAGAGCGAGATAGATGTCATGCTTACGCAGCCTTCCTTAAGCCATGAGATGTAGGCGGTTTCAACGATTTCGCGCATCAGTTGGTTTTTATGCTTTTTCAAGACTGTAGCTTTCCTAAAATTAAAAATACATTTCTTTTTGCTGTCACATACCCGGCAATGGGCAGGCATGTTCCCCAATGGCGCCCCAGTTAAATCATTCTTATGTTTCATTAACCTTTCATTTTAACAGCTTTCTGTTTGGCCTATGTACGCCCTACGCAAGGTAAAGGGATGGAGTATACATCACCCTCCGCACAAGGCACAATAGGGTCTAGGTGCCTGGTTGTGCAGCTACTGTTCTTTTTCTTTTTGTTAACTTTGTTGCACAGGATTGACAGGCGCATAGGGGCTGGAAAGATTACGTGTACCTCTGCTTTTCTACCAATTTTCGTCAGATTACGCGATATCTAGTGCAGGTAGGGCAGAGCGGCGACCCTTTTGTTCCGCTGTCGCGTATCATCCGGGGCTTTACTTTCATGCTTCATACCTATCAGGACTTTTTTTTGCTACAGGTGAAAGGCGGGATTGCGGGTACCGTGTTTGCGTCAGCCTCACCACTTGGTTCGAAAAGATGTCTTGCAACTTGTGTTCACAAGATTTTGTGAGTGCATACTTAAAAGTTGAATTCAGGATGTTCCTCTTTACAAGCTTTGAGTGGGCTGAATCGTTGGGTAAGATAGGCTTATGGCCTCTTGGTTCAAATAACCAGCCCACGTAGTTCTAAACGATAAGTAGCTTTAATATTTGAAACCGTAGAGCATTTTGCTCTGGGAATTTATGGGTAACCTCAAGAGGTGCCATAGTATGAGAAAAAACCTGGAGGACTTGAATTGCTTCTGTTTTAGATGCTTCAGTGTCACAATCTAAGAGAACCAAGAAGTCATCACCGTACCGGGAAATTTTGAGAACGCTTGAAGTCTCGAGCTTGTCTTTGAGGGATCTGTCATGCATAGCTAGGAAAAGGTCGCTCAAAATAGCGGCAATACATGAGCCTATACATATGCCTTGCTTCTGTATGAACCTCTAACCGTTCCACAGAGTTACTGTTGATTTTAGGTAAGCGCACAGGAATGAAGGCGCCCGCAGACACGCCACACTCATTTTGGAAGGCCACCACGCCGTGTCTGTTGATCGCGTCACGAACACACTTTATGAGGACATCCTGAGGAATGGAATAAAACAGGTCCTTCATATCAATAGAAATGCCATTGAACGACTTTGTTCTGTTCTCGTGCAGGAATCTGACAACTTCTTCGGTAAGTTTTTCGGTAACTGAGTGGAACAGTTCGAGATTCATACAGAAGCAAGGCATATGTATAGGCTCATGCATTACCCCCCTTTTGAGCGACCTTTTGATGGCTATGCATGACAGATCCCTGAAGGACAAGCTCGAGTCTTCAAGCGTTCTCAAAATTTTCCGGTACATTGATGACTTCTTGGTTCTTCTTAGATTGTGACACTGAAGCATTTAAAACAGAAGCAACTCAAGTCCTCCAGGTTTTTTCTTATTCAGTTAGCCATTTCGGGGGGCGCCAGGGATTCTAGTAGCAGGCTCAACAAGAAATGTAATTTTACGCTATGAGAGACCGACCAGCGCAATGAACAACGGTTTTCGAGTATTTTTCCATCAAAATGGTACGCAGTTAGGGCCCATCATGATGCCAGCACAATGATGCATGTTTGCTTCGTAGCGCTTTATCAAACGTATTATCCCAAGCAATGTCATGATCGGATAACTAATTATGCTCAACTTGCGTTTTTAAACCGCAGCTCTTCACTCCCTTCCCCCAGAAGGCGATCATCTAGTCAGGCGGCGTACCCGGGTTCC
The DNA here is from genome assembly GCF_055824585.1 of Amblyomma mixtum. Classification (NCBI taxonomy): domain Eukaryota; kingdom Metazoa; phylum Arthropoda; class Arachnida; order Ixodida; family Ixodidae; genus Amblyomma; species Amblyomma mixtum. The sequence goes on from NC_143018.1 coordinate 76,722,889, forward strand.
AACCCTACCTCGGCGGCCCCTTTACGAAGCAGGCGACGCCTGTGTGCTGTGCGATATCAGTGAACGTTTAAGATCGCCATGTGGTCAAAATTATTAAGGCGAAAGACGTTCTTGGCTAAGTGGATGATTTCGTGTCCGCTGAAAGTGAATTAAGGGACTTAAATGTGAATAAAATTAATAGTGAATTAAATGCGAATTATTATAAATTAATAATGGTTTATTAGGGCTCAACGCCCTAAAGGGACTCAGGCTATGATGCACGCCGCATTGAAGGGCTCCGGAAATTTCGCCCACCTGAGATTCTTTAAAGTGCACTGACATCGCACAGTACACGGGCCTCTAGAATTTCGCCTCCATCGAAATTGGGGCGCCGCGGCCGGGATCGAACCCGCGTCTTTCGGGTCAGAAGCCGACAGCCGTAACTACTGAGCTACCACGGCGGGTCAATTATTTACGTAGTTAGGTGCCTTCACTGTGTTTAAGATGAAATATGTGATTCCTCTGTCACACGAGCCGTCACAATGTGTCCAGAGGAGCAACTAGAGGCAAAGAGGAGTAATTAGAGGCGGCGAGGAGGCGTCAGTGCTTTCGCATTACTTCAATGCTGTTTGTGCAGTGCCCTGTGAAATTTCTCCTGGGGCCCTCCACTTCAGCACCTCATTCTTTCTTCGCTCCCTCCTTTACCCTCCCGTACAGCGTGGTTCGGGTATCCACCCAGATATGTGGGACAGCAGAGCGAAACGCCACCTGCCAAGGCGAGAGCGGAGGAACGGAAATCCGGAAGTTGGCTGCCGTGGGAAGAAGTTCCCGGAGGGTGGCTAGCAACACGCCACCTTCCACGGGCGGCAGGTGACGTGTGAAGAGCTGCGCTGAAACTTCGCATTGCCGAATATCGTAGTAGTCTTTCTGTTTTTGTGATTTTATTCATTTCGCTGTAACAGGGAATCACTTGTACACTTTCTCTGTGACCCCGCTTAGGCTAGCCGATTGATGCGCTGGCCATGAAGTGTGGGCGCAAGCAAGTTTCAGAACTGTGCTCCGTATCCAACCATTGTCGAGTGGTGACACTTTTTTCTTTGAATACATTCCTGAGGCATGGACTGAAAAATCTGTTCTTTATTTGAATGTTGAAATGCAAATGAGCAGCTTAGATACAAGTACAGACATCATAGGATGAATTCAATATACGTGTGTCGTGGTGAACTACTGTGGCAATTTTATTGCAACTTGCATATTGCCCGCCGCCCAACATTCTCATTTTCACTGTAAGCAAGTATTTGGAAGATAGCTCTGCCTTCCGACATTCCTTTCGGCTGCAGTTGCCATGAATCTTTTACATCAATTGGCGCTCTGTCAGAAACCGGGCGTGTAATGAGTGGCGATGCCAGCCGTAGTCTTTGCAGTTTATCAGTGCGAACGCATTATATGGCTCGTCCAGAACGAAATGCGGTGTCAGCGTTGACCAGCGGCAGTGGTCACAAAACTTCCAGATGACGTCACTGTGGTGTACACAGAAAGCTAACAATTCTTCCAAAGATGCAGGGAGTGCACCCAGGACATTCAGATTGCGAGGCGAGCATAAAACCCATGGGTCACAGAACCACTTTGCTTCTTGGCGAACATACGCGGACGTAGAATATGCGTTTCATGCCGACTGTATGGTAACGAACAGGTGTCCAATTACGGAGGAAGCGAAAATGATAAATATATAAAAATAAAAATGAATACAAAAATCGATGCTTTTGAAATTCTAAGCAAGAGAGTATATCCTGAAGTGCCCTCCACAATTTTTGCTTCGGGTAAAAATCGAAGCACTGATGCTGTGTCCAGCTCTAAAATATCACTTATCAGCAATACGCATCAAGGAATAAAAAAATAAAAGCTGCGGAATCTTGCATTTATCTCTCAATTAGGAACCGAGTCGTAGAGTACGGATCTCCGTCAGAATTCAAGAACAATAAGTCTCACGTCAGGTCTCATCGAGGGCGCTTAGTTATCAGGTAAGGCGCATAGGACTGGACTCAAGCGGCAAGCGTATTCCTGACATTTGTGAGCCCATCTGAAGGTTTCAGTGCCCATGACCGGATACGTGCTCTCTGATGTCCTCTCTATTTGAACTTGAGAATGAGCACAGGGTACGGCGATATACCTATGCACTAGCGTGCGTCAGCATATGGCGCTTTAAAGTCCCTTGCTGAGACGCTGCATAAGGGCATATGTCACACTTGAAGGGTCTTTCTCCAGTGTGAATTCGCTTGTGCAGATTTATATTTGAAGAATCTGCACATGTGAAAGGGCATATATCGCACTTGAACGGTTTTTCGCCAGTGTGCGTACGCTTATGTCGAGAGAGGTTGATAGGCCTTGAAGCTGCAAAAGGGCACATGTCGCAAAGGAAGGGTTTCTCGCCAGTATGCTTTCGCATGTGCAGAACTAGATTGTCAGAGCGAGCAGCTTTAAATGTGCACAGGTCGCACTTGAACGGTTTTATCCCAGTGTGCGTGCGCTTGTGACGAGCTAAACTTCCAGAGTCTGCAGTTGTAAAAGGGCAGACATCGCACTTAAAAGGTCTTTCCCCATTGTGCCTTCGCTGGTGTCGAGTTAAAGCTGAAGAATATGCAGTTGTATATGGGCACATATCGCACTTTAACCGTTTTTTGCCAGTGTGTGTACTTTTGTCGTGAGTTAAGGCTGAAGAGTATCTTGTTGCGAGAGTTTCCATATCGCACTCTGAGGGTTTCTCGCTGGAGTGCGTACTGCCATGTGGAGCGACACTTCTAGACTCTGCAGGTGTTAATTGACCCCGGTCGTGATTCAAGGGGTTTTCGCCAGTTTGCGTACTGTAGAAGGACGCGTGTCGTGATGGAAGGGGCTTTCGCCAGTGTGCGTACGATTGTGCCTAGTTAACGTTGTGGAGCCTTCAGTTGTAAAAGGGCACATAACACTCTCATACGGTCGTCCTCGTGAGTGGCAGCGCATATCTCTCTTACAATCGCACTTCGCACACACCGCTGGGTACTTGGAGCATTTAAATGGCTCTCCTCCTGTCTCAAGGTGCAAGGGCGTCGTAGCATCGGCGAAGTTCGCTGAAACGCATTCGCTGGATGGGCAGCTGAACACATCTCCTTTCAATGCAGGTGGCTCCGGCTGAATTGAATTCGGTTCCATGAGCGAATGTGGCGCTAGTTGTCTTTGCTGGTCGTGTTCACCACCCTTCGACGATGGTCGTTGTCCGCCAATGAGCCCAGAACACAACCTCCGTCGTGGTAGTGAGGAGAGCACGCCGCTTCTGAAATTAAAGTTAATAGAATGTGTGGGGTTAGAGCAAATCAGTTTTTTTTTTCTACATACTCACTCCGCAATATTTTCTTGCTTTGGATCAAGCATGCCACATTGTTGTTTGCATCTAAGAATACTTCTCGCAAAGATTGATGTTAAAATAACACGCAGGACGCGGACATTTTAAGGCAACTCACCACGCTAACGACATCTCAAGCATTAAGGAGTGGACACATTTAAGATTTCAGAATAGTGCTAATAGTGTACCAACTGGCGTATGCAGATGTACGGGGTTTCTTCAAGCGTGTTAAGGCAGCTCGGGTATCGCGCTTTATCATAGGGTTTATTTCATGTCGTTTTTTGTGTATGTGGCGGGGCAAAAGGTGGTGGTGGTTCGATGAGAGCGAGTGGGCGCAGAGATAGATATATGCAGAGAAAGGGAAAAGGCAGGGATGTTAACCAGAAAGGTTTCCAGTTGCCACCTCGCACAGGGGAAGGGAATGACGGGATTAAAGAGGGAAGAGAGAAGGAACGGGAAACAGACACAATCTGTCAATCAAGGCAGTCTCCCTCAAAAAACAAAACAGTGCCGTGTAAGCCTTGATGGCAGTCGACTGTTGTGGCCACGGACTGAGCATCTTGGCCTCTGTGAAAGGGCGAGGATCAAGGCTGCGCAGAGCACAACGCAGCTTACGTCTTTCGTTCACAAAGACAGGGCACTCAAACAGGAGATGACTGACTGTCTCTGTACAGAAGCAGTTTACACAAGAAAGGCTGTCGGCCTTCGCGATACGGAAAGCATATTGTTATGTGAAGGCAGCACCCAGCCATAGACGCCACAGTAATGTTTCTTCACAACGCGCTTTATCACATGGAAGACGGAGGCGCAGTCCAGGGTCCAATGCCCTGAGACGAGGATTGCAGAACTTTCCCGTGTTCCACGCTCAAAATGTGAGCTCTAGCCTAAAAAAACGAAGTCCACACGCTGCGTCAGCTCTAATTTGGTGCACAAGCTTTCACTTAAGATATACTGATGGTCAGGTGCTGCAGCAAAGCCGGAGTTATGAATATGCTTCAAATTTGCTTTTAACCCTTGTAAAAATTACCCATTCATTATCTACCCAATGCTTTTAACATTCAGCGTGTAAATTCTTGCTGTTCCGTAAAAAGTGCTCTGGCTAAAGATTGATTGAACAATGTCGGCGCGCTCCAGTGGAACTCTTTTTCAGCCCATCCTTGGCATCCTTAGTTGCAGATTGTCCTTGTAGAAATGCGCCCGCCGCCACTTCTCGGAACACAGTATGCTGCACATCCTACGGCTGTGACCTTCTAGCCTGGGGTCGGTCTAGCCTGGGTTTGGTCCTGTCAAAATCATGCTTTCAGAGCATGCAGTTTAGCTTTCAAGAACAAATAACAAGGCTAGTGAGCGCAGGGTTTCCCAGTGACGTCATAATAAGAAAGTGCGACATGTTGCTGAAAAAAGTATAACAATCGAGCGCAGTTTTCCGGGAGCAAGAGGGGGTTGGGTAGAGAAAAGCTGAAAAACCTGTTGTTCTGCCATTTGTATATGTCCTATCACATAATTCGAAGAATGCAGCCAGAAGGTATGATGTTGGTGTGGTGTTCTCGGCACCAAATATGTTGTCGAAAATTTGAAGCTTGGTCGGGCGAAGCATGAATTTGCTTATGTTCCTTGTAAAGTGGGTGTGGTATACAGGATCCCGTTATGTTGTGACAGTGTATGTAGGTCAAACTGGAAGGTGTATCAGTGTTCGGTTACGGGAACACGAGAGATCACTAGAGATTGGTAGGTGGTCGATTCTGGTTACGCATTGTAATGGGTGTAATGGCTGCATCCATTTCTATCACAGACAGTTGATTTAGATTCCCATTCGGCAAAGATCAACCGGGAAATCATAGAGGCCTAACATATCATGAGATTAGAGGAAGAATGTGTCAGTGACCTTTTCATTGCTTTAACAGATAATGAGGTTAGATTTCTTGAACAATGCATGCATAGGGAGTTGTCAGGACATGGTTTCTGGTTTTTGATGATTGTGCAGTTATAGTGCTGCTGGGCTGGGATATAATTGTTTTCATCAATAAACTTTAGTTTCGAGACGGCGCTCGTCCTGTTTGCTCTTCATCCTCATCTTTAGCCCTGTTTATCCATTATGTCACCCTACCAACCAGCCCAGATGTCTCTTCTTTTACCCATCCTTGGGTTGGTTTTACTTCCCGGGAAAATTCAACTGGGGCGGTGGAACTTTCTCTTCTGACATGGCCTCGCCTACGGGGCGTTTGATATGAATGGAGCGGCTGTTCTTTAGGTTAGCTCTGCGTGATGATGTCATAACAACTGTGACAAAACGTATACGGCGATGGCGGCGGAGGAGGGGTGAAAGGTTATCTCCTTCTATGCAGCTCGATCCAGCTTCTCTCATTTTTGCGATAACTACTCAATTTGAGTAGCTTATCAACCATGGCTACCTTTGGACCTTGCATAGGTCAGAAAGAAATATAGGGACGGAATATCGACAACCTAGCATCGAGACCTATGCATGCATCTATAATATCCCCATTCCAACTTCAGACGTCCTATTACCCCGGTAAGCCTATTATTATCGCGATTGCCGTTTTCGCCTCTCCTTTCCTTCTTCGCGTACAAGATCGATCGATTAAGTTTCCGGCATTTTGAGTAGATTGATACTATACGCCAAGGAAAAACGGTTACTGAACAAACATTACAGCCTGACTAGATACAATTCCATGCTCTCTTTTGAATTCAGGATACCCTCTCAAGGACCTTCAATTTGGGAGTACCACATGAGTGGTGAAGTACAAACTCATAATAGGAGTGTGCTTAGGCAAACATAAATGAAAAGGAAATGCACAGTGAATGTTAAACAGCAAGTATATTCTTAAAAAGAAGGGGAAAATAAATTTTCCGAAAATAAATCTGATTGTTGAGTAGAAAAGCGAAAAAAGGCTTAAAACGATAAATAGAAGTGCGGAAAGAAAATTTGAAAAGAGGGCAGAGCTAAACTTAGATATATAGATAGATATATAAGCAGATAGATAGATATATAAGATATATATAAGATTTATATATAAGATATATATATATAGATATATATAGATAGATATATATAGATAGATATATAATTAGATATATAAGCAGTTAAACAAAAAGTAAAAAGCAAATAGATCGAAATTAGCAGTTTCAGGGTAGGCTGCAAAAAATTTTCGAAATAGTTAAGAGAAACTTTTCGCGGCATCGTAATAGCTAAGTTGGCGGATGAGAAGGAACCGGCGCATCATGTGAACTATTAATGTTGTTCAGTAAATCCTAATATTTGCCTTCGTAACAATTACCGATACACACCTGATTGAAATTAAAGATCTTTAGCCGGCCCTTAGCAACAGCGATATTAGTTTTTGGAGTTTTCTTTAACTTGATTTCCCTCGCTTGCTCTGCTCTTTTGGGCCACTTATCACATGATTCGAAACCCGCGCCCATGCGGGAAGGCGCATTGCAACGCCAATCAAATCGCGACACCACTTGACGCACGTACAACGTGACGTTCTCTGCCTCGCCTGCGCTGGAGCAGCGAAGTGCAGAGGAGCGGGCAACACTGCGGAATGGGCGGGACTGAAACTATCACGTGGTACGCGCGTCATTTGATTGACGTCGCTTTGCGCTTTCCCGGAAGCGCATGGTTTTTTTTAACTGCGCGATAAATGGCCTAAATTTGATGAGCGACAGCAACGACAGTAGTCACATTTGCGAAATTACAAAAACTGCCATGGCCATCACTAACGGGCTGCTACCAATCTTCGGCTGCTACCAATCGGTCACAGTTCGGAAGTCATCTATAAGAAATGAGTAATCACTTTACTAGTTAGTATGATTCGCCTATTTTTTGACGTCCGCCAACACTTCTATCACTACCCCGAGAAGAACTTCCCTGTACGTCAGAACCCTAATTTCAAAAGTTGATGGCCGGCTTCCTTGGGTGAGACGGTTCATTCCAGAAGAAGGTTCCAATCACGAGAAAGAGCGGTTAACCAGTGAATTCCCTGCTGGCTCTCGTAGACAATGGGAGAGTGACATAGGAATAGGAAAGACAAGAGAAAAAGTTTAAATTTCTTGTATTTTGATGCCCATGATGCTGTAGATCCTGCAGAGTAAATAAACACCATTACGGTTCCGGGCTAGCCATACGCTGACTAATCATGTGCAGGTAGAATATAGAGCAAAACGGACATTATGAACTCATTAGGCATGAATAAGTACACAGCTACCTAAAATTAACTAGCCACCCTTTTTTTACATTTAGGGGAAGACGTCACAACTCGAAATTGATTGGTTTGGTTTGGTTTCATGATGTCTAATGCGCAAAACGACTCAGGCTATGAGGGACGCCCTAGAGGAGGGCTCTTCGACCCCATGGGTTTATTTAACGTGCACAGATATAGTTTTATGACTCCATTTAAATGTGGCCGTCTTGGTCGGGATCAAACTAGCGTCTGTTGGGTCAGCGGCCGAGTGCCATAATCTCTGAACCACTTTTAACGAACCTGAGGGTAGCACGGATATCGTTCGTTGCATCTGAGGTTCGTAGTAAGCGGACTTTTCATTTTCAGCCAGAGGTAAGAAATACGTTGAAACAAACGTTTGTTTCTCAGGAACTTTCAATATGCGCGCCTGCCTCTTAGAAGTAGACCGCATCTGACGCATTACAGGCTCTGCAGAGCGCGCATGCGTATGTTTCAGTCGAAGGCCACGAAGAAGCTCCTTTACGAGGATGATGAATTTTTATGGCGCAAGGGCATCTGTGGACAAAAAGAGCCATGGCACAGGATTGTTTCTTCAATTGAAGGGGGGTCAAAGACCCACTTCCTAAGCCTTTCACCGTAAAGAAGGCGAGCGCCAGACCAGGGGAGAAATTCTACCGATTGTTTCGCCGGTGGGTACCCAGCGGCACAGGGGATCGAACCTCGCACCTCCCGGATGCGAGCCGGATGCTCAAACGACTAGGCCACCGCTGCTATCCCAAATAAGCTGCTTTATGAACACGATTTAACTGATCGTGGTTGAAGCGTTCATGGCAACCGGTGCAGCTCGGCATCCTCGTCAGCCGATTCTTGGCTGTCGGGGAGTGCTCATGCTTCGCAAACAATGGCTTCGACCGCGTCTCGCTTTGCAATAACGATGTCAGGATCAGCACCTCTCAAAGACATGCACGGCGATGTCATGCCCTGCCCTCTGAGCATCAACAACGCGTTGTTACAATTCCGCATAAGTCAAACCACGTGCAAGTTTAACAGCGTAATCTGTCGTTTTTTGGAACATGAACTGTGCTTCAGAAAAGAAATTTCCTACGCACTCCACCATAAGCCGCATCCACAAGGCCTTATTCATTTCAACAGCGGCGGACAAAGTTATCCGAAACTGTACTACGCCACCTTCAGCGCCATTTGGTATGAGCATGCGCCGTATATAGCATCGATGCTGGGCCATAGTCAGCGCGTGAATGACGCTCATTTCCGATGGCTGAATCTTGCACTTTTTATTCGCTGGCGAGAAAAGCATTGGCACCACATTCAGAGAAAGCAACACGTGGTGCGTAGCAAATTTGTCAAGAACGAACAGAAGCTCCCATATTTTTCGCCACGTCAGGGATGATTTCACAAGCCACTCGACAAGATAATCTGCACCGCCCTTATGAAACGCGTTTCTTGTTGCACACTCCACGAATAACAACATAAAGACAGGCATTATGCAGGACTTCTAATTCGGCTCGAAGCGTACGGAAGCGCACGCCCCAGAATATCAGTTGGCTGGACTTGCCCATAAGAATGGAGAGCCGCCAGTTCGTAGCCGGTATTGCTCGTTAACGCGAAAGTTTGCGGCCCCTTCCACCAGCCCAGGTGTCGCCTTTCAAGGCATTTTTTTTACAGCTCGATTGGGTAAAAATGTCGCTTCGTCGTCAACTTGTCGCTTTGCCTACTGCATTAATTGGTAACGCAATAGTTCAGAGGGCGGGTGTCATGAGTGGTAGCAGTCAGTATTCAAACTCCACGCTTAACAAATAAGCGGGTTTTTTGACGGCGCGGCCGAATTCGCTGCTCCTCTCTGTTCCTTACGGTGTCCTCACTACGGTGTCATGGTTGTTCGTTGTATCTGAAATGCAGTCCCTATTGCCCTAATGCATATTTTAACGATACCAATACCCTCGTTCGTAATAAGCGAGAATTCGTTATTATGCAGTTGTTATGAGCAAGATCGACTGTTTGTGTACCGTCATAAATTTTTCACAATCGATACCTACGGCACGCATAAGGTAGGACTGGAGGTACAGACGCGTCTGCATGGGGCGAAAGTGCGGGCTTTCACGTTATAGGGCGAAGAACGTAGTTATGCCATATTCTGCCACAGTTCCTCAAGCGCTACAATATTGTGACCACCACTATACTGAACAGCCTTGCGACGGTGATAGCAAGAAGCGCGTTTTGCGGTCGTCGACGAAAAGAACGATCACTGATCTTAGCCGCAAAATATTTAAAGCTGAGAAAGAACTGTATAGGTAAGGTGCGAAAAGCAAGTAGCTACAATGTCGGACGACGTAGTACCAGCAGCTCTTAAATGCGATAATTCGAGATAAATATGGTCGCGCTTCGCGACACAAAGTTATGAGGTCCGTACCGAGGTTAGGAACTAAAAACATTACAAAACTTCGCGGCCACATGATCGATATGCTAATAATGGCACAGCTTCTTTCTTCTGTTAATTCGCGCTTTAGAATTTCACCTGCCGCAGCTAAAGATATACGCTGACTTTGCACTACCCGAAATGCTCGCTGAGTGACAGCTGATGAGCCAATTCTTTAAGTGAAAGAATGCATATTTCAGGAACTTTCTACTTCTATTCCGGCACCGGACTTCTCGAGAATATTCTTTGCAGAAAACGTGATATTTGATGAAGGCTGCCTTGATTTAGACAACGCGTGCTGCTAGTATGGGGCACGTAGAAATGCATGTGGCTTCCCGCGACACCCGCACAAAAAACATCAAGCGAGCCATGTGCAAGAAAACAAATGTACTCACGTGGAGTCTCCCCAGAGTTGTGTCGTCGACGTCCCAGTCCTACTTGGTCGTGCAAGGAAAAGCGTTGTACAGCGAGATAGAACAGCTTGAGTTGGCTGGCACTGAAGTGTCTAGAAAAATTGCGAGGGCGAAAAAGTTCACTATTTGAATGCCGCAACCAGTACGTTTTCTTATGAGCATAGCTATACTTTCCTGATTACATATGCGGCGCGAAGCCAAGGCCAGAACAAAGAGAAACAAAACTGCGGGATGCGTGCTGGGCTACACCTTGTATTGCAGGTGTAAATTGTTTGGAAAATCTAGTATTCTTTTTTAAAACGGAGCGCAAAACAACGGACAATCGAGCATATAGGCAGAAGCCAAACTAATGTCGGAAAAACCACTCATTTCATGGAGCCTGGAATATATATTAGAGTTAAAAATATCGATATAATGTGAGTCGTGCACAAAAGAAAATGAGGCGTGCAAAGCGTAACAGAACAGTGTTACTCACGCGGGGTCTCCCTACAGTTGGGTCGTCAGCGTTCTAATCCTGCTTGGACATTGAGTGGAATATGGACACTACACAGCGGGCTAAAACTGCGCGAATAAGCAGCCAGTGAACGGCTGGCCGCCGGCAGAACTGTTAAAAACTTTGCTGATTATCTGTTACGTCCCGTGCTGATTGTCTGAACACCACTCCCACAGTGTCTGAAGTATTTATGTGGCGCCATCGCGCGGTAACCACGAGGAACCCGACTGCGTGGTGCGTTTTTTTTTTCCTCTTTTTCTTTATTCAATACTGCCATGTGCCTTTTGGTGGCCAAGGCAGGATTGCGTACGCTATGTGCAAACAAAAAACTACGGGAAGGCGAAAGCCGTTCGCGACTCACTGCACTGATTTGAACTTGCCTTGCGTGAATTCATTTCAGGACACAGGAAAGAGCGTGGCGAGAGAAAGCGATGACGTCGCACTGCGCATGCGCAGCGCGTCGGCAGTTGTTGCTTGGCGGCGGATCACACTGCTTCGAATTCCCTCCGTCTGATTTGACGTTATCATGAAGTTTTCTTCGTTTAGGAGAACTTTTTACCTAAATTATAGGTTTTTCGGTGGTATTAAGTAATATTTACGTTTAATTACGCATTTTCAATCTAATTTGACACAAATTCGGCGTTTCCCCGCCCATATGTATCAGCACCGCGAACACAAACAAGGAAGAAGGAGAAGATAGTACAGAGCGCTGAACTTCCAACTTTTATTTGAACGAGAACTTCAACCGCACTAATATACACACACCGGGTAAAAGCCCGCCAGGGGGGAGTAATCAAGGCGCGAGACCGAACTGGTACCCACACGATGTCCAGAGCATAAAAAGATAACAAGAATCACACTGTGCACTGCGTTGCATGAAATTAAGCACGAATCACATGCGGGAAAAAAAAGAAAATGAAAACAACATTCTTCAGTGTGCATGAAAGACACAAAGATGGAAAAAATAGAAACACAGGGGTGAAGGCACGAATTTTACAAAAAGCATGAGGAGGCTGGAAGAAGGTATAAAGGTTAGCGATACGAAGGATGAGCGCCAGCAATTAACGGGGCTAGAAGGAAAAGCAATATGTAAATGTGCCTCTAAAAACCAGGTAAAATCAGACAACACCAGAGAGAAAGGTGATTTCTTTTTCAGACAGCGAGATATATGGGGTGCTTACGCAACCTTCATTAAGCCCTGAGATGTAGGCGGCTTCAGCGATTTCGCGCGTCAGTTGTTTTTTATGCTTTTTCAAGACGGTTGCTTTCTTACAATTAGGAATACATTTCTTTTTGCTGTCACATACCCGGCATGGGAAGGCTTGTTCCTCAATGGCGCCCCTGTTAAATCATTCTTATGTTTCATTAACCTTTTATTTTAACACCTTCCTGTTTGGCCTATGTACGCCCTACGCAAGATAAAGGGATGGAGTATACAACCCCGTCCGCACAAAGCACAATAGGGTCTCGGTGCCTGGTTGTGCAGCTACGGTTCTTTTTCTGTTTGTTAAATCTGTTGCACAGGCTTGACAGGCGCATAAGGGCTGAAAAGACTACGTCTATGCCTGCCTTTCTACCAATTTTCTTCACGTTATGCGATACCTGGTGCGAAACGGCAGAACGGCGACCCTTTTGTTTCGCTGTTGGGTATCATCCGGGGCTTTACTTTCATGCTTCATACCTATCAGGACCTTTTTTGCTACAGAGGAAAGGAGGGATTGCGGATACCCTGATTGCGTCAGCCTCACCACTTAGTTCGAAAAGTTGTGTTACAACTTGTGTTCACAAAAGTTTTTGTGAGTGCATTCTTAAAAGTTGATTTCACGATGTTCCTCTTTACAAGTTTTGAGTGGGCTGAATTGTAGGGTAGGATAGGCTTATTACCTCTTAACACAGCAGAGGCATATCGACGGAGGCGACACACGTGTGCTGTGGAATTTCAGAGCACGTTAAATATTCCCAGGTGCTCGACCTTATTCCGGAGCCCTCTACTTCGGCATTTGTTTTTTATTGCGAAAGCAATACTACTCGCACTTTCAAGCCTTCGCGTGACCCGGCCGCAGTTACGTTTGACTTTTAGCGGAGTGAATATGGGCGATCAACTCGCTCCTTCAGATAGCCCGGCTGCAGTTACGCCGCGCCGCGCACCTGTGGCGCTACTGCCGCTGTGACGTCATACCAGCTGTACATTGTTTTCGCAACATCAAAAACAAGATATGAAAAAAAAATTACCGAAGACGCCTTGCGTCGTCGCGCAGCGGCGGCCGGTAGCCACGCGTGATCTCCATACGCGGCGCATTGCGTTCCTTCAGTTGGAGGCGCTGCGCTTTTGCTTTCGCAACCTACCGGGGTTAACCAAAGCTAAGGCCCCGCTAATTTTTTCCTTTCTTCTTTCACTCCCTCATTTATGCGTCTCCTTACGGCGCGCGCGCGATTCGGGTGTCCACCAAGATATGTTGATTGATTGAAAGAACTTTTCCGGCACGGAGGCCTGAGAAGACGGGGAGTCGTGCGCCCGCGGATTAGAGGCTGGCAGGCAGCCTTTGGCTTGTTGCGGCCTTTTCCGCCAGATGAATGCTGCGTCGCTGGGTGGTAGGGTCCACGCTTCAATGCCAGGTCTTCCAGACTTCTCTACTAGCTATATTTTGTCCCACACCTGGGCACTGTGGGAACTCCAAAATTATGTTGTCGAGGGCACCTCTCGCCGCACAGTGTTGCCCGCAAGCTCTGGTAGCACGTGAAACGCCCAGCCCGAGTTCGTGAAGGTAATAGTTTGGTACCGCCTCCACGCGACAGCGTCTCTAAGATTTAGGCCAACATCTGGCGGGGGTACTAGTCTATGGCCCAATCTATAATGGTTGATAATTTACCCGCAATTTTTCAGACGCTCTTCGTATGCCCAGTGTGCGCGGGGACTCACGAGCTAGCCCGAGCCACCTACTGCAGAAATATGTGATACTGTGTTATTTCCTTTCCTCAAAACACACCAGTCAGGCCCTATTGCTGGATCCCTCATCGATGTCGTCTGTGTCGGCGTTGCCTTACCGCACCAACTGACAACCATGGCAGGAAGTAGCAGAGCGTAACTCCACCTGCCGCGCGCAGAGCGGGGAAATGGACAATCGGAAGGTGGCTTCCTTGGGATGAAGAGCTGCGCTGGACTTTCGCATTACCGACTATCGTAGTCGTCTGTCAATTTTTGTAGTTTATTCATTTAACCTTACCGGGTGTGGTGATGCGCTTTACTCCTCCCCTGTGGTTCGCTTCCCCGTGATTCACTCTCCTAAGCCGCGTTAGTTGATTTAACAAGCAAAGGAGCTCGCACAGGGGGTGGTGGTGGTGGTGAAAACTTTTTAATAAACAACAGGAGAGTTTGCAGACCAAAAATGGCCCTTTACATAGGTGGAGTCCTTAGTCCGGGACCCCGCTGGACGAGGCCGCTACTCGCGCCCGTTGGACTAGAGCCCTTTGAGACATCAGCCCCGAGCAGTTGAGCAGGGCTGCCTCCCATGCCTCTCGGGAAGGGGAAGAATTGGGGGGAAGGGAAGGATTCTTTTGACAGGCCCAAACCATGTGGAAGGTATCGGAAACTTCCCCACAGTGAGGGCAGCGCCCATCAATTTTGGGGTCGAAATGTTTCACTATTGCAGGACACAACAGAGTGTTGGTCTGCAAGCGCCTCAGAGTTCGCTCATCAGCTTTACTCAGGCCCTTAGCAGGGACCGGGAAAAGACGATGGCGTTCGCAATAGGCGTCCAGAATTTCTCTGAACCGCAGAAGCGGTTGCACAATCTCCGAGCCGGAAGAGCCTGGGTGAGGTGCCCGGTAGGTAAGCGCTCGGGCAGCCGCGTCCGCAGCCTCATTACCTCTAACGCCCTGATGGCCTGGAGTCCAAACTATGCGTTTGGGCGAAGGGTCCGATTCCCTCACTGCGCGCTTTAATATACTCCAGGCTAAAGGTGAAATCTCGCCAGCCAGGTAGTGTTGACAGGCTCGACGCGAATCTGTCACGATTACCTTCGAATTCAAGTCCGAGGCGGCAAGCGCAATGGCTACTTCCTCAGCCTGTGCTGAATTTCGAGCTCGAAAGGACAGCCCGTTAACGCATTGATCCTGGTGAACTACTGCGGCCGTGTAGAATCCATTGGGCGACGGCCCTGCCACGTCAACGTAGTATACACCCTGTTTGGATCCGTGTTGGTGTTCGAGGGCCCGAGCGCGCGCCTCTCGTCTGCCTTCGTGTGTATGTGTGTCCATGTTGCGCGGGAGTGGAGGGACCCAGAGCTTGTGACGCCATAGCTCCGGAATCCGACATGTCTCCTCTGGAGTGCACTCGTGTTGGATGTGCAAGCGGTCTAGCAGGCGGCGCCCGGATGCCGTCTGCGAGAGTCGCGTATATTGGTTCACGAGGTGGGCCTCTCGTAACTCCTGGTAGGAGTTGATCACCCCCAACGCCGACAACTTAGCATTGGAGGTGGCCACTGGGAGGCCCAGTGCTCGCTTTGTAGCCTTTCTAACGATGGTGTCGATTCTTATTTCTTGTTGTTTCGTAGTGCGAAGGTAGGGAGCGGAGTAGAGGATCCTGCTGGTCACGAAGGCATGGGCGAGCCGAAGCGCGTCCCTGCCTCGCAACCCGCCGCGCTTGTTAGAAACGCGATGGATCATGCGTCCGACCTGTTCGCCTACGCGCTTGAGTTTGGCAATAGTGGATTCCGGGCTGAGCCTGTTATGGATGAACAGACCTAGTATGCGGAGCTCCCCGACCTCTTTGATGGGGCCTCCCGTCAGAGAGATTTGCAAACTCGTGTTGTCCTTAGGATCGGATCTGATGTGCAGAAGTTCCGATTTTGCGGGAGCACATTGGAGACCACAGCCGATAGCGTAGCTATCGGTTATGGTGGCGGCCCGCTGAAGGCGGTCCTCCATTTCCCCAAGGCTCCCTTCGGTAGTCCAAATTGTTATGTCGTCCGCGTACAGTGCGTGATGAATGCCTTCCACCCGGGCCAATTGGTGGGGAAGCTGCATCATGGCAATGTTGAAAAGAAGTGGCGACAAGACCGCCCCTTGGGGTGTACCCCGTGTACCCATCGTGTATGGTCCGTATTCGTCATCCTCAATCTTGAGGAAGGCCTGACGCTTGGAGAGAAAGTCTCTTACATATGTGAATGCCTTGCGCCCACAATCAGTGGTACTCAAGTTAGCCAAGATGCTGCTATGACGAACGTTGTCAAAGGCCCCCTTAAGATCAAGGGCAAGGATGGCCTTGTCGTTGTGGCGCATGGCAGTGGGTCGTATTATGTAGCGGTGTAACTGGAGGAGGACGTCCTGCGCAGACATATGCGGTCGGAACCCGAACATAGTGTCTGCAAAGAGGCCCTTGGTCTCTATGTGTGGAGAGAGGCGATCCCTAACCATCGTCTCCATAAGCTTGCCCACACAAGAGGTTAGTGAGATGGGCCTCAGGTTGTCGGTATTCACTGGCTTGCCTGGCTTAGGGATGAAAGTGACCAAGGAGGTCTTCCATTCGGGAGGGAGTGGACGCCCGTCCCAAATCTGGTTAATGTACCCTAGCAGGTGGAGGTAGGCCGAATCTGGGAGGTTGGCCAACAGATTGACTTTTATGCGATCCCGACCCGGAGCCGTACCTCGCCGCATTTTAGCTAAAGCCGCCTTAAGGTCGTGTAACTCAAAAGGGGCATCAATGTCGGGATTCGGCTTTCCCGCGTACTCGTACTCGGGCCCAACTGGGTCCTCTATGCGGCAGAGATATCTGTCGCACAGGGTGTCCGCGAGTTGAGCCGTCGTACCTTGGTACCCGTGCAAAGCCCGCCGGAGCTGTCTTTGCGTCTCCCCTCTCGTTTGAGTGGGGTCGATGAGACTGCGAAAGAAGCGCCATGTTCCTCTCGAGCTCATCTGACGCGCTGCCGAATTACACTTCTCTATCCAGTTTGAATCGGTGAGCTGGGCAGCATACGCCGCAGCCTGCTCCGTGAGGTCGACAATGCGAGCTTTAAGTTTGCAATTCAGCTTTTGCTTCTTCCACCGTTTGGTAAGACTCCGGCGAGCCTCCCACAAGTGCAGGAGGTGATTGTCCACTGCAGGGATCTCTTCAGTGGTCTGAAGTGTCGTGACGTGTTGTCTTTGTATTGTGTCTAATTGCTTTGCCCACTCCGCATATCCGCCGGATAAGAGCACGGGAGGTATCTCTTTTGTTCGAAACTTATGCCAATCGGTCAATTTAGTGTGGCCCCACTTTTTGCGAGCCGCCTTCGCCAAAAGAGTGACCCGGAGAAGGCAGTGATCGCTACCAAGAGTCTCTCCCAGGTTCTCCCAGGTAGCGTCTCTGGTGTTCGTAACGAGAGTCAGGTCAGGGCATGTGTCTCGCGTAACCGAGTTGCCCACACGTGTGGGACAACACGGATCCGTGAGGAGTGTAAGACGAAGTGTGGAGATGAGCTCCGCCAGCTTGCGTCCTCTGGCCTTCTCAAAGTGGTAGCCCCAATGTAGGCTTGGAGCATTGAAGTCCCCAACGATCACTAGAGGTTCCTTGTCAGCCGATTTGAGCGCGCGGTAGAAGATTTCGTTGAAGGTCACGCGCGGCTTATGCGGGGGGCAGTAAATGTTAAGGACATGTATTGATGGGTCGCGGCGCTTGAGCGGCAGGACCTTGACCATACAGTATTCCTGTTCAGTCTCCAGTTCGAGGTCTACTGGGACTGCGGTGTACGCTTTGTTCACCAGGATGCACGTTGTAGGACCGCCTTGAAACGAGCTATACCCTGTGAATTTAGCATCTGCGCCGGGTTCCTGAAGAGCTAGGAGCGCCGGTGCGGTACCGAGAGACTGCAGGTAGAGCTGGAGGTGTGACCGTTTTTTCCAGCTCCGTAGACCCCTGCAGTTCCACTGTATGATCTCGAATTGCTCCGAATTGTTGTTGGCTTTCCGCTGGGGTCGGCTAGCCATCGTGAACGTGATTATTTAATTTTGGGGGCCAGGTCCCACCCCCGAAGGTGATGGGGCCTCAGGCAGAGGCACCAGCACGTCCGCAGAGAGAGCGGCCGGAATGTTTTCTAGTGAGCCTGTGGCCTGGCGAAGGACCACCTTCCGCCTGCGGAGGTCTGGTCGCGGAGACCGCGAGCGGGAGCGGCTTTGACTGAGTTGAGCTTCAATTTGGTCCTGAACGACAGAGAGAGCTGTCTCAGTAACCTGTGCCACTATAGCAGGCATGATTTTTGCCAATTCGGCCTGAAGAAGTTGCTGAATGGAGCCCCGGACCGCTTCCATGATTTTACCTGGCAGAGCATCAATTTCGCTCTCCAGGTTGTACAGGCGGCTCTCCACCATTGGCAGCCTACCAACCACTGTGCTGGCCGACTGCTGCGACACGCTTGTCAGCCCAGATGCGACCGAGGCACTCTCATCTCGGTCCTCCGGCTCGGCTAGTTCTATAGGCTCGGAAGGACCAGCTTGAGGTTCTTTACGTCCCTCTAACTTAGCCTCCAGCTCCTGAATTTTCCGCACTAGGAATTCTGTTTGGCGCCTAAGTTCAACATTTTGCCTCTGTAGGGCGGCTTCCGTAGGGGAGAGGGAGGGAGAAAGAGGCCCGGAGGCAGCCCTAGCCCAATCGCTCACCTTGTTTTGGGCGGTCGCTAGAGGCGGGAAATCCCCAGCGCTGAAGTTCGGCGACCTCGCCTGGGTCCCGGACTTCACAGCCGTCTTGACATGACCGGACTTGCCCGGCGCAGAAGTGGACTTGCTGTCCTTGGCATTGGTGGGCGGAGCTTGCTTCTGAGCCGACTTCCGCTTGCTTTGACTCCGTGATGGTCCCGGCTTGATCGGTTTCCGGTACTTGCCGACGCAGCCGGCAGCACCGGTGAAGTGGGCACCCGCGCACAGCAGACATCGGGGGGTGCACTCATGTTGTGGTATGCCCTCGGGTGTGGTGGCCACCTGAGAGCCGCAGAGGCCGCAGCGTCCCGACTGCGGCCGCGGGCAGATGTCAGCCCGGTGCCCCACCGTGCCGCATCGATGACAGGCGGGGATCGTCTTCTTGTACAGTCTCACAGGAATGCCCTGGTCGCTGCAGAAGATTTGGCGGGGTACCTTCTTCCCTTGAAAGGTGACCACTGCGATGGCGGTGCCGCCCAGCTTGCGCACAGAAAGTATTTCTCCGTGTCTCCACTCCAGCTTCTGCTTGAGGGAGGCCGACGTTTCGCCGGGGTGAACGTTGATCACTCCCTTGCAGACCTCGCCAGAAGCCTTGGCGTGCCCGCGAAACAGAAGCTGGCGGTCGCCGACCGTCAGCGTGGCATCGCCGAGGAGCTTCTCAGCGGCTGGCACAGAGTTCACGCCACACACCAGCACATTTTGGTCCCACACGGGCCATACAGAGAGTTGCACCTCTCCACAGTCCCGTATGATGTTGCGCACGGCAACTCCGGCTTCACCTGGAGCGAAGGTGGCCTTCAGATCCAGCGTCTCGCGTGGCTTGAGCACCACGATGAGGTCGTCGCGTCCAATGCGCGGCGTCTGCTGCGGCCGCCACTGGGGTTTGCAAGTTGCACCCTTCAAGGCTGCGCCACCGACACTTCCTTGCGAAGCGTGCGGGGACCAAACTGCCGCCTGGTGCTGGGCGGCGGCTCCAGTTGGCTTGGGAGCGTTCGTCTTCTGCCGGCGTCTCCAGATTTTGACCATATCTGCCAAATAGTCATCTTGCGATGTTGGAAGGTCCTCGGGTTGAACGGTTTCCATGCGTACGACTTGCATGGACAGCGGATCATAGCCGGTAACCGTATTTGGAGCCGCCATCGCCGGGGAATCCCCAGCCGGGGCTGGCGAACGCCGGCGAACGCCCCGCCGCCGTTAGGCTTAGCGCCGCGGCGGTGGGCGAAAGCTTCAAAATCTCAGAATTTCGTCAAAAATGGGCCCACCTTGATGGAAGTGGGGCCCACTTGTGCCGCTGATCTTCGCGGAGACGATGGTGCCAAGATTCGTGGGGTCCGAGTTGACAGACCGCAATAAGGAGCGATCAGAATAGGAGCCGATGTGCGCCCGTCTTCTCCCTTCGCGCGCCCTCAGCCGCCCCACAGGGGGGGAGACGGCCCTTCTTCGGCAGTGTTGCAATTTTAGCGGTTTTTCGGCTAAATTTAGCGAATATTGTTGCCTCTTAGAGGAAACAATGTTCGTCTAGCAGCTAGCGGGTTTCTTAGCGGATTTTGAATCTTAAGTTGCTGGGTCTTATTGTTTTAGCGGATTACAGGATTTGTAGTGGGTCTGAACAAAATAAGAAATTCTGTCACCAGGGCTCTAGTAAAAGAAAAGTGACCCGCGGGTTATGAGCGCTGAAGGGAACTTAGCAGCGGCGCCGGCAGACTGCTCGTTGGCTGGCCAGTTAGTTGGCATGGACCGTTATATGACAGGCGTTGAAGAAGCCCACGGAGAAATTCGCAGCCTGCGCCTCTCTGCACCTTGGTGCTGTAGGGTGTCCACTGGTGCCATGCATGACCTCGTGCATCGACCCTGCGAGGCGCGGCGAAAGGCGACACGCCGCCGGCGCATAGGCGCCTCGGTCACTTTTGCTATCCTACCTCACAGGTTACCTCGGCGCCAGCATCTTCAATCTGAGAGTCGCTGTGCAGTGTGAACGCTCTCTTAGTGCTTCCTCACTCCCCTTGCTTCCGTGCAGAACAAAGCAGTCCGCTTGGTATATCGGCATTTCTGTGGCGCTACGCCAGAAAATGACCTCTTCAGACGGTGCGCACGTGCATGGGAGATTATCATGCCAAAAATACCAAAAGTGAAGTACGCTCAAAAGTTACGAGACGCGTGGCTTAAAGACCCGGATATGAGGAGATAGCTTCTCTGCAAGACAGCACCCAGTGGATTGAAGGTTGCCGAATGTAAGTCCGATGCAAACTCGGATCCAAATACAATGACCTGAAGGCGCACAAAAATACAAAAAAGCACCAGAACGCTGCTAGCACATTGGACCCGTGGCAAAAGCAGATTACCTTCCCGAGAAAAACTGAAAGGGATGCAGCGAGTACAGCAGAGGGTAGGGAGGCGTTGTTCATAGCTGAACATTGCAGCATTATAACTACCGACCATCTGGCAAAATTCATCAAGAAATAGTTCCCAGACTGTGCGGCTGCCAAATGCTACCGAATGAACAGGACAAAATGCGCTGCCGTGCTTAAAAATTCTGTTCTGTACCCGCACTTTAAAGAGGACCTTTCATCTTGCACTGACAACAGCAAATACAGCATCAGTGTTGACGAATCAACTGACATAACAGTAACAAAGTATTTGTCAGTATGTGTCATTTACCACAGTGAAGTAATGTCGTCAATTTTAACAATATTCCTGTCTCTGTGCGTACTAGAAACATGCGATGGGCGCCGAATTGCTAAGAGCTTAAAATATGCTGTGGACGACCGCAGTCTGATAGTGAAAAATCTTATTCTTATCGGGACAGAGAACGCGAGCTTTATGAAAGGCGTAAACAACGGCGACTCTCAAAAGCTCAAGGCTCATGCTCCCCATTTGGTTTTGATTCGCTGCGTCTGCCATTTGCTCCAGCTTTGCGACATCAACCGCTGTGGGAGAAGGACTCCCAAGAAGCTTAGATTACCTTGTGAGCGAAAATTACAATTCGTTCCTCATCGCAGCACTAAGCGTACAAACGACTTTTTGGTCTCCTGAAGAGCGGAGAAGTGTCTTTAATTATCGTTCAAGCTTGCTCGACTTCCTGGCTTTCTATCGCGACAGCAGTGGAACGAGTACTGGATCAGTCCTTAAAACGCACTTCCAAATAGTTAGGTTGATGGAAAAATGTTATGGCGCGAAAGTGTTTCACTCCATGTACTGTGACGACGCGAACAAAGCTTATTTGCTATTCTTAAGCCAGTACTCCTGCAAATACAAAGAGTGAACAACTAGCCTCTTGATGCGTATAGTTCGGACCAGACGAAGCTGCTGGAAGACCTCGTGTGACTTTTGTCTGCCCTAATCAAAAATGTGTTGATTCCAACTGGAAACGTCGACACAGTGAAGACAAAAGTAGAAGACTACTTAGACCCAAAACCGTACTTGGAATACTTGTTCGAAAATCACATAAAAGAAATGAAAGAAGCGGGCTTTAATCCAGAAGACGAGGTCATGTTAAGAATGAGATGCATAATGTTCCTGGTTTCCTCCATCGAATGAATATGGCTGAGGCTTCCTAACAAAATTGAAACGTTAAAAAACGTGGGACAGTTGTCAGCAGAAAAAGCCTTGTGTGTACTGAAACCCTCTCTAGTCCAACTGATGGAAGCGGTAGGTGTACCACCAGGCAAATACATGCGGCGGAAAGCGAATCGAAGAGCATCACGACTGTTGCATGGACGAATACCTTAACTACTCAGAGCTTCTGGTGCGAAGTAGAAAACTACAGAGACTTCTGGCGAGAAACCATTAACCCTTTGAAGGTGTTTGCCGTATATGTACGGCGGCGGTTTTCTGTCCCGCAAGGTCTTTGCCGTACGGGTACGGTTTCGATCTTCCGTTTGAAATTTTGCGCCAAAAGAACAATGCGTGCTCAATGGGGGGTGCTGCCACCTCTTAGGACTTACAAGAAGTGTTTGAATTTTGTGCTGCCTTCTTACCGAGATAAGTAGAACTTATGTCTAGCTTTAGCGCGGCGGCACAGACTGCGGCAACATCCCTTTTGTAGTTTTGGTGATCGCATGATCGCAAAGGAGTCGCGCGAAATTTGAGTTTTCTTTTTGTCAGCACTATCTTGCATGGGCTGCCGAAGCTGATTTCTATCTTTATTGGCGCTGCTCTTAGCTTGCTTATCACCGTTGCTCGCGAGGTATTCTCGCCCTCTGTGGCAACGCGCCTACGCGGTTTCGATTCCGCCGCGGGATCGCAACGGAGTCGCGCGAAACGTGTTTTCTCTTTGTGGGCACTGTTTTGCAGAGGCGGCGAAAGTTGATTTCTATCTTTTTTGGGGCTGCTCTTAGGTTGCTTATCACTGTTGCTATTCTATTCTATTGAACATTTTCCAGTTGTGAGTGATGCTGTCACCAAAGTACTGTTCCTAATTTTTTTTACTATTTATTCTCGATTATATACATTTTGCAGATTCAAGATCCGCAATAAAGTAATTTGACCACCTGGAAAAGTTTTCATCAAAATAATTCGACCCTCAAAGGGTTAAGAGACCTAGCGTACTGTGCTATCCCAATGCTGGTCCTACCTCACTCGAACGCGGATGTTGAAAGATAGTTCAGCCAGAACTACTTGCTCTAGAGACAACTGCGAAACAGGTTGACCCCAGCTATATTCAAACGCCGTTATGGTGATCAGAGAGGGGCTGAAGAGGACAGGTCAAGGTTGTTTAGACAACCAACTCCAGAAAAAGTTATCCCGACTCATTGGAAGTGAAATTACAGTGGACAGAGTGAACCATAATCTTCCTGGAGTGTAACGTGTCAGCTACTTTACCTGCATATTGATGACGAAAATTCCGATCAAGATGCCGATGGATTTGCGTTTTGACGTCACACAGTTTTTTCTGTGGCTTTGCTTTAACGCTAACAGAGTTCCTTTGGGCTAGTCTGACTAGTCCGAACTTGTCTACAGTCCGGTCCCGTTTTTTTTTCTTGCAATTACTCAATCAATGTGATTGATGTACTCTGTAAACGTTGTTGCTGTCTCCTAATGTTTATATACAATAAACCCATTAAGAATGGTACCTTATGGAGTACTTTTTATACACGTTATTGCGGAGTGTGCATTTTAGGAGAATAGAATTACCTTACAGCCTACTTATATTTGCTTTTCTTCAACGACGCCTTTAAATAAAATTACTGGCAGGAACGCTCGCCGAGTACGCAGCAAGCGCAAAAAGACGCGGTACGATCAACCTGGACGCTTCCAACGAATGTTGCTCAAAAAATAATGTGACTGGACTCTTCACGGCTAGCCACAGTTGCAGGCTAAAATATGCATCTTTTCCTTGACCTCATGCTCATGACTGGTTATGATATGCGCACAAGCAGACACCGCTTCAAACGACGCTGAACATTCTGGTTTCGTTTTTGCTTAACCACTTGTGATCATAGTTCCGACACTGGATCACAACATTTGCTTGCAGTTCTAAGCCAAGGAAAGTCGCAGTGCAGGTATTTTTACATTTCAGCATCACAGCGCATATTAGCAGATATTTTGGTGTTTTCCGACAATACTTAGCGGATTTTTGGACCCATTTTGATGGAATAGCCTGGCGTGGGCAAACGTTTGCTGGCAACCGTGCTGATGAGTAGGACGTCCTCGATTCCTCAGCGTATTTTGTTGCTAGCTGTGTTATTGTTGTTGTAGAAATAAATGCCTTGTTTGTGTCAGCCAGAGTGTCGTTCCTTTATTCCCTCAGAGCAAATCCCGCCGTGGTCGGCGTGCACTCGGTAGCGTACGCGATCACGGCAGGGGTCCGGCGGTTTCCAACTGAGTCAGCCGCGATTAAACAGAGAAAACGTATTTATTTCCCCCAATTAAAACCCCACACGAGGAGTCACTTCTATACGCCTTTTAACTGGCTCCGCGAATAAGCTAGCGGATAGATGTGCTAGATATGCATAGTGTACTGAAACAAGTTTGAAAACTGTGCTCCATATCCAACCAATGTCGAGTGGTCAGACGATTTCCTTGTAACACATTTCTGAGGCATGTACTAAAAAATCTGTTCTTTATTTGAATGTCGAAGTGCACATGAGCAGCTTAGATACAAGTACAGACATCACAGGATGAACTCAACACACAGTTCTCGTGGCGAACAGCTGTGGCAGTTTTATTGCAACATGCAGATTGTCCCTAGCTCAGCATCCTCATTCTCGCTGTAAGCAAGTAACTGGAAGCGAGCTCTGCATACCGACACTCATTTAGGCTGCAATGGTCATGGATCTTTTACATGAATTTACTCCCTCTTAGAAACGAGGGGTGTGCTCAGCGGCCAAGTCAGCTGTAATCTCTGCTGTTTATCGATGCGAAAGCATCATATGGCGCATCGAGAACGAAAGGTAGTGTCAGCGTTGAACAGCAGCAGTGGTCACAAAACTGCCAGATGAAGTCACTGTGGTGTATACAGAAAACTAACAATTCTTCCAAAGATGCAGGGGATTGAACCCAGGACTTTCAGATGGCGAGGCGAGCATACAACCCATAGGTCGCAAAAGCACATTGCTTCTAGGCGAACATAGGCGCGCGTAGAATACGCGTTGCCTGACGACTGTATGGTAACGAATAAGTATCCAATTACAAAGGAAGTTAAAATGACAAATATATATATATATATAAATACAAAATGAATAAAAATACAAATATGGATGCTTTTAAATTCTAAGCAAGCAAGTAGTCTTAAGTGCCCTCCGTAATTTTTGCTCCATACCTCCTTCTGTATACAACTTTTACACTTGGGACAAAAATCAAAGCACTGATCCTGTGTCCAGTTCTAAAATATCACTTATCAATAAGACAATGCAGCAATGCGAAGAGCGAATAGAGAATAAAAGGTGTGGAAATCTTGCATTTTATCTCCCTCCATTAGTAACCAAGTAGTAGAGTACGGATGTCCGTCGGATTTCAAGAACAATACGCCTCACGTCACGGGTCATCGAGGGGTCTTATTTATCTGCGAAGAAGCATAGGAGTGGACTCCATCGGCAAGTATGTTCCTGAAATTGGCGAACCCATCTGAAGATTTCAATGCCTGTGACCGGACACGTGCTCTCTGAGGCTCTCCTTATCTGAACACGGGAATGAGCACAGGGTACAGCGATAGCCCTCTGCGCTAGCGTGCGTCAGCTTATGGCGCTTTAAATTCCAACTCTGAGACGTTGCATAAGAACATATGTCACACTTGAAGCTTTTTTCCCCTGTGTGTGTGAGCTTGTGCCGAATTAAGGAGGAAGATCGTGTAGTCTTAAAAGTGCAGACGTCGCACTCAAAGGGTGTTTCTCCAATGTGAGTTCGCTTGTGCCGAGTTAAGACTGAAAAATATGCAGTTGTAAAAGGGCACATACTGCACTTGAAGGGCCTTTCTCCAGTGTGAGTTCGCTTGTGCCGAGTTAACCATGAAGAATATGCAGTTGTAAAAGGGCACTCATCGCACTTGAAGGGCCCTTCCCCTGTCTGCGTTTGCTTGTGCCGAATTAAGGTTGAAGATTCTGCAGTTGTAAGAGTTTCCAAATCGCACTCTGCAGGCTTCTCGACAGCGTATGTGCTATCATGTGGAGTGGCATTTGTAGACTCTGCAGGTGTAGAAGGACACGTGAGGCGACTCAAGGAGCTTTCTCCAGTGTACGTACTACCCTGTGGAGTGACATTTTCGGATTCCGCAGCTGTAACAGGATAGGTGTCGTAATATAAGAGGTTTTCGCCTGTGTTTGTACTACCATGTGAAGTGACATTTGCGGAGTCTGCAGCTGTGAAAGAACAGGTGACGCAATTTAAGAGGCTTTCGCCAGTGTCCGTACTACCCTGCGAAGTGATATTTCCGGAGTCTGCAGCTGTAAAAGAACCGGTGTCGCAATTTAAGAGGCTTTCGCCAGTGTCCGCACTACCTTGCGAAGTGATATTTCCGGAGTCTGCAGCTGTAAAAGGACAGGTTTCGCAATTTAAGAGGCTTTCGTCAGCGTGCGCACTACCCTGTGATGGGAAAGTTCAGGACTGTGCAGCTGTAACAGTACGCGTGTCACGATCGATGAGGCTTTCGCTAGTGTGCGTACGATTGTGCTGAGTTAGCGTTGTAGGGTCTTCAGTTGTAAAAGGGCTGATAAGACACTCACACAGTCGTCCTCCTGAATGGCGCGGCATATCTCCCTTACAGTCACACTTCGCAAACACCGCTTGGTCCTCAGTGCATTGAAATGGCTCTCCTCTTGTATGAAGGGGAAAGTGTCTCGTTACATCCGCAAAGTTCGGTGAAACGTAGTCGCAGGAGGGCCAGGGGCAGCTGAACAAATTTCCTTTCAATGCAGGTGGCTGCCGCCCGAACGAATTCGGTTCCATGAGCGAATACGTCACTAGGAGTTCTCTGCTGGTTGTGTTCACCGCCTTTCCGTGCTGGTCCTTGTCTTCGAATGAGCCCAGAACACAACCTCCGTCGTGGTAGTCAGCAAGGCACACCGCTTCTGCGAATAAAATTAATAGATGTGTGGCGTTAGGGGAAACCAGCTTTTATTTTTTGTCGCGCTTACTCTGAACGCAATATTTTCTTGCGATGGTTCAAAATATGCCAGACTGTTCGTTGCATCGAATAATAGTTGAGTTGAGTTGAGTTTAATGGCGCATAAGCAACTAAGGCTATCATGAGCCAAGCTCAGGGTATAAAAAATTGTTTTATCTAGATATTATACAAAAGTCTAAATGAACGGCGGTGTAAAGGGCCTAAAAAGTTAATTCATGCAACCTAGTAAAAACTTAAGACGAAATTTTAGAAGTGACTTATGGTAAAAGCTTTAAAAAGGGTCGGCAACCTCGGCAGCCATCCTTGGCTGTGCAAGGATCTCGAGGTCCCCAACCGATGGAATAGTGACCTCAGCCGTCTTCTCATGGCGGAGAAGGTGGATGAGGTGTGTCAATAAATTGTAAAGCACGGGGTAGGAATTCACAGTTTTTCAAGTACATTGGCTTCTTTTAAAAAGTTAAAAACACTTGACTGATCAATAAGAGCTCCTTCACCTAAAATCAATGACGGATGAAGAGGGATGTGCTGGTTGTAAAACGGGGTAAAAAACTTGTTTCTCAATGTTTCAAGTTCTCTGCACGAGATTAAGATGTGAGTTACTGTGAGTTTATCTCCGCATTTTTCACAGGTAGGTTTGTCTTGTTTTGTTAGTAGAAAGTTGTGGGTAAGGTGTGTGTGTCCAATACGTAAACGACATAAAATAACTTCAAAAAAGCGTTCCTGATGTGTGCATGATTTCCATTCTCCTAATATTGGTTTTATTAAGTGCAGCTTGTTATTTATCTGACTATTCCCTATGCTCTGCCATTTGTTCCTCAGTCTGCTATGAACTAGCTTCATGCAATCATTATGTGGCATGCTTAGTTTCTTTATTTCCTTGTGGGCTTGAGCAGCGCATGCGTCCGCTTTCTCGTTACCATCAATTCCAACATGGCTTGGAACCCAACATAATTTTATGTTATGCCCTTGTGTTACGATCCTTGTTATGTTATGTATGACCTTACCTAGTGATGGCATGACTGCATTTCTGGAATGTAGTGCTTTCTGTACACTGAGGGAGTCTGTGTATATAATACCGTTTTCGATGTTCGTGCTTATTATTTTCTCCGTAGCACGAAACACAGCATAATACTCGGCTGTAAAAACTGATGCACACTGAGGAAGCCTTACTATTTTTTCCCAGTTCCCTTCCACTACTGCACTTCCAAAATAACCTGTAGTTTTCGATCCGTTTGTGTATAACTCTGTGTAGCTATCATATTTTTCCTTTAGTGTAAGGAACTCTTGTAAGATGTGTTCTGGTGGAGTTTGTCTTTTGTTGAACTGTGTAAGACATATCATAGACCGATGAAAAACTGTACCAAGGGGCAAATGCGTCACAACGTTCTGCAACATTTGGTAGTGTTTCTGATAAGTCAAGTTCTTGGCAGATCTCCTCAAACCGCATTAGTAAAGGCCGGGCTGCTTGGGGCTTATTTGTAAATATTATCCGAGAAGGGCATGTTGTGACGATTGAATAGCACACGTGTTTTGTTCGCGACCTAATTCTAAGCATGTATGCACATGTAAGGGCTTTTCTTCTATCTTCAAGCGATGGCTCATTTGCTTCAACATGAAGGCTCATTACCGGAGACGTTCTGTATGCTCCACAAGAAAGGCGGACACCTAGATTATGAACTGGATCTAATCTTTTTAGATATGAAGGCCTTGCCGAGCCGTATACTATACAGCCATAATCTAGACATGAGCGCACTACAGAACGGTAGATGTGAAGTAGGCATGCTCTCTCCGATCCCCAGCGTTTCCTTGAGAGTACTTTAAGAATATTCATTGCACGGGAGGCCTTTACTATCAAGTTGTTTATGTGCGGCAGAAATGTAAGTTTTTTATCAAATGTTATTCGTAAAAATTTATGTTCTTGTTTTACCGGTAGTGTAGCTCCATTTAGGTGTAAGTTCGGATTGATCTGCAAGCCTCTTTTAAGCGAGAAAGCAACAGCCACTGTTTTCTGTGGAGAGAACTTGAACCCATTTTTGTGTGCACAGATTGCTAGCTTGTTTAATGTGAGTTGTACCTGCCTCTCACACGTTGACCGGCTGGAGGACGTGCAAGCAATCTGAAAGTCGTCGACATACACGGAATACATAATGGAGTTAGGAATTATTTTCGCTATAGAATTCATTTTCACGACAAAAAGAGTGGTACTTAGGATACAGCCCTGCGGTACCCCATTCTCCTGGACAAAGCTCTGCGAAAGGGTTGCACCCAGGCGCACCTGAAAAGACCGGTCTGACAGGAAATCCTTCAGGCAGTTCAACATCCTACCCCGGATAACAAGATCTGCCAAGTCGCGTAGAATGCCATATCTCCATGTGGTATCATATGCCTTCTCCATGTCAAAGAAGACTGCCAGACAGTGTTGTTGATGTATGAATGCCTCTCGGACTATGTTTTCTAAGCGGACGAGATGGTCAGTTGTCGAACATCCTTTTTTAAATCCGCACTGGTGGATGTCAAGGAGTTCGCGTGATTCAAGAATGAAGATGAGCCTAACGTTGAGCACACTTTCAAACGAATTTGCTATACAACTTGTAAGAGCTATGGGCCTATAACTATTAGGAGAGGTGGGCGGCTTTCCAGGTTTTAAGAACGGTACGATAACTGCTTTTTTCCGAGCCTCCGGCATCATTCCGGACACCCATATCTTATTGAAAAATTGCAAAAGTGCTGCTACAGCAGCTTCGGACAGGTGGGCAAGCATTTGATAATGTACACAATCCGGGCCAGGTGCTGTCTGTTTACCGGAGGACAGTACGTTTTGGAACTCCTGAATTGTAAATATTGTATTATATGTTTCGTTTGTGCTGCCAGTCGTTGGAAGTTTCTGCTTTTCAATTGTGTTTTTGTGTTTTATGAATGACTGTGTGTAGTGTGAAGAGCTTGAAACGTCAGAGAAATGTTGTCCTAGTATGTCAGCCTGTTCATCTATACTTGTTTGTGTTCCAGGGGCTGTTAGAAATGGTAATGTAAAGGGAGAGAATTTGCCGTCTAATTTATGCATCTGTTCCCACATCTTTTTTGATGTAATTTAACTGTTGATGGATGAGACATATCTTTGCCATGAGGCTTTCTCAGCATTGCGACGAACGCACCGAGCTTTAGCTCTCGCCTTTTTAAAATTCACGAAGTTCTCCTGTGTTGGGCACCGGCGAAATTTACCCCATGCTCTATTTTGTTGTTTTTTTGCTTCCTTGCATTCTTTTGTCCACCACACTTTGTGTTTCGGTCGCACCACTCCTGAAGACTGAGGAATAGCAGTGAGTGCGGCGCTTATTATACACTCTGTGAACTTTTCATTTATCTCATTGATGGTGAGGTTTTCTAAAACTATATCTTCTAAATTTGCGTTAGCTCTAAAAAGTGACAATTCAGCGAGATGAAGCTTTCAACGTCGCGGTTTAGTTGAGATGATTTGTGGTGCAGATGTTAAACTAATTCGTACTGGAAGGTGATCACTGCCCTATGGGTTGTCGATGACATCCCATTTAAAATCGTTAAAAACAGATGGCGATGAGAAAGCTAGACCGAGGGAGCTCATCCCTCCCGAGCTTGGGCAACAATATGTCGCTTTTCCTGTATTTAAAAGACAGATGTTATTTGAGAGGATAAAATCTTCTATTATTTGGCCCCTCGAGTCAGAGCGTTCGCTTCCCCAGAACGGTGAGTGAGCGTTGAAATCACCAACTGCCAGGAATGGCTCCGGTAGTTCATTTATCAGGCCTTCTAAATCTTGTATTGTTAATGTCATGTGCGGGGGAAGATATACAGAATATATCGTTATGGTTTTGTAGCTAACGACGCTAACCGCAACCGCTTCCAGTTTTGTGTTAAGTTTGATTTTTTTTGCAGGCACACCGCTCTGAGTGACAATTGCGACGCCTCCTGAGAGTCTGCTCGCGCCCTCTCGGTCACGACGGAAGACAGTATATCTCTTTAGCAAATTTGTGTTACGAGGACCTAAATTGGTCTCTTGTAGACATAAGGCGATAGGAGCGTGTGCTCCTAGTATGTCTTTTATGTCACTGTAATTATTTAAAAGTCCTCTACAGTTCTATTGTATTATGAAAGCCATCTTAGTTTTGTGTTTGTATTGATTAAAAAACTAGATCAAGTTATTTATGGCCCCGTGACTCGGGGCCTGTCTTTTTTTTTGCCCGATCCAGGGAGCTCCGCCGACCGTCCGACGTGGACGGCCCGGGGCTGCCCGGGGTCGTGTCCATCGCCTCTGCAGAGGCACTGGACGACCGTGCAGGAGGCACATTAATTTTTGAGTTTGACCTCGACCTGTGGGAAGAGGTCTTTGGGCCCGCCGACCCGGGGGTCTGCGTTCCCTCCTTTGGGGTAGGCGGAGTAGCGTGAGCTACTCCACCAGACGGCGCGGATGGCCCCGCCCCAGGCTCACTACGTGTGACCTGGACAGGTGCCGAAGCCTGGTGTGGTGCGCCGCGCCCACGCACCACATCGGCGAAGTTTGTTTTTGCAGTGAAGGAGAATTTGTTTGAGAGTATTGCCTTCTTGCTTCTTTGAAAGAAACGTTTTGCGTAGTCTTGAGAGTAATTATTTCCTTTTCTTTTTTCCAGGACGGACAAGCCCTGGAGTAGGCAGCATGGTCGCCTTCACAGTTTGCACACCGTGGGTTAGCAACACATTCTTCGGATTGGTGGTCCTTCGAAGAGCATTTTGCGCAAGTTTTGCGGCCGCGACAACTCTGTGAGCCGTGGCCAAATCTCCGGCAGTTGAAACATCTGCGTGGGTTGGGAATATACGGTCTTACATTTATTTTCAGGTAGCCCACTTCAATGGATTCGGATAATGTGCTCATGTTGAATGTCAAGATCAGGTGTTTGGTGTCCACCTCTTTGCCATCCTTCCGGATCTTGATCCGGTGGACATCTATCACTTCTTGGTCAGTAAGTCCTTCGAGCATTTCCTTTTCAGAAGTCCTGCCCACGCCAGCTGTACACCTTAACTATAACCTAATATGACTCAACTCAGGGTAGTTGGTCACACACGGTTAACCCTCGCCGCCAGGAAAAAGAGGAAAAAAACGAAGAAGAGAGGAGGATACAGGAAAGTTGTAAGAAAGGGAATAGGAAAGTGAAAGATAGAGGGGAGGACCGGAAAAGGCGACTGCCGATTTCCTCCGGTTGGGTCAGGCCGGAGGTGCCGTCTACAGGAAGCTGGGGCCAAAGTGGTGTGTTGCCTCCGCCGAGGGGCCTTAAGGGTTCAAACGCTCGGCATCGGCTCAACCACCAGGATCCCCTTTTCCCCGGACACGGCGATGCCACGCACGGCTATGCGCGGATGCTCGGGTCCGTGGTGACGCATTGTTCACCATCATCCCCCTGCGGGGATGTCCCTGCGGATGCTCGGGTTAACCCCGTGGTGTCGCCACTCACCAACGTCTGCATACTGCAGACGCCTCCCTGCGGGGAGCATCGAATAATAATTCGATGCAAAGATTGATGTCAAAATAACACACAGGATGTGGCCATTTTTAGGAAACGCACCGCGTCAAAGACATCCTGAACAATAAGGAGTGTATTCATGCAAGCTTTCAAAATAGTGCCCGTAGTGTGTCTGCCGTCGCATTTTGACGTACGTGGTTTCTTGCGGCGTGTTAAGGCAGCTCGCCCATCACAGCCAATGTAGGCAACGTTATCCTATACCTTGTGCTGAAATAAACCACAATATTTGGTGGAGTTTGACGCTGACGTCTCTCGTAACGCTCTAGTCCTTAAAGATTGAAACGATCAGTTGTCCATGTGTTGTGCAGAACATTGTGTGTATTCTAGGGTGCATTCATACGATGAACTTGAAGCTATTAAGGCGGAAGCCTTTAACGCCACATGGTTCTAAGGAGCGGTTGTCGACTGAAATGTCACGCTTTTCAATTGGCCGGAACGGTCATGACGTCACAGTACGCAAATTTCAAACGGGCAAATTGGACTTTGGCTAGTAACCATGCAACCAATTAAAGGGATCGTAGAGTAATGCTCCAAGTAAGCGGAAATCAGTTTAGTTGATTGCTTAATTACTCAATTAGCCTAAATAACCTGTATAGTCAGGCCAGACAAATAAATAAAACCGAGTAAGAAATTGGTCGAGTTCGGGAATCGAACCCCGGTCTCCGGAGTGCGAGACGAGCATCCTAACCACTACGCCATGCCAGGACTTTTTTTTTCTTTATTGCATGGAAGA
The DNA here is from genome assembly GCF_055824585.1 of Amblyomma mixtum. NCBI lineage: Eukaryota > Metazoa > Arthropoda > Arachnida > Ixodida > Ixodidae > Amblyomma > Amblyomma mixtum. The sequence continues at coordinate 76,756,278 of NC_143018.1, forward strand.
ACTTCCGTAAAAAGGGGGAAAACTCCAATCAAACTGGTTGGCGTCTCAAGTTACCGGGCTGCTTAATAGGAGCCCGCCATAGCCCTAACTCAGCGCTGCATCCCCATCAAAACATCAAAATTCAGAGAGGCACACACATGCATCTAGGCACGGCAGCCAGCTTGGAGGTTCTTCGCGTGCAGCATATACACTCCTCACCAAAGCACACTGTTCACGAAACACAGATTTGGACGATCTTGGTGGCTCGGCATGTCTGCTCATCATACGGCTTTTCCAAAGACTGAGTAGTCCCATCAACACAAACAGATCATAAGGCTGAATAGAGTTTTTGCCAACAGGCCGAAATATAATAGTGTATGGTGTAATTTCAATGTCCTCCTTAAGAGTTCGTTGTAGTGTGTCCCAAAAGAACATGGCATCACGGCACAGGATGAAGCAATGATCAATTGTCTCAGGCACGTTACACAGACGGCAATTCACATTCCAGGGTACAAACATCCCCTTGTCATTAAGAAATGTCTTGACAGGCAGCGTCGCTGAGTGTAGTTTGAAAAAGAACGTTTTAGCGGCTGCCTGAATGCACATCCGCCTAACACGCTTTAGAACACTGATGTCCAAAGACACCAGATAAGGCTGCCGATACAATGCTGTAGGGAACAGAGACTCAGTGAGAGCCTGGGTCATCTGTTTTCTCGAGAGGCTATAGAGGTAATCTAAAGAGAAGCGTACAGTGAGGAAATCGAAAGTGTCAGCAACCTCCTTAAGGAATCCCCATAAACTCCCCCCACGAGCCTGCACAGTCGGTGCGAATAAGTATGGCAAATGAAAACTAAGCCGCCTAATGAGCACAGCTACCAGAAACGGGTGGTTTGCAGATTTGAAAAAGAAAAAAACGGGAAACAAGTTGATGCACGAACAGGTGAACAAAGCCCACTCCACCACCCACTAAGGAAAGGAACAAGTTGTCACGCCTCATGGACTCCCATTGAGAGCGCCACACGAATGTTGCAAATATCCTGTGTATTGCTTGCACCTTGCTCCTCGCACAATGCAGGACATGAAGGACATACGCGAGCTTTGCAAACAAAAATATGTTACAGACCTGTGCCCTCGCAAACACTGAGAGTTCCCTCCCCATCCAAGCCTGTGTTTGCCGCCGTAGAGTTACAATTTGTGAATCCCAGTAGGCTGTACTGCTGCGAACTTGGTGCAGCGGAACGCCTAGGTACTCAAGAGGGCAACAGTCCCAGCATATGCCACCGAACTGGCTTGGCCTAGTTCCCCAATGACACAACCGAAAGCCTTTGGATTTCTCTAAATTAAGAGCCGCGCCTGATACATCGCAGAACTGTTGTCAAGTGTAAAGCCTCAAGTACACTCTTTTTGTCAGAACAAAAGAGGGCGACATCATCAGCGTGGGCTAAAACCTTAACTTCACATTGAGCCAGAGAGAAACTGCGGATAGCTGCGCTGTTAATTATACTGAGATAGAGGGGTTCCAGATATAGGGCAAACAACAATGGAGACAGTGGACATCCTTGACGAACAGATGCTTCTAGTGGTATTGGTTTCGTTAGCTCCTGATTAACAATTACCCTTGTATACGAGTTCTTATAGCACAGCCTTATATGCCTTTCAGCAAGACGTCACCAATATTTGCATACTCCAAGACCGCGAACAAGAAATCATACCGAACTTTATCGAACGCCTTCGCCAAGTCAACCTGAATCACAGCTACTTGGCCGGTCTCATCTGATACTGTCTCTAATACTGAACGTGCAATGTGGATATGTGTTTGAATGCTGCGGCCTCTGATACCACAGACCTGATGCGAAATTATCAATCCATAATGACGAGCTGCAGACGACTGGAAAGAACCATGGCAAAAATTTTGTAATCAACATTGCAGAGGGAAATTGGACGATATCCCTCAACAGTTTTCAACCGATTAGTAGAATTAATATTGTGTGCCCAGAATAGAAAGTGGGAGGCAGGACACCAACATCATAAGATGCTTGGAAAACTTCCACCAAAACAGGCACTAGGCAAGGCGAAAATGTTTTATAGAATTTGCTAGTAATACCATCTGGCCCAAGAGATTTCTGGCTCTGCAGGGCAGAAATGGCTGATTGAATTTCATCCAAAGTGATAGGTCCCTTGACCATAGCACATTTCGCATCGTCAAGTCGAGGGAAGTTTCCGAGTAAGGAACTGTAATCGAAACCCTGATTTGGATCTTCGCAACTGCCAAACAACTTCCGATAATAGTCGAAGAAAGCAGCAAGAATACCAGGCGCAGCGCTGTATGTGTAATCACCATACTGAATTTCCAATATTTCCTTCGCAAGAGCATTCTCTCTTTCATCACTCAGGGCCCGACGAGAAGGTTGCTCGTCAAGAAACCTTCGGGACCTAGATCATATCAAGGCCCCCTTATATCTTTCTGTCGCAAATTGTTGAAGCTCTTCTTTTACGTTATTAATCTCTTCGAGATAGGCACCCGGGCTAACCCTCTCTAGCTCATGTAGCTCCGTTAGGGTGCGCCAAAGCTCCACGGTTTGGAACGAACAAAGGCGCGTCTAGTGAATACGGTGTCTTCGTTCACTCCCATCTTCACTCCCATCTTAGGCCTTAGGGCGAGGTTCAGGTGTCCACCGAGGTATGCGAGACAGGTACATTTCCTTTCCTCAAAATCCAATTTACCCACGAGCAAGGCGTAGAACCGAACGGGCGATGGCGTTCTATGGACTCCCTGACAGCGTTGCAAGACGCTGTCGTGTTTCACTCTTAGAGGCGAAGCTTAACATCTTAACAACATATCAGTGACACAAGCAGCAACACTGCGCTTGAGGCTTTCGCCTCACCACACTTTAGGTGAACAAAGTGTCCCCCAGAATTTTTTTTCCTCTTGCAAGCCAACCTTAACAAAAGGAAAACAGCTCGCAGTTAGGATGAGAAATTTTTTTCCGAAGAGAATTCACAAATACAATAGGCACTTAGCGGTACCTATCTGCTCATCAAAAAACTGAGATCAAGCTTGATCTACAAGAAATTTCTGGAGGTCATAATCCCCACGTACAACAAAATACAACTCGTCAGCGTTCGAAGAAGACAGGAAAAATCTGAGCACATATAAGTAATGATTAGATCAAAAGTCGCTTTAAATGATTGTGAAGAATGAAAAGATTAAGAAGGAAAGAACTGAACATCGAAAGAACGGATGAATCATCTAGCATGTCATCATTTATGTGAGCTATCAATATATCGAGAGTGGCGGCCAAAGAACGTGATAATTAAAACTTAGGCGCTCGGTAAATGTCGCTCAGCTGCTGTCGAAAGTAAGAACCCAAACATAACTGATTGAAAACTGAAAACAAGCTCTCATGTCGTGTGAGATACGAGGGCGTTAGTTTTGTGAAAAATGTACAGAAGCACAACACCCGTACAAAAGCTGTGGTGGGTTATACTTAGCTGTGTGAACAAGTTTGAACTTGTGATATTTTTAGTTCATTTTTAGCCATCTTTGCCTGAACTTGGGATAAGGCGAGTTGACATGTTAAGTTACGACTGGGCCACCTCTAGCTTGAGGATTTATTTCGTGCGCTTCCTTCGCGTGTGTGGCGGGAAAAAAAAGGGTGGTGGGTCGGGGACAGCAAATTGCGCAGAAGCATTACCTTACGATATTCCAGGTGTTGCAGGGAACCCGGGGATATGAATATGCTTCAGATTTGCTTTTAACCCGTGTAAATATTACAGGCGCTCATGACCTGTTGTCTTGGCGCAGAATCTATCTCAAACCCGGGCTGCGTGTGGTAGGGCGATGAACTTCGGGCTGAGAAAACACTGAAAGTTCGAAGTTTGGGAAAACGAGAACAATCGGGTATAATGGCACAATAACGAAACTTATTTATATGCTGAATATAGAAGAGCAAATAAGCAAGAATTAAAAATTCACTGCATCGAGTGACTGGATGAGCCTTTTCGACAGGGCCCAAAGCGTCCTTTCGCACTCAGCACCACACCTTACGAAACGTCTGCTATGGTACCGCCCCTCTATGAAGCGCTGGTCAATCCAACATGAGGCACGTTTCCCTAATATCCGCACTATTGAAAGTTGCACAGCATCGTAGCAGGCGGAGTCACTCGTTGCAGAGTCAACTCGTGGGAACGGGAGACGAGAAACTGCAAGTCCGCTGCTAATTCCTGTAGTGGAGGAACCGTGCTGCAAGCGGCTCCGTGTCACCGAAAACACATGAGGTCCTTGCGACGCCGCGGCCCTCAACTGCGGCGAGCTCTCTACGCTGGGGACAGATCCTGAGGGAAACGGGTAATTGATGGCTCCGGCCCTTTATTTCCTCCAAAAACTGATACGGCCATCAATAATGGCCTGCTACAAATCTTTGCAGTCAGGTGGCTATCGGTCACAGTTAGGAAGTGAACTACAAGAGTTAGTTAAACAATTTACTGGTGAACACGATTCGAATAATTTTAGACATACGCCCACACTGATACTACTACACAGCAAAGAGCTAGCCTTTACACAAGAACACTGCTTTTAAAAATTAATAGCCGGCTTCCCTGAAACGCCTAGTATGACTCCGGCCGCGACATGGTTCACAAAGATGAGGAAGAGAGCGGTTAACGAGAAAATTCTCAGCTGGCTGCCGCAGACTCAGGGATGGTGACATGGGAATTGAATACTGTATTTTGATGCATAGGATGCCGTAGATCTCTAGATTCAATAAACATCTTTATCGAGCTGTGCGCGGCATAGCCTGCGTAAATAAATCCCAGATGATTTTCATTTAACAAATTTTGACAAGTAAGTCGGTGCCGTACGTGCAGGTAGATTGTAGAGCAAAACATATATTATGGAATCAGTAAAAGTAAGTACACAGCTAGCTAACGTTAAGTAATCACCTTTTTTAGATTATAGCAGAAAAAGTCAGAATTCAAAATTGATTGATTTGGTTTAGTGGGATCTATTGTCCGAAAGCAACCGAGTGTATGAGGGACGCTGTAGCGCAAAGCACCGGATGATTTCGACCACGTGGGGTTTCTGAACGTGCGCTTACGTCGTATTTTGGCTCCATTTAATGGCGACCGCTTTGGCGAGGATTAAACTCGCGTCTTTCGGGCCAGCTGCCGAACAACATAACCACTGAGCCACCGAGGCGGCTTGCAGGAAACAAGAGTCAAGCCCACTTATAACGAACACAATAGTTGTGCTCATTGCGTTCGTTGTATCCGATGTTCGTAGTAAGTGTACTTTTAATTTTCAGCCATAAATACGAAGTCCGACCAAAGAAACTTTCGTTTCTTAGAAACGTCCAATGTGCACGTCGCCTTCTTCGAAGTGGACGATATCGCGACGCTCTCGAAGCTCTGAAAAGCGTGCGTACGTAGGTTTCCGTCCGAGGCCAAGCACGAAGCTGCTTCAAGAACGTGATATAAATAATCGCGGACAAAGCGTTTATGGAAACCATAGCCAGCACGGCATCCTCCTCAGCAGATTCTTGCCATTCGGGGAGCGCCATTTCGCGCCCAATGGCTTCGGCACTGTATGGCTTTGCAGCGTCGGCATCATGATTCGCATGTCTCTAATGGTGTCTTCGACTGGTCGCTCCCACGATCCGGTTCGGATTTGGCAACGTGAGAGCCGCTCTAGCTCCGAGCGCACAGCGAGACCGGTCAAGCCGAATGGTCAGCAAGTTTTCAGAGCGAAAGCGCAAGAAGGAGGGAAAGGACCTAACTTCCGGAATCGCCACACCGCAGTGGCGCTGCCGCTGCGGCTGGTGTCAACGACAGCAATCACACAGTCTGCACTGCCCACGCCGCCGTCGCCGCTGAACCTGTATCGCTGCACCAGCAGTACTTCGTCTCCGGCTTGCGTCGAAAAAAATAAAATAAAAAATTAGTGTACCGTTGTACCACTCTGGATATGCCGCGGCAGCCCCCAGATGTGACAGCTACACAGACGGCGTACCCAGCTTAATGATTCGTCTGCTTTTCGACATTTCCCCTCATAGAGCCACACAGCAGGGACGTCTTAACTGCGTCTAATACCTAAAGCGCCAAAACTTGCTTCTACGGATGCGTAAGAATGCCTCGCCAGACCGGTCGTGATGCGCCCTGGCTACCCTGGCTTCGCATCCGTCTCCGCGAAACGGCGGAAGTGGCTCTGTCACGTGAACACATCTCGGGGCCGCTCCGACTTTTTTCTCGGAGCGCCTCAGAGCGCTCTGAGCTGGAGGCGGGCGCTCTGAAAGAAGCAGCCGAATGTAGTCAGAGCGCTTGATTTCGACCAGCCGAATGTGCGGCTGCATCTCAGAGCGCTCTAGAGCGATCTGAAACGACCAGTCGAAGACACCATAAGTCATCCCAGGCGAAGTCATGTCCAGCCATCTATGCATCAAGAACGCACTGTTACAATTCAACATGTGGCAAATCACGCGCAACTTCCACCGCGTCTTCTGTCGCTTTTTGGCCTATGAACTGGATTTTAGGGAACCAATTTCCTATGCACTCCGCTTCATTCATTTCCACGGCGGTTAACAGAAACGGAACATAACCACCTTCAGCATCATCTGGTATGAGCACGCGCTGTATGCAGAGCCGATGATGAGACATACTTAGCCTGTGAACGACGCGCATGTACGGTGGCTGAATCCTGCACTTCTATTGCGAAAGCAATACAGCTCGGAGTTTGAGCCCTTCAGCGTCGTCCCGGCGGTGCAACCACGTTTGACCTTTAGCATGACCCCCGCTGTGACGTCACGCCAGACGGAGAGAGAGAAACCCAACTCGTTTCGTCGCGGTCGTCCCAGCGTAACCACGATGCGGCGAGCAGCAGCTGCGCGTCGCTGCCGCGAGGAGGCGCTCGCTATGATGACGCCACGCCAGAATGAGATATATCGGGCTCCGACCCGGCTCGTCGCAGTCGTCCCGGCCTAACCACGCTGTGCATTACAGCCAGGCCATGTCGTCCGACATGCACAAGGCAAGGTTGCAACGATTCGCTCAAGCTAGGAAACGACGGCGGGCTGAAGAAACTGATGAAGTTGCTTTCGCAATTTCCGGTCTTAACCAAGCTGAGCGTCGGCCAATTTTTTATTCCGTGGAAGAGGTTTACGCGGCCATAAGAAACACCACCAGAAATTCGGCAGCCGGAGCGGACAGAATCGACAACGCCCTAATCCGCAACCTAAGCGACGACCTCATACAAGAGCTCGTCAGCTTTCTTAACAAACATTGGGAGGCGGAGACGGTTCCCGAAGATTGGAAACACGCCGAAGTAATAATGATACCTAAACCTGGTAAAAAGCTACAAATTGAAAACCTCCGGCCCATATCACTCACGTCGTGCCTTGGCAAGCTTCACGAACGGGTTGCAACTTTAGGACTGCAAAATTACATGGACGATAACGACTGTGTACCACATACCATGTTCGGCTTCAGAGCGAAGCTCTCGACGCAGGACCTTCTCCTTCAAATACACGATGTCCTGCGAAACGTACCTCGGACGGGAGAAAATGTCATAATGGCCCTGGACATCAAGGGGGCATTCGATAACGTCAGCCATGAAGCGATCCTTACGGGCCTAGACAAAGTGGATTGCGGACGCAGAATCCACGGCTTCGTCAAAGCCTTCCTTTCAGATAGAACTGCCACCATCGGCATAGGAGACTTTCGATCAGATAAAATTCGCACTCCAAACAAGGGAACACCCCAAGGGTCAGTTAATCCACCCCTACTCTTCAAAATAGCTATGATAGGCCTAGCTCGAAAACTACAGAACATCGAAGGCATCAGCCATGCAATGTTTGCTGACGATATAACAGTCTCGACAAACACGGGCTGTCTCGGAGAGAAGGGAGAAAGGCTACAGCAAGCGGCCTCTTGTGTAGACCAATACCTCGCAGAGAGAGGACTCGCATGCTCGACCGAGAAATCGGAACTGCTGAGAGTCTGGAGAGGCAAGGAAACGGGACCGTCCCGACCAACGAGGACATAAAACTCAACGTCTACCTAAAAGGGACGCCCATACCCGAAAAGACAATAAGAATTTTGGGCATGTGGGTTCAGTCCAACAAGCGCAGTACTCACACTTTTACCCTACTGAAAGCAAAAACGGTACAAGTCGCACGCATGATCCCCCGCATCACCAACAGGCGACATGGCATGCATGAAGAGGACACACTAAAACTAGTCAGAAGCCTAGTAGTTGAATCACGTACAGCCTACCCTACCAGTGCCTCAACAAAAATGAAATACAACAAACGGATGCCCTGCTACGCAAAGCGTATAAGACAGCGCTCCGACTACCACGCAACACGTCTGCAGAAAAACTAATGGCCCTGGGATTACATAACACCTTTGAGGAGCTACGAGAGGCGCAGCTTGAGTCGCAAAAACTCAGGCTGTTGCAAACAACGACTGGAAGAGCGCTCCTGCAGAGGCTCGGATACCGCGAGCAGATGTGCGAGATGTCGAGGACGGCAACGATCCCCGACGAGCTTTGCAAGACCCTCAAGGTAGCCCCAGTACCAAAAAACATGGATCCCAACCTCCATCGAGGCAGAAGAGAAGCGAGGGCCGAATTCATTGAGAAAACATACGCTCCTCAAGCCACGACCGTGTATACAGACGCGTCTTGGAGAGGAGGAGATACCAAAATCGCTGTAGCGGCGGTGGTCGATTCGTCTTTACGCGAAATGACCAGCGCGTCTCTCCGAGGCTGCACAGCTGCAGAGTCCGAGGGAGTAGCCGTTGCTCTAGCGGTGGCGGAGGGCTATAGAACCGGGCGGCCACTAACAATACTCACGGTACCTCAAACAGCCTGCCGAAATTACATGAATGCCAGGATAGGTCGTCACGCGCTCCGTATACTCCTCGCAGCTAGCGAGAGAATTAAAAACCAGGAAGAACAAAACGACAAGATCCCACACAAAATTGTGTGGGTACCGGGGCACACGGCGCTGGCAGGGAACCAAGAGGCCGACAGGATAGCTCGAGGATACATTACTTTCCGAGCATCCGACGAGACCGCCGAACTCGCTCCAGCACCCAGGGAACACTCGGCCATACTACAAAACTATAGAGGCAGAAGAATGCGACATCCCCCACCGCACATATCTCTCAGTAGAGAGGAAGCTGTCACTTGGAGACAATTACAAACAGGCTCTTTCCCAAACCTACATATACTAAACAAAATGCACCCTACGATATACACGGACAAATGTCCCAAGTGCGACGAAAAACCTACTCTATACCACATCACATGGGCCTGCCAAAACATACACGTGGTCCCCAAAATACAAAACCCGAGTGCGGAGCAGTGGGAGACTGCTGTCTAGCGACCGCTGTGAAAGACAACAAGGTCTGGTACAGCGAGCTCAACGGGCGGCAGCGGCAAGCGGAGCCCTGGACTGAGGGCAACCGACCACTGATTAGAGGCCGACGACATCGACAGAGAAGGCTCCGGGGGGTAGAACCAAGACGTCTCTGACGATGCCCCCAAACCACAGGAAAAACTATTAGTGTAAATAAAGTTTTCCCTTCCCTTCCTTCCCTTGCCTTTTGAACGCGACGCTTTTTGGCAACCCGTGGTGCGTACCAAATTTGTGAAGAACGAACAGAAGCTCCTATATTTTTCGCCACGTCACGGATGATTTTATAAGCCACTCGACAAGATAATCTGCGTCGCCCTTATGAAACGCCTTTCTTGTTGCACACTCGACAAATAACAACATAAAATCAGGCATTATGCAGCACTTCCAATTCGGCTCGAAGCGTACGATAGCGCACGCCCAAGAATATCAGTTGGCTGGACTTGCCAATGAAAATGGAGAGCCACCAGTCACAGCCCGTATTGCTCGCTAACGCGAAAGTTTGCGGCATCTACCACCAGCGCAGGTGTCGCCTTTTAAGGCATTTTTTTTTACTGCTCGATTTGGTAAAATTGTCGGTTCGTTGTCAATTTGTCGCTTTCCCTACTGCATTATTTGGTAACGCAATCATTCAGAGGGCGGGTGTCATTAGTGGTCGGAGCCAATTTCAAACTCCATGCTTAGCAAATAAGCGGGTTATTCGACTGCGCGGCCGAATTCGCTGCTCCTCTCCGTTCGTTACGGTGTCCTCAGTTACGGTGTCATGGTTGTTCGTTGTATTGAAAATGTAGTCCCCATTGCCCTAATGCTTATTATAACTATAGCCCTACTACCCTCGTTCGAAATCAGCAAACGTTCGTTATGATGCGGTCGCCCGAGCAGGCTCGACTGTGTCTACCGGCGTAAAACTTTCTCAATCGATACGTACGGTACGCACAAGGTAGGAGTGGAGGTACAAAGACGTCTGCATGGGGCGAATGTTCAGGCTTTCGCGTTAGCTGGCGCAGAACGTAGTTTTGCCATATTTTGCCACAGTTCCTAAAGTGCTAGTATATTGTGACCGCCACTATAGTGAACAGCTTTGCGACGGCGACAGCAACAAGCATGTTTAGCGGTCCTCGAAGAAAACAACGACACAAAGTTATGAGGTTCGTACCGAGGTTATGAACTAAAAAACATTACAAAACTTCACGGCAACATGATCGATATGCTAATAATGGCGCAGCTTCTTTCTTCTGTTCATTCGCGCTTTAGAATTCGACCTGCCGCAGCTGAAGACATACGCTGACTTTGCACTACCCGAAATGGCTCGCTGAGGGACAGCTGATGACCCAGTTCTTTAAGTGAAAGAATGCATATTTCAGGAACTTTCTACTTCTATTCCCACACCGGATTTCTCGAGAATATTCTTTGCAGAAAACGTGATATTTGATGAAGACTGCCTTGATATAGACCACGCGTGCTGCTAGTATGGAGCACGTAGGAATGCATGCGGCTTTCCATGACACCCGCACAAAAAACTTCAACCGAGCCATGTGCAAGAAAACAAATGTACTCAGGTGGGGTCTTCTCAGACTTGTGTCGTCGGCGTCCCAGTCCTACTAGGGCGTGCAAGGTAAAGTGGGCGTTCTACAGCGAGGTAGAACAGCTTGAGTTGGCAGCCAGTGAAGTGTCTAGAAAAATTGCGAGGGCGGGAAATTTCACTATTTGAATGCTGCAACCAGTACGTTTTTAAATGAGTATTGTCATGCTTTTCTCATTACATTACATGTGCGTCGCGATGCCAAGGCCAAGCAAAAAGAAACAAAACTGCGGGAGGCGTGCTGGGCTACATCTCATTTTGTAGGTGTAAATGGTGGGCAAAATCTAGCATTTGTTTTTAAAACAGAGCGCGAAGCAACGGACAATCGAGCATATAGAGGGAAGCTACACTAAGTTCGACAAAACCATTCAAGTCAGGCAATCTGGAATGCATATTAGCGTTGAAAATATTGATATAACGTGACTCGTGCACAAAAAAAAGGAGGTGTGCAATGCGTAACAGAACAGTGTTACTCACACGAGGTCTCCCTACAGTTGGGTCGTCAGCGTTCTAATCCCGCTTGGATATTGAATGGAACATGTACAATACACAGCGGGCTAAAACTGTGTGAATACGCAGCGAGTGAACGCCTGGACGCCGGCAGAACTGTTAAAAACTTCGCTGATTGTCTGTTACGCCCCGTGCCGATTGTCTGAACACCACGCCCACGGTGTCTGAAGTATCAATGAGGCGCCACCGCGCGGTAACCACGAGGAACCCTACTGCCTGGAGCCTTTTTTTATCTTCTTTTTTTATTCAATAAGGCCATGTGCCTTTTTCTGGCCAAGTCAAGATTGGGTATGATATGTGCCAAATAAAATAATTCTTTGGAACCACTTAGATATCTCTTAAGTACCGGAAGGCGAAAGCCGTGTCGACTCATTCCACTGATTTGAATTTGCCGTGCTTGAACTCATTTCACGACACAGCAAAGAGCGTGGCGAGAGAAAGCGGTGACGTCGCGCAGCGCATGCGCTGCTCGTCGACATTTGTTGCTTGGCGGGGGTTCAGACTGCTTCAACCTCCTTTCGTCAGAGGTGACGCCATCATGTAGTTTTCCTCGTTTACGAGCAATTTTTACCCGAATTATAGGTGTTTCGGTGATATTAAGTGCTATTTACGCTTAATTACACATTTGCAATCTAATTTGACACAAATTTGGCGTTTGCCCTCCCATATGCATCAGCAGCGCAAACACAAACCAGGAAGGAGGACAAGATAGTACAGAGCGCTGAACTTGCAACTTTTATTTCAGCAAGATCTAAACCCGCACTAATATACACACACCGGGTAAAAGCCCACCAGGGAGACTAACGAAGGCGCGCGATCGAACTGGTACCCACACGGTGTCCAGGGCATCAAGAGATAACAAGAATCACACTGTACACTGCGCTGCATGAAATGAAGCACGAATGACATGCGGAAAAAACAAAAAAAGGAGATGGGAAAAAAAACAGGGCTGAGTGGGCACGAATGACAAAAAAGATTTGAAAAATGAAAAACAGGACTGAGTGTGCATCAATGACAAAAAAGTTGAAAAAAATGGGAAAACAGGGTTGAAGGCGCGAATTTCACTAAAAGCATCAGGAGTCGAGAAGACGCTGGAAAGGTTAGCGATACGAAGGATGAGCGCCAACAATTAACCCGGCTACAAGGAAAAGCAATATGTGAAATGTGCCTCTAAAAACCAGGTAAAAACAGACAAAACCAGAGAGAAAGGTGATTTCTTTTTTAGATAGCGAGATAGACGGGGTGCTTACGCAACCTTCCTTAAGCCCTGAGATGTAGGAGGCTTCAACAATTTCGTGCGTCAGTTGGTTTTTATGCTGTTTTAAAGACGGTTGCTTTCTTAAAATTAGGAATACATTTCTTTTTGCTCTCACATACCCGGCATGGGCAGGCATGTTCCTCAATGGCGCCCCAGTTAAATCATTCTGTTGTTTCATTAACCTTTCATTTTAACATCTTCCTTTTTGGCCTATGTAAGCATTTCGCAAGATAAAGGGATGGAGTATACAACCCCCTCCGCACAAGGCACAATAGGGTCTTGGTGCCTGGTCGTGAAGCTACGGTTCTTTTTCTGTTTGTTAACTCTGTTGCACAGGCTTGACAGGCGCATAGGGGCTGAAAAGACTACGTCTACGCCTGCCTTTCTACCAATTTTCTTCATATTATGCGATATCTGGTTCAGGTTGTTCCGCTGTCGGGTATCATCCGGGGCTTTACTTTCGAGCTTCATACCCACCAGGACCTTTTTTGCTACAGACGAAAGGAGGGATTGCGATTGCTCTGATTGCGTCAGCCTCACCACTTTGTTCGAATAGTTGTCTTGGAGCTTGTGTTCTCAAGATTTTGTGAGTGCATTCATAAATGTTAATTTCACAATGTTCCTCTTTACAAGTTTTGAGTGGGGTGAATTGTAGGGTAGGATAGGCTTATTACCTCTTAACACGGCAGACGCATATCGACGGTGGCGACACACGTGTGCTGTGCAATTTCAGTGCAGGTTAAAGATTCCCAGGTGGTCGACCTGATACTGGAGCCCTTTACTTCGGCATTTCTTTTTTATTGCGAAAGCAATACTACTTGCACTTTCAAGCCTTCGCGTGACCCGGCCGCAGTTACGTTTGACCTTTAGCGGAGTGAATATGGGCCACCAACTTGCTCCTTCAGATAGCCCGGCTGCAGTTACGCCACGCCGCGCACCTGTGGCGCTACTGCCGCTGTGACGTCATACCAGCTCTAGATTATGGGCGACCAACTCGCTCCTTAAGAGAGCCCGGCTGCAGTTACGGTGTGTGTTTGCCGCGCTGCGCACCTTTGGCGCTACTGCCATTGTGACGTCGTACCAGCTGTAGATTACGTTTTATTGCGAAAGCAATACTACTCCCACTTTCAAGCCTTCGCGGGACCCGGCTGCAGTTACGTTTGACCCTTAGCGGAGTGAATATGGGCGACCAACTCGCTCCTTCAGATAGCCCGGTTGCAGTTACGCTGCGCCGCGCACCATTGGCGCTACTGCCGCTGTGACGTCATACAAGCTGTAGATTACGGGCGACAACACGCTCCTTCAGAGAGCCCAGCTGCAGTTACGGTGTGTGTTTGCCATGCTGCGCACCTGTGGCGCTATGGCCGCTGTGACGTCATACCAGCTGTACATTGTTTTCGCAACAACATCAAAAACAAAATATAAAAAAATTACCGAAGATGCTTTGAGTCGTCGTGCAGAAGCGGCCGGTAGCCACGCTTGACCTGTATACGCGGCGCATTGTGTTCCTTCAGTTGGAGGCGCTACGCGTTTGCTTTCGCAACCTACCAGGCTTAACCAAAACTAAGCCCCCGCCAATTTTTTCCTTTCTTCTTTCACTTCCTCGTTTATGCCTCTATTTAGTCAAATGTTTAGGGGAATCCCCCAAGGTGGAGTAGATTTGTAATAAGGAAGTAATTACTCATTGGCATCCACCCGAGCGCAGCCATACGGCTACAAAGTAATTACTCCAATGAGTAATTACTTCCTTATTACAAATCTACTCCACCTTGGGGGATTCCCCTAAACATTTGACCAACACAGTTCCCACTTTGAGTTATTGATCAATTCGCTCTCGCCCTACCATAAGCTTGCCGTCCTGGTAAGCTCAATTGGTAGAGCGACTGCTCCGGTGAAGCGGTGGTCCTGGGTTCGAACCCCGGACCAGGACGAATTTTTCTTTAACTACGAAGTTTCTGAGAAAGCTGTATAGCTTTCCTTTGTAGCCGTATGGCTGCGCTCGGGTGGATGCAAATGAGTACTTACTTCCTTATTATGCCTCTATTTAAGGCGCGGTTCGGGTGTCCACCAAGATATGTTGATTGATTGAAATAACTTTTCCGGCACGTAGGCCTGGGAAGACGGGGAGTCGTACGCCCGCGGATTAGGGGCTGGCAGGCAGTCCTTGGCTTGTTGCGGCCTTTTCTGCCAGATGAATGCTGCGTCGCTGGGTGGTAGGGACCACGCTTCGAAGTCAGGTCTTCCAGGCTTCTGTACAAGCTTTATTTTGTCCCACACCTGGGCACTGTGGGAACTCAAATTATGTAGTCGAGGGTCCCTGTCTCCCCACAGTGTTGCCCCTAAGCTCTGGTAGCACGTGAAACGCCCAGCTCCAGTTCGTGAAGGTAATAGTTTGGAACCGCCTCCACGCGACAGCGTCTCTAATAATTAGGCCAACATCTGGCGGCGGTACTAGTCTATGGCCCAATTTATAATGGTTGATATTTTCCCCTCAATTTTTCAGACTTAGTGACGGAAATTATTCCCAAAAAGAAGCGTAAGGAAAAGAGTGTCTTTCTCGTAAACCTTTATAGCCCGCCTCGCCAGCGGGACGCGAATCTTGATACACTCTTTCTAGGGGCCAGCAAACTTGCGAAAAGCAACTCGTTGCACATTGTAGGCGACTTCAACGCTCGCGAACAGCAATGGGGATACCCCACTAATAATCACAAAGGTATACAGGTCGAGGACGCGGCGGAAGCGATCCAATGTACCCTCTTAACATACGAACTTCATCCCACGCGTCTTGGCACTTCGATCTGCCCGGATACGTGTCCGGACTTAACGTTTGTCAGGGGAGTGAAGCACGCAACGTGGGAGAATCTGCTGGAGAACCTAGGCAGTGACCAATATATCCTGAAGACCACGATAGCAGCCACCAACATCAAGCGCAAGCTCGGCACGGCCAAGAACACCAACTGGCCGGCTTTCCGCCAGGCTTGCGCGGACCTGGAAGGGGGGATTATTTCCATAGATGATTGGTGTCAACAACTTAAAGACATGCAGAAGCGGTACACTCAGAAAGTGGATCGCACCGAGCAAACACCAGAGGTGGACCCTCGGCTCATCAGGCTATGGGAGGCACGTCGAGGACTCACCAAGCGCTGGAAGAAGCAGCGCTTTAACAGGAAGCTCAAGCTCAAGATCGCAGAAGTCACCAAGATAGCGGAGGGGTACGCGACCCAACTGGCCAGGCAGAGCTGGCAGCAGTTCAGTAGCTCGCTGGCCGGCACCCTCAGCACGGCCAAAACGTGGCGTATACTCAAGACCCTCCTCGACCCTACCCAAACCAGGGCTGGAAGAGGGAAAGCTATCCGCAGACTCGTCCACACCTTCAAGGGTACGGAAGAGGAACTGCTAGATAAGGCCAAAGAGAAATGCTACGGCACGACCTTGCCTGCGGCATACGCGAAACCATACCTGGGGAAACCGAACACCCACTTAGACAGGCCGATCACCAGGGAAGAAGTGTTCGCTGCCATAAAGGTATGCACGCGCAACACTGAGCGGGAGCAGACAAGATCCAGAACGCACTCATACGCAACCTCTGCAACGAGGCGGTCGACCAAGTGACCACCTTCCTCAACGGGCACTGGGCCGCAGGAACGGTTCCTGATGAGTGGAAGCATGCAGAGGTCGTAATGATCCTCAAACCGGGTAAGAAACTCCAGATCGAAAATCTGCGACCTATCTCACTCACCTCCTGTCTAGGCAAGCTCTACGAGCGAGTCGTTACTCGGAGGCTCGAAAGCTACATGGAAAACGAAGACCTGTACCCCCATAGTATGTTCGGCTTCCGAGCCCACCTCTCCACCCAGGACATCCTCTTACAAATCAAAGAGAAAGTCCTCACCAACGTCCCGAGCGTAGGCGAGAATGTGGTTATGGCCCGCGACATCAAAGCAGCCTTTGACAACGTTAGCCACACGGCTGTAATGGAAGGACTCGACAACCTCCACTGCGGCGAGAATATTCACAGCTACGTGAATGCCTTTCTCTCCAAACGCACTGCAACGGTTGGGCTCGGAGACCTTCGCAGCGCTAAATTTTCGACCCCCAACAAAGGCACACCTCAAGGGTCCGTCATCTCGCCACTACTTTTCAACGTGGCCATGATCGGCCTCGCGAGACAACTCGAAAAGATCGAAGGCATACAGCACGCAATATATGCTGACGACGTCACGGTCTGGGTTACCACTGGGTCGCTCGGCCAGAAAGAAGAAAGACTGCAAGCAGCGGCTACCTGCGTGGAATAATATGTCAGTGCACGAGGCCTCGATTGCTCCACCGAAAAATCAGAACTCCTGCGAGTCCACAAAGGGAAACACAAGGAAGGGTCCCTCACTGTCGCCCTCGAAGGACAGCTAATTCCCGAATGAGACAAGATACGAGTCTTGGGAATGTGGCTGCAGAGCAACCAGCGATGTGGCCATACACTCGGCCTTCTCAAGCAATCAACCACTAAGGTCGCCAGAATGATCACGCGCGTGTCGCAGAAGCGGAGCGGCATTCGAGAGGGGGATACCCTGCGCCTTGTTCAGAGCCTGGTGGTCAGCCGCGTGGGTTACGCCCTCCCGTACTTCAACCTCAACAAAGGAGAAGTGGATAGTGCAGATACCATACTCCGCAAAGCTTACAAGACAGCCTTGCATCTACCAATGAACACCTCCAACGAAAAACTACTGGCTCTTGGAATTCACAACACCTTCGAAGAGATCAAAGAAGCCCAACTGGTCACGCAGTTAGCTAGGCTCCAGCAGACTCCTACGGGGCGCTCGCTCCTTAGGCGACTGGGGCTAGGCGGAACTGCGGAATTCGAGAATCGTACTGCGAGCATACCGGACGCAATCCGCCAGACGCTAAAGGTTCCCTCCCTTCCCCGGAACATGGACCCCAACTTGCATGCGGCCCGTAGGGCAGCCCGGGCGAGGTATGTACAACAAAATCTAGCTACAAAATCCACAACGGTATACACGGACGCGGCTCCGTATACAGGAAGCTCACATAACAGCACAGTGGCGGTAGTTATTGATTCGAACTTAAAGGAATTAGCTAGCGCCTCAGTGAGGGATTGCACGATAACCGAAGGGGAGGAGCTGGCCGTAGCTCTAGCGGCGGTAGCCGGTTATCGAAGCAACATGTCCCTTACCATCCTTACAGATTCGAGAGAAGCGTGCCGTAACTACATGAACGGCCGCATAGGTCGCGCTGCGCTCCGGCTCCTCCAGAGCGCGACCCCACCAAAAGTCACACATAGCATTTACTGGGTGCCAGGACACACCGACATAGCGGGGAACGAACGCGCCGACGAGGTAGCTCGAGGGTATACGAGCCGAGCTTCCTCCCAATCGGACGATCTACCCGCCCGAGTCAGCCCTACGTACTCAGACATTCTCAGCTACTATAAGGGGGTACGGATCCGCTATCCGCCGCCTCATCCTGATCTAAATAAACTAGAGGCAGTGTATTGGCGAAGATTGCAGACAGGAACATTCCCAAACCTGCCCATCCTTAGCAAGATTTACCCGACGCAATATCGGGACACTTGCCCGTGGTGTGGCAGCAAACCATCGTTGTACCACATCACGTGGGAATGCAGTAAAAACGACAGCTTTCACAAAGACCCGAGTGCAGAACAGTGGGAGAGCCGGCATTCCAGCGGCGATCTGGGTTGCCAACAAGGTCTGATCCAGCACGCCCTACGAGCAGCGAAGCTCAGCGGGCCCCAGGAATAGGGGCACCGACCCTGTGAGAAGAAGGAAGATGGACCTCTTCTTTCTCGTCTGCTACTAGCACCTTTCTAGAGCAATAAAAGTCTTTCCTACCTACCTATCCAGGCTTCTGTACTAGATATATTTAATGCTACACCTGGGCACTGTGGGAACTCCAAAATTATGTAGTCCAGGGTGCCTCTCGCCCCACAGTGTTACAACTAAGCTCTGGTAGCACGTAAAACGCCTAGCCCGAGTTCGTGAAGGTATTAGTTTGAACCGCCTCCACGTGACAGCGTCTCTAAGAGTTAGGCCAACATCTGGCGGAGGTACTAGTCTATGGCCCAATTTATAATGGTTGATAATTTCCCCGCAATTTTTCAGACGCTCTTCATATGCCCAGTGTGCGCGGGGACTCACGAGCTAGCTCGAGCCACCTACTGCAGAAATATGTGATACTGTGTTATCTCCTTTCCTCAAAACACACCAATCAGTCCCTGTTGCTGGATCCCTCATCGAAGTCATCTGTGTCGGCGTTGCCTTACCGCACCAACTGACAACCATGGCAGGTAGTAGCAGAGCGTAACTCCAATTGCCACGCGCAGAGCGGAAAAATGGACAACCGGAAGGTGGCTTCCTTCGGATGAAGAGCTGCGCTGAACTTTCGCATTACCGACTATCGTAGTCGTCTGTCAATTTTTGTAGTTTATTCATTTAACCTTAACGGCTGTGGGGATGCGCTTTACTCGTCCCCTGTGGTTCGCTTCCCCGTGATGCACTCTCTTAAGCCGCGTTAGCTGCTTTAACTAGCAAAGGAGGGTGGCGGTGTCGCAGCGCCACGAGCGCCACGGATGGCGTATTTGCTGCGCTCGCACAGGCGGCAGTGTTGCAATTTTAGCGGTTTTTTGGCTAAATTTCGCGAATTTTGTTGCCTCTTAGAGGGAACAATGTTCGTCTAGCAGCTAGCGGATTTCTTAGCGGATTTGGAATCTTTAGTTGGTGGGTCTTATTGTTTTAGCGGATTACAGAATTTGTAGTGGATCTGAACAAAATGAGAAATTCTGTCACCAGGACTTTAGTAAAAGAAAAGTGACCCGTGGGTTATGTGCGCTGAAGGGAACTTAGCAGCGGTGCCGGCAGGCTGCCAGCTGGCTGGCCAGTTAGTTGGCATGGACCGTTATATGACAGGCGTTGAAGAACCCCAAGGAGAGATTCGCACCCAGCGCCTCTCTGCACCTGGGTGCTGTAGGGTGTCCACTGATGCTATGCATGACCCCGTGCATCGACAATGCGAGGCGCGGCGAAAGGCGACACGCCGCCGGCGCATAGGCGCCTCAGTCACTTCTGCTATCCTACCTCGCAGGTTACCTCGGCGCCAGCATCTTCAATATAAGAGTCGCTGTGCAGCTTGAACGCTCTCTCTTAGTGCTTCCTCACCCCCTTTGCTTCCGTGCAGAATAAGGCAGTCCGCTTGGTATATCAGCATTTCTATGGCGCTACGCCAGAAAATAACCTCTTCCAGACGATGCGCACGTGCATGGGATATTATCATGCCAAAAATACCAAAAGTGAAGTACGCTCAAAAGTTTCGAGACGCGTGGCTTAAAGACCCGGATGTGAGTAGATAGCTTCTCTGCAAGACAGCACCCAGTGGATTGAAGGTTGCCGAATATAAGTCCGATGCCAACTCGGATCCAAATACAATAACCTGAAGGCGCACAAAAATACTAAAAAACACTAGAACGCTGCTAGCATATTGGACCCATGGCAAAAAGCAGATTACCTTCCCGAGAAGAACTGAAAGTGATGCAGCGAGTACAGCAGAAGGTAGGGCGGCGTTGTTCATAGCTGAACATTGCAGCATTAGAACTGCTGACCATCTGGCAGAATTCATCAAGAAATCATTCCCATACAATGCGGCGGCCGAAGGCTACCGAATTAAGAGGACAAAATGCGCTGCCGTGTTTAAAAATTCTGTTCTGTACCCGCACTTTATAGAGGACCTTTCATATTACACTGGAAACACCAAACACAGCATCATTGTTGACAAATAAACTGACATATCAGTCACAAAGTATTTCTCAGTATGTGTCATTTACCACAGTGAAGTAATGTCTCCAATTTTAACAACATTCCTTGTCCCTGTTCGTACTAGAAACATGCGATGCGCGCGGAATAGTTAATAGCTTAAAATATGCAGTGGACGACCGCAGTCTGAAAGTGGAAAATCTTCTTGGTATGGGGACAGAGAACGCGAGCGTTCTCTGTCTAAGCGAAAGAAAGTCGCAGTGCAGGTATGTTTACATCTTAGCATCACAGTGCATATTAGCAGATATTTTGGTGTTTTCCGACAATATTTAGTGGATTTTTGGACCCATTTTGGTGGAATAGCCTGGCGTGGGCGAACGTTTGCTCGTAACCGTGCTGGTGAGTACGACGTCCTCGATTCCTCAGCGTATTTTGTTGCTAGCTGCGCCATTGTTGTTGTAGAAATAAATGCCTAGTTTGTGTCAGCCAGAGTGTCGTTCCTTTATTCCCTTACAGCAAGGCCCGCCGTGGTCGGCGTGCACTCGGTAGCGTACGCGATCACGGGAGGGGCCCGGCGGTTTTGAACTGTGTCAGCCGCTATTAAACAGAGAAAAATGTGTTTATTTTCCCCAATTAAAACCCCACACGGGGAGTCACTTGTATACGCTTTTAACTGGCTCCGCGAATAAGCTAGCGGATAGATGTGCTGGATATGCATAGTGTACTGAAACACGTTTGAAAACTGTGCTCCATATCCAACCAATGTCGAGTGGTAAGACGATTTCCTTGTAACACATTTCTGAGGCATGTACTAAAAAATGTGTTCTTTATTTGAATGTCGAAGTGCACATGAGCAGCTTAGATACAAGTACAGACATCATAGGATGAACTCAAATACACGGCTCTCATGGCGAACAGCGGTCCCAGTTTTATTGCAACATGCAGATTGTCCGTAGCGCAACTTCCTCATTCTAGCTCTAAGCAACTACCTGGAAGGGAGCGCTGCCTACTGGCACACATTTCGGCTGCAATGGTCATGGATCTTTTACATGAATTTACTCCCTCTTAAAACAAGGGGTGTGCTCAGCGGCCAAGTCAGCTGTAACGTGAGCTGTTTATCGATGCGAAAGCATCATATGGCGCATCGAGAACGAAACGCGGTATCAGCGTTGAACAGCGGCAGTAGTCACAAAACTGCCAGATGAAGTCACTGTGGTGTACACAGAAAACTAACAATTCTTCCAAAGATGCAGGGGATTGAACCCAGGACTTTCAGATTGCGAGGTGACCATACAACTCAAAGGTCGTAAAACCACATTGCTTCTAGGCGAACATAGGCGCGCGTAGAACACGCGTTGCCTGACGACTGTATGGTAACGAATAGGTATCCAATTACAAAGGATGCTACAATGACAAATATATATATAAAAGTAAAAAATGAATAAAAATACAAATATGGATGCTTTTAAATTCTAAGCAAGCAAGTAGTCTTAAGTGCCCTCCGTAATTTTTGCTCCATACCTCCTTCTGTATACGAACTTTTACACTAGGGACAAAAATCAAAGCACCGATGCTGTGTCCAGTTCTAAAATATCACTTATTAATAAGACAATGCAGCAATGGGAAGAGCGAATAGAGAATAAAAGGTGTATAAATCTTGCATTTTATCTCCCTCCATTAGGAAACGAGTATTACAGTACGGATGTCCGTCGGATTTTAAGAACAATACGCCTCACGTCACGACTCATCGAGGGGTCTTATTTATCTGGGAAGAAGCATAGGACTGCACTCCATCGGCAAGGATGTTCCTGAAAATGGCGAACCTATCTGAAGATTTCAATGCCTGTGACCGGACACGTGCTCTCTGAGGCTCCCCTTATCTGAACACGTGAATGAGCACAGGGTACAGCGATAGCCCTCTGCGCTAGCGTGCGACAGCTTATGGCGCTTTAAATCCCCTTTCCGAGACGTTGCATAAGGGCATATGTCGCACTCAAAGGGTCTTTCCCGTTTGTGTATAAGCTTGTGCCGACTTAAGTTTGAGGATTCTATAGTCGTAAAAGTGCAGACGTCGCACTTGAAGGGCCTTTCTCCAGTGTGAGTTCGCTTGTGCCGAGTTAACTGTGAAGAATGTGCAGTTGTAAAAGGGCACTTATCGCACTTGAAGGGCCATTCCCCTTTGTTCGTATGCTTGTGCCGAATTAACGTTGAAGATTCTCCAGTTGTAAGAGTTTCCAAATCGCAATCTGCGGGCTTTTCGTTGGCGTGTGTGCTATCATGTGGAGTTGCATTTGTAGACTCTGCAGGTGTAGAAGGACACGTGAGGCGAGTGAAGGAGCTTTCTCCAGTGTACATACTACCCTGTGGAGAGACATTTCCGGTGTTTGCATCGGTAACAGGACAGGTGTCGTAATATAAGAGGCTTTCGTCACTGTGCGCACTACCCTGTGATGGGACCTTACCGGACTGAGCAGCTGTAACAGGACGCGTGTCTCGATCGACGACGCTTTCTCTAGTGTGCGTACTATTGTGCCGAGTTAGCGTTGCAGGGTCTTCAGTTGTAAAAGGGCACATAAGACACTCACACAGTCGTCCTCCTAAATGGCGCGGCATATCTCCCTTACAGTCACACTTCGCTACCACAGCTCGGTCCTCAGTGCATTAAAATGGCTCTCCTCTTGTATGAAGGGGCAAGTGTCTCGTTACATCGGCAAAGTTCGGTGAAACGTAGTCGCAGGAGGGCCAGGGGCAGCTGAACAAATCTTCTTTCAATGCAGGTGGCTGCCGACCGAAAAAATTCGGTTCCATGAGCGAATACGGCGCTAGGGGTTTTCTGCTGGTTGTGTTCACCGCCTTTCCGTGCTGGTCCTTTTCTTCGAATGAGCCCAGAATACAACCTCCGTCGTGGTAGTCAGCAAGGCACATCGCTTCTGCGAATAAAATTAATAGATGTGTGGCGTTAGGGGAAACTATTTTTTGTCGCGCTTACTCTGAACGCAATATTTTCTTGCGATGGTTAAAGCATGCCGGACTGTTCGTTGCATTGAATAATAATTCGATGCAAATATTGATGCTAAAATAACACACAGGATGTGGATAATTTTCTGAAACGCACCGCGTCAAAGACATCCTGAACAATAAGGAGTGCATTCATGCAAGCTTTCAAAATAGTGCCCGTGGTGTGTCTACCGTCGCATGCTGACTTACGTGGTTTCTTGGGGCGTGTTAGGGCAGCTCGCATATCACAGCCAATGTAGGCAACGTTATCCAATACATTGTGCTGAAATAAACCACAATATTTGATGGAGTTTGACATTTACGTCTTTCGTAACGCTCTAGCCCTTAAAGATTAAATCGATCAGCTGTCCATGTGTTGTGCAGAACATTGTGTATTCTAGGGTGCACTGATGCGATGAACTTAAAGCTATTTTCCTCTTGCATGCCAACCTTAGCAAGAAGAAAACAGCTCGCATTTAGGATGAGAAACTTTTTTCAGGAGAGAATTCACAAATACAAGAGGCACTTAGCGATACCCATCTGCTCATCAAAAAACTGAGATCAAGCCTGAAGGCTTGTTCTACAAGAAATTTCTGGAGGTCATAATGCAGACGTACAAAAATATACAACTCGTCAGCGTTCGTAGCAGACACGAAAAATCTGAGCACATCTGAGTAATGATTAGATCAAAAGTCAATTTAAATCATTGTGAAGAATGGAAAGATTAAGAAGGAAAGAACTGAACATCGAAAGAACGGATGAATCATCTAGCATGACATCATGCATGTGAGCTATCAATATATCGACAGTGGCTGCCAAAGAACGTGAGAATTAAAACTTAGGCTCTCGGTAAATGTCTCTCAGTTGCTTGCGAAAGTAAGAACCTAAACATAACTGATTGAAAACTGGAAACAAGCTCTCATGATGTGTGAGATACGAGGGCATTAGTTTTGTGAACAATATACAAAAGCACGACACCTGTACAAAAGCTGTGGTGGGTTCTACTTAGCTGTGTGAACAAGTTTGAACTTGTTATATAGTGTATTCATTTTTAGCCATCTTCGCCTGAATTTTGGATATGGTAAGTTAATATGTGAGGTTATGACTGGACCAACTTTACACACTGAACCTGCATTACGTGCGCCTCGTTTGTGTTTGTGGCTGGGCAAAAGGGGTTGTGGGTCGGGGATAGCAAATTTGCGCAGAAGCTTTGCCTTACGATATTGCAGGTGTTGCAGGGAAGCCGGGGGTATGAATATGCTTCAAATTTGCTTTTAACCCGTGTAAATATTACAGGCGCTCATGACCTGCTGTCTTGGCGCAGAAGCTATCTCGAACCCTGGCTCCGTGTGGTAGCGCGTTGAACTTCGGGCGGAGAAAACACTGTAGGTTCGAAGTTTGGGAAAGCGAAAACAATCGGGTATAATGGCACAATAACGAGAACTATTTATATACTGAATATAGAAGAGCAAATAAGCAAGAATAAAAAATTCACTGTATCGCGTGACTAGATCAGCCTTTACGACAGGGCCCAAAGCGTCCTTTCACACTAAGCACCGACCTTTCGAAACGTCTCCTAAGGTTCCCTCCATTTATGAGGCGGTGGTCAATCCATCATGAGGCACGTTTGCCTAATATCCGCACTAATGAAAGTTGCACAGCATCGTAGCAGGCGGAGTCACTCGTTGCAGAGTCAACCCGTGGGAACGGGAGAGGAGAAACTGCTAGTCCGCTGCTAATTCCTGTAGTGGAGGAACCGTGTTGCAAGCGGCTTCGTGTTACCGAAAACCCATGAGGTCCTTGCGACGCCGCCGCCCTCAACTGCGGTGAGCTCTCTACGCTGGGGACAGATCCTGAGGGAAACGGGTCATTGATGGCTCCGTCCCTTTATTTCCTCCAAAAACTTATACGGCCATCAATAATGTCCTGCTACAAATCTTTGATTGCAGTCAGGTGGCTATCGGTCACAGTTAGGAAGTGAACTACAAGAGTTAGTTAAACAATTTACTGGTGAACACGATTCGAATAATTTTAGACGTACGCCAACACTGATACTACTACACAGCAAAGACCTTCCCTTTACACAAGAACCCTACTTTTAAAAATTAATAGCCGGCTTCTCTGAAACGCCTAGTATGTCTCCGGCCGCGACATGGTTCACAAAGAAGAGAAAAAGAGGGGTTAACGACAAAATGCTCTGCTGACTGCCGCAGACGCTGGGATGGTGAAATGGGAATTGAATACACTGTATTTTGATGCACAGGATGCCGTAGATCTCTAGATTCAATAAGCACCTTTATGGAGCTGTGCGCGGCATAGCCTGCGTAAATTAATCCCAGATGATTTTTTCAAACTTCTAAGATTTTTATTTAAAAAATTTTGACAAGTAAGTCGGTGCCGTACGTGCAGGTAGATTGTAGAGCAAAACATATCTAACGTAAAAAATCTGGAGAAAATACAGAAAAGAGCTGTCAGGTTTATCTTTAATAAATATGCAAGGTCTGACTCCCCCACCACTTTAATGGAGATTAATAAAATCGAACTACTTGAACATCGGCGAAGAAAGCTTAGGTTAGAATTTATTTCTCTTTTATTACATAACAAACTTGGTTTGGATCCCTCATCATACTTAACGCCGGCACCAACCAGACAAACTCGTCAACACCATCCCAGTTCTCTAACCCCTATATATTCGCTAGAACAGACACTTACAAGTTTTCGTTTTTTCCACGCACAATAACAGATTGGAATGAGCTATTTAAACCATTATCCCAAGAGTTTTAACCAATTATTTTTTCTATATTGTGTTGTTCTTTTTTGAAATGTTGCGTTTTTTTTGTCTCTTGATTGACTTTGTTCGCCCACCCTGCTTGGACTCAGTGTCCGCAGTATTTTGTAAATAAATAAATAAATATATTATGGACTCAGAGTAAATATAAGTACACAGCTATCTAACATCAAGTAATCACATTTTTTTTAGATTTTAGCAGCAAAAGTAAAAATTCAAAATTGATTTGGTTTAGTGGGATCTGTTGTCCGAAAGCAACCAAGTGTATGAGGGACGTCGTAGCGCAAAGCACCGGATGATTTCGACCACCTGGGGTATTTTAACGTGCACTTACGTCGTATTTTTGCTCCATTTAATGGCGACCGCTTTGGCGATGATTAAACTCGCGTCTTTCGGGCCAGCTGCCGAACAACATAACCACTGAGCCACCGAGGCGGCTTGTAGGAAACAAGAGTCGAGCACATTTATAACGAACACAATAGTTGTGCTCATTGCGTTCGTTGTATCCGATGTTCGTAGTAAATTTACTTTTAATTTTCAGCCAGAAATACGAAGGTGACCAAAGAAACTTCCGTTTCTTAAAAACGTCCAATAGGCACGTCGCCTTCTTCGAAGTGGACGATATCGCGACGCTTTCGAAGCTCTGAAAAGCGTGCGTACGTATGTTTTTGTCCGAGGCCAAGCACGAAGCTGCTTTAAGAACGTGCTTTAAATAATCGCGGATAAAGCGTTTATGGAAACCGGTGGCAGCTCGGCATCCTCCTCTGCAGATTCTTGCCATTCGGGGAGCGCTATTTCGCGCACAATGGCTTCGGCACTGTATCGCTTTGCGTTGTCGGCGTCATGATTCGCGTGTCTCGAAGTCATCCCAGGCGAAGTAATGTCCAGCCATCTGTGCATCAACAACGCCTTGTTACAATTCAACATGTGTCAAATCACGCGAAACTTCCACCGCGTCTTCTGTCGCTTCTTGGCCTATGAACTGGGTTTTAGGGTACCAATTTCCTATGCACGCCGCTTCATTGATTTCCACGCGGCGAACAAAGATATCTGAAACAGAACATGGCCACCTTCAGCATCGTCTGGTATGAGCACGCACTGTATGCAGAGCCGATGATGAGACATACTTAGCCCGTGAATGACGCGCATGTACGGTGGCTGAATCCTGCACTTCTATTGCGAAAGCAGTACTGCTCGCAGTTTGAGCCCTTCAGCGTCGTCTCGGCGGTGTAACCACGTTTGACCTTTAGCATGACGTCCGCTGTGACGTCACGCCAGACGGAGAGAGACAGAGACCTAACTCGTCTCATCGCGGTCGTCCTAGCGTAACCACGGTACAGCGAGCAGCAGCTGCGCGCCGCTGCCGCGAGGAGGCGCTCACTGTGATGACGTCACCCCAAACGGAGAGAGACAGAGCCCCAACTCGTCTCGTCGCGGTCATCCCAGCGTAACTACGGTGCGCCGAGCAGCAGCTGCGCGCTGCTGCCGCGAGGAGGCGCTCGCTATGATGACGTCACGCCAGACTGAGATGTATCGGGCTGCGACCCGGCTCGTCGCAGTCGCCCGGCATACCACGCTGTGCGTTTCAGGCAGGCCATGTCGTCCGACATGCACAAGGCAAGGTTGCAACGATTCGCTCAAGCTAGGAAACGACGGCGGGCTGAAGAAACGGATGAAGTTGCTTTCGCAATTTCTGGGCTTAAACAAGCTGAGCCCCTGCCAATTTTTTATTCCGTGGCCACAAGAGCACTGACACGATATTCATTTAAGGCAACACGTGGTGCGTACCAAATTTGTCCAGAGCAAACAGAAGCTCCTATATTTTTCGCCACGACACGGATGATTTCAGAAGCCACTCGACAAGAGAATCTGTGTCGCCCTTATAAAACGCGTTTCTTGTTGCACACTCGACAAATAACATAAAATCAGGCATTATGCAGCACTTCAAATTCGGCTGGAAGCGTACGAAAGCGCACGCCCTAGAATATCAGTTGGCTGGACTTTCCCACGAAAATGTAGAGCCGTCAGTCACAGCCGGTATTGCTCGCTAACGGGAAAGTTTGCGGCCTCTTCCACCAGCGCAGGTGTCACCTTTTCAGGCATTTTTTTTTTTGACAGCTCGATTGGGTAAAACTGCCGCTTAGTTGTCAACTTGTCGCTTTCCCTACTGCATTATTTGGTAACGCAGTCGTTCAGAGGGTGGGTGTCATTAGTGGTCGGAGGCAATTTCAAACTCCACGCTTAACAAATAAGCTGGTTTTTCGACTGCGCGGCCGAATTCGCGGCTCCTCTCCGTTCGTTACGGTGTCCTCAGTTACGGTGTCATGGTTGTTCGTTGTATTTGAAATGCAGTCCCCATTGCCCTAATGCTTATTATAACGATAGCACTACCCTTGTTCGTAATAAGCGAGCGTTCGCTGTGATGCGGTCGTTATGAGCATGATCGACTGTTTTTGTACCGGCATAAAGTTTTCACAATCGATAGGTACGGCACGCATCAGGTAGGAATGGAGGTACAGAGACGCCTGCATGGGGCGAAAGTGCGGCCTTGCGCATTAGGTCGAGCAGGACGTAGTTTTGCCATATTTTGCCACACTTTCCCAAGCACCACAATACTGTGACTGCCACTATACTGAACAGCTTTGCGACGGCGACAGCAACAAGCGCGATAGCAACAACGACGGCGATAACAACGATCGCTGCTCGTAGCCGCACTAAATTTGAAGCTGAGAAAACTGTCTAGGTAAGGTGCGATAAGAGTAGCTACAATGTCTCACGACGTAGTACAAGTAGAGCTTAAATGTGATAATTCGAGATAAATATATGGTATCGCTTCGCGAAGTATTATGAGGTCCGTACCGAGCTTATGAAACAAAACGTTACAAAACTTCACGGCAATATGATCGATATACTAATAATGGCACAGCTTCTTTCTTCAGTTCACTCGGAGCTCTAGAATTCGACCTCCCGCAGCTAAAGATATACGCTAACTTTGCAATACCCTTAATGGCTCGCTGAGTGACAGCTGATGAGCCAGTTCTTTAGGGCATATTCCAGGAACTTTCCACTTCTATTCCCGAACCGGACTTCTCGTGATTACTCTGCGCTGAAAACGGGATATTTCATGAAGGCTGCCTTGATATTGACAATGCGTGCTGCTAGTATGGGGCACGTAGAAATTCATGCCGCTTTCTGTGACACCCGCACAAAAAACATCAACCGAGCCATGTGCAAGAAAACAAATGTACTCACTCGGGGTCTCCTCAGAGTTGTGTCATCGGCGTCCCAGTCCTACTTGGTCGTGCAAGGTAAAGGGGGCGTTGTACAGCGAGGTAGAACAGCTTAAGTTGGCTGCCAGTGAAATGTCTAGAAAAATTGCGAGGGCGAGAAATTTCACTATTTGAATGCTGCAACCAGTACGTTTTCTTATGAGTATTGTTATGATTTTCTCATTACATGTGCCTCAAGAAGCCAAAGCCAAGCAAAAAGAAACAAAACTGCGGGAGGCGTGCTGGCCTACATCTCGTTTTGCAGGAGTAAATTGCGTGGAAAATTTAGTATTTATTTTTTAAACAGAGCGCAAAACAACGGACAATCGAGCATATAGACAGAAGCCACACTACGTTCGACAAAGCCATTCATTTCATGCAACCTGGAATACATATTGGCGTTGAAACTATCGATATTGCGTGAGTCGTGCACAAACGAAAAGGAGGCGTGCAATGTGTAAGAGAACAGTGTCACTCACAGGGGGTCTCCGTAGAGTTGGGTCGTCACCGTTCTAATCCTGCTTGGACAATGAGTGGAATATGGACAGGACACAGCGGACTAAAACTGCGCGAATACGCAGCCAGTTAACGGCTGGACGCCGACACAACTGTTAAAAACTGCTGAATCTCGGTTACGCCCCGTGCTGATTGTCTGAACACCACGCCCACGTTGTCTGGATGGATGGATGGATGGATGGATAGGAGCGCCCCCTTTGAAACGGGGTGGTGGCAATTGCCACCATGCTCAGCTTTTCTTTATTTATTATTTTTTTTGGTTTACTGTGTTGGCAATTCTCATTAAGATTCTCCATCAACTTTGCCTACGGTTTCCTACTATTCTAACCTTATGCCACATCTCTGCTTTTCAGCCACCAATCCTCCAATCGCTTTTTGCTGACTTCCACTGCAGATTTATTTACATGTCTGAAGTATTTATGTGGCGCCACCACGCGGTAACCACGAGGAACCGAACTTCGTGGTGCGATTTTTTTTTCTTCTTTTTTTTATTGAATAGTATCATGTGCCTTTTTCTGGCCAAGTCAGGATTGGGTACGCTATGTGTAAAAAAAAAATTCTTTGGAAGCACTTGGATATCTCTTAAGTACGGGAAGGCGGAAGGCGTTTGCGACTCATTGCACTGATTTGAATTTCCCGTACTTGAATTCACTTCACTACACAGCCAAGAGCGTGGCGAGAGAAAGCGGTGACGTCGCGCTGCGCATGCGCAGCGTGTCGACATTTGTTGGTTGGCGGCGGATCACCGCGCTTCGGCGTCCCTTCGTCTGATATGACGTCATCATGTAGTTTTCCTCGCTTTTCAGCAATTTTTACCGAAATTATAGGTGTTTCAATGATATTATGTCCTATTTACGCTTAATTACACATTTTAAATCAAATTTGACAGAAATTCAGCGTTTTGCCGCCCACATGTATCAGCAGCGCGAACACAAACCAGGAAGGAGGAGAAGATAGTACGGAGCGCTGAACTTCCAACTTTTATTTGAGCAAAAACTGAACCCGCACTAATATACACACACCGGGTAAAAGCCCACCAGGGGGAGTAATGAAGGCGCGCGATCGAACTGGTACCCACACGATGTCTAAGCCTTCAAAACGATAACAAGAATCACACTGCACACTGCGCTGCATGAAATGAAGCACTGAATGAAATGCAGAAAAAACGAAAGAAAAAAAAAACAGGGTTGAGTGTGCACGAACGACAAAAAAGATGGAAGAAATGAAAGAACAGGCTTGAGTGAGCATGAATGACAAAAAGGATGGAAAAAATGGAAAATCAGGGTTGAAGGCGCGAATTTTACTGAAAGCGTGAGGAGGCGAGAAGACGATGGAAAGGTCAGCGATACGAAGGATGAGCGCCAACAATTAACACGGCTAGAAGGAAAAGCAATATGTGAAATGTGCCTCTAAAAGCCAGGTAAAAACAGACAAAACCAGAGAGAAAGGTGCTTTCTTTTTCAGATAGCCAGATAGATGGGGTGCTTACGGGAGAACACTCCTCACATATTTTCTGGGTACAGCGCGTAACGTGTTTTTTTCACAACACGTGGTTGGCCCTACAGCCGAGCAGCCGCCGGCATTTTTCGTTAATGTGCGTCGCACACTGACGTCGTTGACTGCCAGCGTGCCCGATCTGGATGTTGATGAAACCCCACCCTCCAGAATGTGTGAAGCACTAACGGTCGCTGCGCTGACCCGCGAACAACTCCAGAAAACGAGACGGGCACGCTGGCGCCAACTGACCTCAGCTACGCTTCCTGCAGATGTCAGGGACTTCGGCTGGCTGCGAGGATGGCGGGTCCTGCCCACAAGAGACCTCCTTGCGGCGTGGGGCGTGGCGCCCTCCGCCCGATGCCCGCAGTGCGGTCTGCTTGAAACTTTGCAGCACGCAATGTTTGAGTGTGTAGTTGCGCGCACTTTTTGGACATTAGTGTCACGCATGTTTTTAACCCGCCTGGAAGCGCGCACTAGTTCTCCCGAAGTGTTTCAAAATATGCTCTTGTGTGTCGGCATGTTCGTTTTGTGGCGGCAGCGTGGAGTGGCATCCTTAAATGGGCGTCCGCAAAGAACAATGTTCCCAATGTTGCAGCGCCTGCGCACGTGCCTCTTTGAACAAGCATGCATGGACGCTCTGTCAATGAGCGAGGCTGAGTTCTTGCGCAAATGGTCGACATACTTTATCGTCCTGCGCGGCGGTCGAGTATCGGCATTTTTACTGCATTACTGACATGCTCAGTGCTGCGTCACTGCGCATGTGCTTGAATGATCAGAGAATTAAGTTCATCTGTTTTGTTGTATTTTCTATGCTATGACAGATAAAATAAACTTCTCTTTATACGCAGCCTTCCTTAAGCCATGAGATGTAGGCGGCTTCAACGATTTCGCGCATCAGTTGTTTTTATGCTTTTTCAAGACGGTAGCTTTCCTAAAATTAAAAATGCATTTCTTTTTGCTGTCACATATTCGGCAATGGGCAGGCATGTTCCCTAATGGCGCCCCAGTTAAATCATTCTTATGTTTCCTTAACCTTTCATTTTAACAGCTTCCTGTTTGGCCTATGTACGCCTTACGCAAGGTAAAGGGATGGAGTATACATCACCCTCGCACAAGGCATAATAGGGTCTCGGTGCCTGGTTGTGCAGCTACTGTTCTTTTTCTTTTTGTTAACTTTGTTGCACAGGATTGACAGGCGCATAGAGGCTGAAAAGACTACGTGTACGCTTGCTTTTCTACCAATTTTGTTCAGATTATGCGATATCTGGTGCAGGTACGGCAGAACGGCGATCCATTTGTTCCGCTGTCACGTATCGTCCGGGGATTTACTTTCAGGCTTCATACCTATCAGGACTTTTTTTTGCTACAGACGAAAGGAGAGATTGCGGGTACCGTGTTTGCGTCAGCCTGACCACTTGGTTCGAAAAGCTGTCTTTCAACTTGTATTCTCAAGATTTTGTGAGTGCATTCTTAAAAGTTAAATTCACAATGTTCCTCTTTACAAGTTTTGAGTGGGCTGAATCGTAGGGCAAGATAGGCTCATTGCCTCTTGGTTCGAATAACCAGCACACCTGGTTCTCCCCGAAAAACACCTTTAACTCTAGAAACCGTATAGCGTTTTGCTTCGAAAATTCATAGGTAACTTCAAGAGGTGCCATAGTATTAGAAAAAACCTGGAGGACTTGGGTTGCTTCTGTTTTAAATGCTTCAGTGTAAAATCTAAAAGAACCAAGAAGTCATCAACGTACCGGAAAATTTTTAGAACGCTTGAAGACTCGAGCTTGTCTTTCAGGGATCTGTCATGCATAGCCAGGAAAAGGTCTCTCAAAATGCGGGCATTGCATGAGCCTATACATATGCCTTGCTTCTGTATGAATCTCGAACCGTTCCACTCAGTTACTGTTGATTTTAGGTAAGCGCACAGAAACTCAATGAAGCCGTCCGCAGATACGCCACACTCATTTTGGAAGGCCACCACGCTGTGTCTGTTGATCGCGTCACGAACACACTTTATGAGGGCATCCTGAGGAATGGAATAAAACAGGTCCTTCATATCAATGGAGAAGCCATTGAACGACTTTGTTCTGTTCTCGTGCAGGAATCTGACAACTTCTTCGGTGACTTTTTCGGTAACTGAGTGGAACGGTTCGAGATTCATATAGAAGCAAGGCATATGTATAGGCTCATGTATTACCCCCCTTTTGAGTGACCTTTTGATGGCTATGCATGACAGATCCTTGAAGGACAAGCTCGAGTCTTCAAGCGTTCTCAAAATTTTCCGGTACATTGATGACTTCTTGGTTCTCTTAGATTCTGACATTAAAGCATTTAAAACAGAAGCACCCCAAGTCCTCCAGGTTTTTTGTTATTCAGTTAGTCATTTCGGGGGGCGCCAGAGATTTTAGTAGCAGGCGCGGCAAGAAATGTAAATTTACGCTATAAAAGACCAACCAGCGCAGTGAACAACGGTTTTCGAGTGTTTTTCCATCAAAATGCTACCCAAATAGATCCCATCATGGTGCCAGCAGAATGATGCATGTTTTCTCCGTATCGCTCTATCAAACGTATGATCCCAAGCAATGTCATGATCGCACACCGAATTGTGCTCAACTTGCTTTTTTAAACCGCAGCTTTTCGCCCCCTTCCCCCCGAAGGCGATCATCTAGTCAGGCGGCGTACCCGGGTTCCAACCCTACCTCGGCGGCCCCTTTACGAAGCAGGCTACGCCTGTATGCTGTGCGATATCAGTGAACGTTTAAGATCGCCATGTGGTCAAAATTATTAAGGCGCAAGACTTTCTTGGCTAAGTCGACGATTTCGTGTCCGCACAAAGTGAATTAAGGGACTTAAATGTGAATAAAATTAATAGTGGATTACATGTGAATTATTATAAATTAATAATGGTTTATTAGGGCTTAACGTCCTAAAGAGACTCGGGCTATGATGCACGCCGCATTGAAGGGCTCTGGAAATTTCGACCACGTGGGATTCTTTAACGTGCACTGACATCGCAAAATACACGGGCCTCTAGATTTTCGCCTCCATCGAAATTGGGACGCCGCGGCCGGGATCGAAACCGCGTCTTTCGGGTCAGAAGCCGACAGCCGTAACTACTGAGGTACCACGGCGGGTCAATTAATTACGTAGTTAGGTGCATTCACTGTGTTTAAGATGAAATATGTGATTCCATTGTCAGACGCGCCGTCACAATGGACATACATCCAAAGAGGAGCAACTAGAGGCAAAGAGGAGTAAATAGAGGCGGCGAGGAGGCGTCAGTGCTTTCGCATTACTCCAATGCGGTTTCCGCAATGCCATGTGACTTTTTTTCCGGAGCCCTACACTTCGACACCTGTTTCGTTTTTCACTCCCTCCTCTACCCTCCCAAACAGCGCGGTTCGGGTATCCACCCAGATATGTGGGACAGCAGAGCGAAACGCCACCTGCCACGGCGAGAGCAGAGGAACGGAAATCCGGAACTTGGCTGCCATGGGAAGAAGTTCCCGGAGGGTGGCTAGCAGCGTAACACGCCACTTCCACGGGCGGCAGGTGGCGTGTGAAGAGCTGCGCTGAAACTTCGCATTGCCGAATATCGTAGTAGTCTTTCTGTTTTTGTGATTTTATTCATTTCGCTGTAACGGGGAATCACTTGTACTTTCTACTGTGACCCCGCTTAAGCTAGCCGATAGATGCGCTGGCCATGAACAGTGGGCGCAAGCAAGTTTCAGAACTGTGCTCCATATCCAACCATTGTCGAGTGGTGAAACTATTTTCTTTGAATACATTCCTGAGGCATGGACTGAAAAAATCTGTTCTTTATTTGAATGTTGAAATGCAAATGAGCAGCTTAGATACAAGTACAGACATCATAGGATGAATTCAATACACGTGTGCTGTGGCGAACTACTGTGGCAATTTTATTGCAACTTGCATATTGCCCGCCGCCCAACATTCTCATTTTCACTGTAAGCAAGTATTTGGAAGATAGCTCTGCCTACCGACATTCCTTTCGGCTGCAGTTGCCATGAATCTTATACATCAATTGGCGCTCTGTTAGAAACCGGGCGTGTGGTGAGTGGCGAAGCCAGCCGTAGACTTTGCAGTTTATCAATGCGAACGCATTATATGACTCGTCTAGAACGAAACGCGGTGTCAGCGTTGACCAGCGGCAGTGGTCACAAAACTGCCAGATGACGTCACTGTGGTGTACACAGAAAGCTGACAATTCTTCCAAAGATGCAGGGGAGTGCACCCAGGACTTTCAGATTGCGAGGTGAGCTTAAAACCCATGGGTCACAAAACCACTTCGCTTCTTGGCGAACATACGCGGGCGTAGAATATGCGTTTCTTGCCGACTGTATGGTAACGAACAGGTGTCCAATTACAGAGCAAGCGAAAATGATAAATATATAAAATAAAAATGAATACAAAAATGGATGCTTTTGAAACTCTAAGCAAGAGAGTAGTCTGATGTGCCCTACGCAATTTTTTCTTCGGATAAAAATCGAAGCACTGATGCTGTGTCCAGTTCTAAAATGTTACTTATCAGCAAGACAATGCAGCAATACGCGTCCAGGAATAAAAAATAAAGGGTCCGAAATCTTGCATTTATCTCTCTCCATTAGGAACCGAGTCGTAGAGTACGGATCTCCGTCAGAATTCAAGAACAATACGTCTCACGTCAGGTCTCATCGAGGGCGCTTAGTTATCTGGTAAGGCGCATAGGACTGGACTCCAGCGGCAAGCGTATTCCTGACATTTGTGAGCCAATCTGAAGGTCAGTGCCCATGATCGGATACGTGCTCTCTGATGTCCTCTCTATTTGAACTTGTGAATGAGCACAGGGTACAGCGACATACCTCTGCGCTAGTGTGCGTCAGCATATGGCGCTTTAAAGTCCCTTGCTGGGACGCTGCATAAGGGCATATTTCACACTTGTAGGGTCTTTTTCCAGTGTGAATTCGCTTGTGATGAATTAAGTTTGAAGAGACTGTACATCTGAAAGGACACAAATCGCACTTGAACGGTTTTTCGCCACTGTGCGTACGCTTGTGTCGAGTGAGGTCGCCAGATCTAGCGGTTGCAAAAGGGCACACGTCGCAAAGGAAGGGTTTCTCGCCAGTATGCTTTCGCTTGTGCACAACCAGATTGTTAGAGCGAGCAGTTATATAAGTGCACATGTCGCACGAGAGGAGGTTTTGCCCAGTTTGCGTACGCTTGTGCCTAGTTAAGGTTCCAGAGTCTGCAGTTCTAGAAGGGCACATGTCGAACTTTAAACGTTTCTCCACAGAATGCAGAGTATCATGTGGAGTCAAACATCCAGACTCTGCAGGTGCAAAAGTACGCGTCTTGCGATTGAACAGGCTTTCGCCAGTGTACATAGTATTGTTTGGAATGACACATCCAGATTCTGAAGGTGTAAAACTGCACGGGCCACTCTTGAACGAACTTTTGCCAGTGTGCGTATTATTATGTGGAGTGACATTTCCCGTGTCTGCAGCTGTAGATGAACAAGTGTCGAGATTGAAGGGGCTTTCGCCAATGTACGTGCGTTCGTGCCTAGTTAGCGTAGTAGAACCTTCAGTTGTAAGAGGACAGATATCCCTCTCATACGGTCGTCCTCCTGTTTGGCACCGCACATCTCCCTTACAGTTACATTTAGCAAACACCGCTGGGCCCTCGGAGCATTTAAATGACTCTCCTCCTGTCTCACGGTCCATGTGTCTCGTAATATCGGCAAAGTTTGCTGAAACGTAGCCGCATGAGGGGCAG
The DNA here is from genome assembly GCF_055824585.1 of Amblyomma mixtum. NCBI lineage: Eukaryota > Metazoa > Arthropoda > Arachnida > Ixodida > Ixodidae > Amblyomma > Amblyomma mixtum. Next base: position 76,793,634 of record NC_143018.1, read on the forward strand.
CTGAAAACATCTCCTTTCAATGCAGGTGTCTGCCGCCTGCAGGAAGTTTGTTCCATGAGTGAGTACGGAGCTTGGGGTCCTTTCAGGTAGTGTTGACCACCCTCGCACGATGGTCTTTGTAGGTCAAGAGCCCAGAACACAGCTTCTCCCGTGGTAGTTAGGAAAGCACACCGCTTCTGCAAATAAAGTAAATAGAATGTGTGGCATTAGGGACATCCTTTTTTTGGCCCACTTACTTACTCCGCAATATTTTCTTGCAGTGGCGCAAGCATGCCAGAGTGTTTGCATGCTTGGCAATAAGTCCCGCAAAGATTGATGCTAAAATAAAACACAGGAGGTGAAGATTCTCAGCTAACGCACCAAGTGAACATCTGAAGCAAGTGTATTGAATTATTTTCCCAGTGTCACTTGGGCAAGGCCGAGTATAAAAGCTGCAAGAGCAGCTAGTTGAGTGCTCAAACCTCTACAGAGCGTGGCAGCAGACAGCAGTGTAGGAAATAAGCACTGATTCAAAATATACACAGATCAAAGTCACTCACCCCTGCATTGTGAGGTAGCAAACAAAAATGCAGAAAAAATGATGACACATATGTACGCGAAAACAAAAGGGAAGAAAAAAGAACAGTTTCAATGTAGTTACAGGAGTACAATCAGTTTCAGAGTGATTTGCCCGAAATGCCAGCAATGCTCTCATCAACAACGTTTAGTTTGTTCGAAGTACGTGGCAATGTGTTTTTAATACTTTGTGTATCATATGTAGTGAAGAAAGCCTTAGGAGCAATGCAAAGAGGGAAAGCAGCTGGTGAGGATCAGGTAACAGCAGATTTGCTGAAGGACGGAGGAGAGATTCTGCTACAAAAACTAGCCACCCTGTATACGCAATGCCTTGTGACCTCGAGAGTACTAGAAGCTTGGAAGAACGTTAACATTATCTTAATTCTTAAGAAAGGAGACGTCAAGGACTTGAATTACAGACCGATCAGCTTATTGTCCGTTGCCTACAAGGTATTTACCAAGGTAATCGCTAATAGAGTCAAGACAACCTTGGAATTTAGTCAACCAAATGCTCAGGCAGGCTTTCGTAAAGGATACTCGACAATAGACCACATTCACACTATGAATCAGGTGATAGACAAATGCGCAGAATATAACCAACCCCTATATATAGCCTTCATTGATTACGTGAAAGCATTTGACTCAGTGGAAACCTCAGCTGTCATGCAGGCATTGCGGAATCAGGGTGAGGAAGAGTTTTATGTGAAAATATTGGAAGATATTGTTACGTGGCGGCCAGCCGAAGAATGAGACGTGGTGAACCATGACAAAGAGATGATTTAATGGCCGCTGGCCTAGCGCGAGCGCTCCGTCCCGCGCCACTGCCAGCTTCGTCTTTGTCACACTGCCCGGGGCCTCCGAGCGATCGTCCCGATCGGTGACGAACAGACGGCGAAATGGCGATGGTCTTGAGTGAAGGATCGAACAATATGTAGAAGATGGTGCAGTGCTGGCCGCCACGATGAGAAAGATGAGAGAATGAGTCCCGGTCCACGAAGCAACCGGGCCGTAGGGTGCCAGGAGCTGACGGCCGAGGTCTCTGGACGCACCGAACGGCGGGGGCAGGGGGGCGATGTCTTGGGTCGGTGAGGTGTTGGGTCGCTGAGGTGTTGGGTCGCTGAGGTGTTGGGTCGCTGAGGTGTTGGGTCGCTGAGGTGTTGGGTCGCTGAGGTGTTGGGTCGCTGAGGTGTTGGGTCGCTGAGGTGTTGGGTCGCTGAGGTGTTGGGTCGCTGAGGTGTTGGGTCGCTGAGGTGTTGGGTCGCTGAGGTGTTGGGTCGCTGAGGTGTTGGGTCGCTGAGGTGTTGGGTCGCTGAGGTGTTGGGTCGCTGAGGTGTTGGGTCGGTGAGGTGTTGGGTCGGTGAGGTGTTGGGTCGGTGAGGTGTTGGGTCGGTGAGGTGTTGGGTCGGTGAGGTGCTGGGTCGGTGAGGTGCTGGGTCGGTGAGGTGCTGGGTCGGTGAGGTGCTGGGTCGGTGAGGTGCTGGGTCGGTGAGGTGCTGGGTCGGTGAGGTGCTGGGTCGGTGAGGTGCTGGGTCGGTGAGGTGCTGGGTCGGTGAGGTGCTGGGTCGGTGAGGTGCTGGGTCGGTGAGGTGCTGGGTCGGTGAGGTGCTGGGTCGGTGAGGTGCTGGGTCGGTGAGGTGCTGGGTCGGTGAGGTGCTGGGTCGGTGAGGTGCTGGGTCGGTGAGGTGCTGGGTCGGTGAGGTGCTGGGTCGGTGAGGTGCTGGGTCGGTGAGGTGCTGGGTCGGTGAGGTGCTGGGTCGGTGAGGTGCTGGGTCGGTGAGGTGCTGGGTCGGTGAGGTGCTGGGTCGGTGAGGTGCTGGGTCGGTGAGGTGCTGGGTCGGTGAGGTGCTGGGTCGGTGAGGTGCTGGGTCGGTGAGGTGCTGGGTCGGTGAGGTGCTGGGTCGGTGAGGTGCTGGGTCGGTGAGGTGCTGGGTCGGTGAGGTGCTGGGTCGGTGAGGTGCTGGGTCGGTGAGGTGCTGGGTCGGTGAGGTGCTGGGTCGGTGAGGTGCTGGGTCGGTGAGGTGCTGGGTCGGTGAGGTGCTGGGTCGGTGAGGTGCTGGGTCGGTGAGGTGCTGGGTCGGTGAGGTGCTGGGTCGGTGAGGTGCTGGGTCGGTGAGGTGCTGGGTCGGTGAGGTGCTGGGTCGGTGAGGTGCTGGGTCGGTGAGGTGCTGGGTCGGTGAGGTGCTGGGTCGGTGAGGTCTTGGGTCGGTGAGGTCTTGGGTCGGTGAGGTCTTGGGTCGGTGAGGTCTTGGGTCGGTGAGGTCTTGGGTCGGTGAGGTCTTGGGTCGGTGAGGTCTTGGGTCGGTGAGGTCTTGGGTCGGTGAGGTCTTGGGTCGGTGAGGTCTTGGGTCGGTGAGGTCTTGGGTCGGTGAGGTCTTGGGTCGGTGAGGTCTTGGGTCGGTGAGGTCTTGGGTCGGTGAGGTCTTGGGTCGGTGAGGTCTTGGGTCGCTTGGGTCTTGGGTCGTCGTGTCTTGTGGTCCGGGCGAGGGACGGGGCTGGGGTGAGCGGCGAGGTCGGTTCAGATCGGGCGGGCTGGGGCACGGCCGGGCGGCGCGGTCCAGGTACTCACGGCCGATGTCCATGGCAGGCCCAGGACGCCGAAGCTCCGTGACCAGGATGGAGATGAAGGGACCCCAGCACCTCACACCAAATGTTACGTGGCGGCCAGCCGAAGAATGAGACGTGGTGAACCATGACAGAGATGATTTAATGGCCGCTGGCCTAGCGCGAGCGCTCCGTCCCGCGCCACTGCCAGATTCGTCTTCGTCACAATATATATAACGATTGCACAGCTACTATAGTTCTCCATAAAGTCAGCAAAAAAATTCCAATACGGAAAGGTGTCAGGCAGGGAGACACGATCTCGCCAATGCTCTTCACTGCCTGCTTACAGGAGGTATTCCGGGGACTGGAATGGGAACAATTGGGGATAAGAGTTAATGAAGAATATCTGAGTAATATGCGATTCGCTGATGACATTGCCTTGGTAAGCCACTCAGGACAAGAACTGCAAAGCATGATCAATCAGTTAGACAGGCAGAGCAGAACAGTGGGGCTAAGAATTAACATGCAAAAAACCAAAGTAATGTTCAACCGCCTAGCAAGGGAACAGCAGTTCGCAATTGGTAGCGAGGTGCTGGAAGTAGTAAGAGATTATGTCTACTTAGGGCAGGTACTGATCGCAGATCCGGATCATGAGAGAGAAATGACTACAAGAATAAAAATGGGGTGGAGCGCATATGGCAGGTTCTCTCCGATCATGAATTTTATCTTACCAATATCCCTGAAGAGAAAAATATACAACAGCTGTATCCTACCGGTACTCACCTATGGGGCAGAAACGTGGAGGTTAACAAAGAGGGTTCAGATTAAGGTAAGAACAACTCAGCGAGCTATGGAAAGGAAAATGTTAGGTGTAACGTTAAGAGATCGGAAGAGGGCGGAGTGGGTGAGGGAACAAACGCGGGTTAATGACATCTTAGTTGAAATCAAGAGGCTGAAATGGACTTGGGCAGGGCATGTAATGCGAAGGCAAGATAACCGCTGGTCCTTAAGGGTACGGGAGTGGATTCCAAGAGAAAGCAGACGTAGCAGGGGGCGGCAGAAAGTTAGGTGGGCGGATGAGATTAAGAAGTTTGCGGGGATACAGTGGCGGCAACTGACAAAGGACAGGGTTAATTGGAGAGACATTGGAGAGGCCTTTGCCCTGCAGTGGATGTAGTCAGGCTGATGATGATGATGATGATGTAGTAGATATTTTAATATACCAGTGTTCAGGGTGTCTGCTGTGGAATTCACGAGTGTTAGTACGAAGGTATTCTAAGTGGCGGAGGTGGTTGGTAATATTCCGAAAGCATTTTTTGTGTCAAGATTAATTGGACGAAGTGATTAATTAGTTGAATTAGTCAATTACTGTCTCAAATTAAGGTGTATAATTGAATCGGCGAACGAGTGGTTACATAATCACATAAAGACTTATTTTGAATTACATTCAATCACTCAAATAAACGAATTGAACGAATTGTGTGAATAACTACCCGACCTAATTATTTCAATTAGTGACTTATTCGACACGGTCATCGGTAATGAAATCGAACTGATGATTTACTTTGTTACTTAATAATGAATTAGTACTTTGGTTTACTTGCCACACGCTCTAGCAACGAGACATATGAAGGAGGACAAAGTGGCGGAATAAGAGGAAAGGCAGGCAGACATGTGGACATGTGGTAGAACAAAATCAATTGCATTGAGAGAAATGCTTTCCCATTACTGCACCTAAGAAAAATAACGTGCACCTCAGGTATTTTTTCTAACTAGGTCAGCTCTGCAAGTGTCAAGCAGTGTTAAGTGTTAAAGGCCAGACATTTAGCCTATACTGATCAAAACGCTCAGCTGTGTGGGCGAGACACTCTGGTTACATATTGCACGTACTACTTTCTTAGGAAAAAGATAAATCTTGGGCTTATTATAGCAGTGGTAGTTGCCCACACAAGCTAGCAGTAATGCAGGTGTGATAGGAATATAAACTGATGCAACAGGAGTTCTAGATTAGATATATATAGACGCAAATGCTGATTTGTAATGCGTGTGATACGAGAAACCTTTCTTATTACTGAGGTTACACGGTCATCGCAGCTCAAATGATTCGTAAAGTGGACAACTAACATACGAATTCTTTCTACAGCATCAATTAGTTCTCAATCTAAGTGCAGGTCAGGTACAAGGGTAAGAACTAGACTCTCCAGGCCTCTAGCTCAGGATTGTACTCATGAAAACTTAAAAGTAGTGCCCGTTGTGCATCATCCACAGTATGTTGATATATTCCGTTTTGTACAGTGTGCTAAGGCAGCTCTGATATTACACCCAATGTAGGCAGCGTCATCCATGATATTGCGCTGAGAGAAGCCACGGCGTGTGACGTAGTTTGAGATTCACATCTTTTGAAGCGGTAGCTTTACTACTAACGTCCCGGGCTGAGATCGCCGTGCGTTGCCGATGACCTTCAATGCTCAGCCAAGGCCAAACCTTCTTTTAAGTTTGGAGAATCGGTGGATGGTCAGTGGTCAGACCAATGGGGAAGCAGTTGGTCACGTCAAGGGTCAAGGTCAAGAGCCAAGATCAATGTGATTTCAAGGTCATGTCATGGTCAGCAAGTAAACAGGAAAGTTGGGCTTGTCGGTGCTGGGAAACTGTCCCGTCTGCTTCTCTGTCTCTGGTCGAGGTGAAGCCGGGGACGTCAAGGTCACGTCAAGGACAACCAAAATTTGGTCAGGTGACCGACTTAGAGCTTTCTGAAGAGCCTAAGCGCGGCTTTTAGGTGATAGGGCTTGACGTCACGCCAAATTTAACCTCGTACGTGACGGCGGGAGCTCCAGCGCGCCTAGGACAAAATTAACGGTGCCTTACGTTTGGTTAAACCGATTGAGAAGCGATATCTTCACAATGGTTTAGCCTAGAAAACCGTTTCTGTGCTGTGCGTTGAGCGTTTCTTTGGTATCTTCCAGGCTAAACCATCGTGAAGGTTTTGTTTATGGTTTAGGGGGTTTTTAAGGTCCCAAAGCGACTCAGGCTATGAGAAACGCCGTAGTGAAGGGCTGCGGAAATTTCGCCCACCTGTGAATCTTTAACGTGCACTGACATGGCACATTACACATGCCTCTATAATTTCGCCTCCGTCAAAATTTGACCGCGGCGTCCGGGAGCAAACCCGCGTCTTTTTGGTCAGCAGCCAAGTGCCACAACCACTGATCCATCGCGGCGGCTTCAGAAACCATCGTGAAGCTACCGCTTCACACTTCATTTAACCAAAGATAAAGCACCGCTAACTTTTTGTAACGCTCTAGCCTTCTTAACTGAAGCGATCAGCGTCGTTTGAAGCTACCGTTTCAGCGTGTGAAACCTGCAGAATCTCCATCGTGCGATATTAGGGAAGGCAAGCAGCTAAGCGGTCTTGTTAACCACAAATAATTTGCGAATAGGGGATTCTGCAACCAGGAATGGATTCCATGCTAACACAAAGCACAGGGTGAAGAAGCCTGGCTTTCATGTATTCAACGAGACATTCTTTGCAGGGGGCACAGAGACGCTCCTGCGTGGAATGGCTATGACAGATAGCTATGAAGATGTCACAGTGATCGCCATATTTAGAAGCTGCGTCGACATGAACTCGGCAAAGGAAATTTCCATCCAATGATTGCGCCCAGACTTGTAAACTATAATAACGAAGGATATTCGGAGTCGTATACCTTCAGCGAGCGAGGTAGCCTGAGCGGACTTTCAAATTAGAAAAGCAGCGTATCGCCTGTTTGTCGCCGATATCCATAAGTGGCCTTCCGTACAGGTAAGTGCGAAATTTCTACGTAAAGATGATTGTGGGACACCATTTTTCAGTAGTTCAACAGTCACCCTCTGCCTCTCGTACTAAACCCCTCACATAGGAGATTACTCGCTCTAGTCCGCCCTTCCATCGAGTGAGCAAGGTGCCAGGGCTCAAGGTACCTATGTCAGTACGAATGGGGCTTCGGCTTCTTCATTAAAGTGGTAGCGATAATGAAAAACTTTATTTGAAGGCCTAAAAAAACTGCCGACGCTGACATCTGGGCGAGTTGATATGCATTCATACTGGTGAACAGCGCAAAAAGGCGGGACAACCACAAGACAAGCGCTGACTATCAACTGGGTTTATTGAAGGACGGAAGGGTATATATACGAAAACACAACACAAAGAAGTAAGATGATAGTGGGAAAAGGGCCGTGAAAATAAAAAAAACTGTCACATGAGAAGTGATGTATGCTAATTCCTTGTTGCTAAGTGTCACGGAAGGATTCCTGATGCATTCGTCACCTCGCCTGTGGATGTGACGCGCTTCCATTATTTCGCGCGCGAGCTTATCGTTATGGCGGAACAGAACTGAGTACAAGAAAACCGATGTTCTGTTCCGCCATAAAGATAAGTTCTCGCGACGACGAGTAAGCGCAGCTCATCACCTGTTTCCGCTTTTCGATGCATTGAGACAAAGAATTCGGGCAAGACATGTATGTGCAATTCCGGAGAACTTGTTATTTTTCACGCATATTCCTTCTTCAAGAAACACTCCACTAACAGTTCTTGATTGCCATGAAGGAAGCTTTGTGGTCGGATGAATGGATATATGACCGACTAGGTGGCACAAATGCCTGTTTCTCAAAGACGAGGTCTATTCAAATATTTCGCGAGGTTTTCACAGCCGTGGGAGGCGTTACAAGGGAGAGAAACGGGATGTTTTCTCGCTCAAGTGGTAAGAAATTCCGGTTTGTCTTTATATGTGCATCAATGTCCCAACTCACCCTGCCACCCTGGCAGGCGCCAGTTACTGGTTGATCGCTAGAGTTTGCTCACCGTTGTCAGCGCTAACGCATGCAGCCTACATCTCTCTCTCTCTCTCTCTCTCTCTAATCACCCCACGTACCTATAAGCGCGATTCAGGCGTCTGGTGATGCAGGGAGGCAGTTAAGCGCTCTTCAGGCGTCAACGTCAAATGGCACAACGTTGCCAATGGCAACGCATGCAGCCCACATCTGTCACTACCACCGCGTAGCTTCAAGCACGATTAAGGTCTCCACTGTTCCAGGAGGGCAGTTATGTGCCTCTTTGCTTTCCAAGCTCCCACTCAATTTGTTTCGCAGCTTAAACCGCTACTAAGGTGTGTGTCTATTGGTGATGTTGACGGACGACGGCGACACCGCGACACGCAGAAACGGGCGCCAAAGAGAGAGCTGCTCTCTAAAACAATATTATGCAGCAGCATTGCGGGCTGCCTTCAGGCTGCTGGTTGTGGCATCCAGACCGTGCCTAGACGCGACGTCCTCTGCCCAGGCTACCAGCCGAAGTTAGAGACTCGGCTCGGTGGCGCACAAAGCAGCCTCCTACTGCTGCGGTCTGTTTAGGTGCCAAGAAGCAGGGGCCAAGTGTGCTGGGCAGGAGAATAGGATATGAGCGTAGTCGGCTCTAGGGCTGTCACAAAGCGGCAGGACGGCGAACGCTCCGGGTTGGAGGAGGGCAAGACGTGCGGGGGTGAGAAACTGTGGGCCTGAAGCTGGCTATACAAGCGTTACGTCTACAGCTTCAAGAGGGAGGGCGCATGATGACGTCTTCGAATTTACCATTGCTATCAGCAAGAAATGAAACCGAAGAAGACAACTAATGCACGGATTGCAAAATATGCCGCTCTTATCCTGGGAATCTGAATACTAGCTCCTGCTATTTTAATTTCTAATGCACGAAGACTCTTCTTTTGAAGTGTTACTCAACTGCACTTGTATACAGAAGGTAATACATTGGTTTTTTGTGTTGCCACATCAGTTTTTGTTGTTCGAGTTTTGTTCGTTGTTGATAGTACATTTGGAACGCGTAAGCTTTTCCTTTGAACGAAAAAGCAAACGCCGCTGAAGGCAAAGCCCACCGGGATTATTTGGCGGCATCAAACGAAGCACTGCAGGATTTGGTTGATGGCAGCGGGACTTTTGAAATCTTCCCTTCCGTGACGTCACACCCACCTTGCCCGCATTTCGCCGGTGCATTGAGGAAAAGCCCAGAATTCAATCGGTGATCACGTCACTATTTTAATACAAGCGCAAAAAACGCTTCACACGCTTTACTTACAGCCTATATGGATTTGAACCCTTGAATATCGCGGAATTCTCGCAATGTGGTGCAGTTGCTCTTTAATACGTATGAGGACCCTTCCTGCAGTGTGGATTTTGGGCCCGTCGTGAACGAACATGACTTTAATCATGATGGCTGCAGACAGTACGCTGATGGCAGTGTTGCTTCTCTTGACTACCAGGTCTGACTTTGCGGGCATGAAATTCCACTTCAGTGTCGGTGGTTGCCTTCAAGATGCACCTTGGCCTCAGAGCAAGGCCAGTGCTGGGTCGCGTATCGAAATATGGCTCGGGCATGTCGTTGCAGTTTTTCCCGTTCGCGTCATTTGAGACTTTCATCGCGTCAATTTCGAGCTCATCTTCGTGTGCGGAGTCGTCGCAGTGGAATGCGGTATCGTCCCGCGTTTTCCTCACTGAATAACCTTGGAAACTGCAATCGCGGCCCGCAAGTCGCGCAAGCCTGTATCTCGGTCCGCCGAGAATGCTGTAGCATCCGCTCTCATTACGCATTTGACCAAGCGATATGAACCCAATGACTGCAGCAAGACGTCGCACGCGCAGTTAGGAGCTAAAGTGACTATTTGGAGAGCCCGCAGGTGCGCTCTATAGAAATGTGATCGAAACATTAATGTCATGAAATTTATGAGCGTGAACTCAGCAGCGCGTGCCCGATACCCTCGAACCCTGGTCGCGGCGACACATGGCGGCCACTTTCACAAACAAACCGGAAATCGAGGTGTGTCCTTCGGCGTGCCGGGAGCAGGTATGGCCGCTTAACCCTTTCCACCATGTTGGTAAAAGCAGCCGTCGCGTATTGCCGCAAGTAGGCCTCGAGGCTATCTGCTACATGCTCCTGTTTTGTCGCTCATCAACTTCATGACTGTGCTTGACAATCTGGCGGAAGCGATATCAGCTAGCACATTTTACGCTCGTGAAAGAACGCAACCGACCGCTGCTCTCAGCTGCGGTAAATTTAAAGCTGGTAACTTAACTTTCGAGGTAAGGTCCAAATGCTGTGGCTATTATCTCGAACGTCGTTGAAGCGGTAGCGCGGTACTGCGATAATTCCAGATAAAAGCAGCCGCTGTGGTTCAGCGGTTATGGCGCTCGGCTGCTGACCCAAAAGACACGGGTTCGCTCCCGGCCGCAGCGGTCGAATTTCGGTGTAGGTGAAATTCTGGAGCACAGTATTGTGCGATGTCAGTGGACGTTAAAGAAGCCCAGGAGGTGGAAATTTTAGAAGCCCTTCACTACGGCGTCCCAGTACCCTGAGTCGTCTTGGGACGTTAAACACATAAACCAAATCGAGAAAAATAGTCACGCTTCGCATCACGAAGTTATAAAGCCCCATACCAAGGTTATGAACCAACAAACTTCAGAAAACTTCACGGTAATATAATCGATGCACTAATAATGGCGAAGCTTCTTTCTTCTGTTTACTTCGCGCTCTACAATTCGGCCAGCCGCAGCTAAAAATACACGCCGACTTTTTATCGCTAGAAATGGTTCGCTCGGTGGCAGCTGATACACAAATTGTTTAGGTGAGATAGTGCATATTTCCGCAACTTTCCACTTCTATTCTCGTACCGGATTTCTCGAGACTATTCTTTGCTGAAATATGATATTTGGTGAAGATTGCTTGGTTGTGGATGCTACGCAGGATGCTAGTATGGGGCAGGTAAGGAAGCGTGCGACTTTCAGTGACACCCGCACAAAAAACACCCATCGAGCGATGTGCAAGACAAAAAAATGTACTCACGTAGGTTCTCTCCGTAGTTGCGTCGTCGGCGTCCCTGTCCGACTTGGTCGTTCAAGTTAAAGTGGGCGCTGCAGACCGAGGTAGAATAGCTTGAGTTCGCTGCTTGTGGAGCGTCTGGACAAGTTTCGAGAGAGGGAAAGTTCACATTTTCACTGCTGCGCCACACCAAGGGCAAGGAACAAGAAGCAACACTGCGGGGCGCGTGTCAGGCCACACCTCGTTTTGCAGACTTAAACTGGGTAGGAACAGCCGGTACTCTTTCATTAAACAGAGCGAAAGCAAAGGGCACACGAACAAATAGACAGCAGCGAAACTAAATTCGATAAAACCATATATTTAATATTACCTGGAATAGACACTGCCGCTTAAAGCTCGGCCAGAAAGCGACCTGGGCACAAAAGACAGGAGGCGGACAATGCGTTAGAGACTCACACGCGGTCGCCGTTCATTTCCTGCTTGGTCCTTCAGTACAACGTGGAATCTATACAGCGTGCTACAACTGCGTCACTAAGAGGCCAATGTAGCAGCTAAACGCCGTCGCAAGTCTTAAAAAGTTCTCTGGTTTTCAGTTGCGCCCCGTACTGTTTGTCTGAAAACCACGCCCCCGCTCCCTCAAGTTTTTTTTTTGTCGCGCCATCATGTGGCAACCGCGAGGAACAAAGCTGCGCAGCGTATTTTACTTTATTTTTTTTTTATTCAATACTCCCCACCGCATTTTAGTAGCCAAGGCAGGAGCAGGTATATGACGTGTACAAATGAATGGTCTGTGGCAGATAACAAACAACAAAAAGAGAAAAGAAATCGGCATACGGTAAAATTTCTGCGGAAGAAACCAGCCCACAAACAAAATTAAAAAACGCCGCATTTGCATGCAGGGCAGGAAGCATCAAAAACATGCTCTGTGAGAATAAAACCAAGTAGATTAAACTTACTGGCTCGATCTGACTGCTGATAAAAATGCTTCGGGTGATGATGGGGTAGTGAAATCGTGAGTAACCAGTTCTAAAAGGCTATCGTACTCGGAAACAACGACATGTTGCACCGGTTCTGCACTGAGGAAGTGCAATCGCTTTGTCATGTTCGTACGCATGGTCTTTTGTGTTCTGTTATACTGCACATAAGTCTGAAATTCTTTTTTTTTTTGTATGATGATTCATGATGGCGAAGATGGTGAAACGATACATTTTTAAACAACTTCACCAGCGCTGCGGCGAGGACCAAAGAAAGAGAAGGAAGGACCTGGACAAGCGCTACTAACAACTGACAGTTTATTTGAAAAAACACGCATTATATACTCACAACTGACAACCCGAGGAGCCTGCGGTTCCCGCAAAAAAGACACAAAAGAAAGTTACGAATCCAGATTCGAAATTTCGCACTCATGTATGGTTACAGAAGGTGTGCTAACGCACGTGTCGCTGTTCTTGTGAATGTGATAGGCTTCACACAACTCCCTAGTCAACTGATCTTGATGTCTCAACTTAATCTTAGCCCTGTTAAGCAGTGGAAAGCACGCTTTTTTTATTAGACACCTTGGGCACACCGGGTTTGCTCAGATGGTTTGGTTTGGTTTGGTTTATGGGGTTTAACGTCCCAAAGCGACTAAGGCTATGAGAGACGCCGTAGTGAAGGGCTCCAGAAATTTCGACCAGCTGGGGTTCTTTAACGTGCACTGACATCGCACAGTACACGGGCCTCTAGAATTTCTCCTCCAAAGAAATTCTAGCCGCCGCGGCCGGGATCGAACCCTCGTCTTTTGGGTCAGCAGCCGAGAACCATAACCACTGAGCCACCGCGGCGGCAGGTTTGCTCAGATGACAATGTCTGTAATGAAGGCACAGGGAAGTTGGGATGATGTACCAACTAGCTCAGACCACGATTTTGCTCCTGTACATTTTTAGACGATATTCAAAGGTGGGAAAACTGGAGCGGCTGAGAAGTTTAGATACTGATACCTGTCTTCAGTAGGCATGGCAAATCGCAGCACTTTTTTCTTTAACTCTCCACCTTCCGGCCCAGACTTCTAATGTCTATTTCCGTATGAGGATACCATATCAAATCTACATGGCGTTGTGGACAAGTAAATACTGTAAATATAGCTAATATAGTCTCATTAAACACTGCGAAACGGAGAGTCAAGGTGATAAAAATAAATTATGGGGGCCGCTTAACGCAACATAAGCGGGCGATGCGATAGCGGTGTGTTCTGAGTACAATGAGCACGGATAGAAGTTGATGAAGACGGCGACATCCAAACCACAGAGGCACGTGCAGTGCAGATTGGCGCGTGAGACTGGTAGTTATGCACGCGGGATGTGCAGGTGCGGCAATGGCGTAGTGGACCAATGCAGGCGCCACTGAAGCTTTTCTGTAAGTGCTGCCGCATGTTCGAAACCCAATCCCAGCCATGAATTTCTTATTTTATCTGTTTATCCACCCCCCCCCCCCCCACACCCCCTCCCCGACATGCCCTCGCAAACTTGCCTTCACTCGCAGGGTCTTAGCTCCATCGGAGGTGTTGGATTTTGAAATTTGGCTCTATCCTTTGATTTCACGTGACCTTATTGATAACACAACTCTCTCGACCAATCACTGAACTTCGTGACATAGAACGCCAGGGTCTTGCATCCATGATAGCTTAATCAGTACCGCATAATTTACACAACCAATACTAAGTTCAACCAAAGCATTTAGTACAAGCAACGTGTCGTATGTAGTGCTCAGAATTACAGAAAGCCCTCCTGAATCCTTTGCTTTGGTGCTCGGCTGTTGATCCCATGGTCAAGGGATAACTTGCGGCTGCAGCACCTTCATTTAGTTCAAGCCAAATTGCAACGACGCCTATTTCCTGTGTGGTGTTACTGCACGGTAAACATCCGTATGCAGTCAGAGTTATCCTGAAGCCTATACTAGGCTGTCCCTGTCAGCCATGTGTGCACTCGAAGCCCTACGTACCATGCGATAAAGAGGCGCAACTGCCTAAGATGGATCCAGATTTTGAAAAAAAAACACAAATTTTTCCAGACAGAAATTCAGTGAAACTTGACAGGAGTTATGTAAAATACCGGCTAGTATTTTTTTGTTTCGCCTACTTTAAAAATTAGACGACAATAATTATTTAAATTTTAAATACTACTCTAAATTATCAGGAGTTAGCAGAAAATTTGCCCTGAATTGTCAGAATGGCCAAGCCAGGTTCTTGCGACTAAGTGTCCATAGCCTTTTTTACTCGACAAGAAATAAAGCCCGTAAAATTTATTAAATACCATGTAACAGCAAGCTCCAACAGCCCCAGTGCGCCGCTATTACAGTGCTCTCATACGTTACTTGGTGAGGCGTCCCTGCTTTCAGCTTTCTGAGCTACCTACGAAGCAACTTCGCGATGCGCCTGGTTCCAATATAAGCGAAAGCGGATGGGCACAGTAGAGGAAAGGCTGAGCGAAGCCAGTAGCCTTGGTGATAAATGCTCACTCATGCTGGCAGAATGCATGCGGAAGAACGGTGCTAATATCACGTATTTGCAATAGAACAGTGTGACAGTAACCAGTAGTACTGCCTATTAACCTCGAGGAAAATAATGGTCAAATGCGGTGTTTACCGCTAAGGAACAGAATGTTAAAAGGGAACATAGCGATGAGTTGGCGTTTACGGTAGTTTGTCGTCGGTAGGGTACATTTACTTTCATAGTACTCGGCTTTGCACAAACGTGGGGTTAAAGAACCCCAGGTGGTCGAAATTTCCGGAGCCCTTCACTAAGGCGTCCCTGATAGCCTGAGTTGCTTCGGGACATTAAACCCAAATAAACCAAACCAAACTCTTAGAGGCGAAGCCTAACATCTTAACAACGCATCAGTGCCACAAGCAGCAACACCGCGCTTAAGGCTTTCGCCTCACCGCACTTTAGGTAAAACAAAGTGCCCCCCTGAATTTTTTCTCATTATAGTGCTTACAGTACGTTTTCCCCCGCAATGCCACATTCAGTATCCCTTGGCAGCCTTCCTGTTGTCCCCTGCTGCCGCTCCCAAGGCTAGGACCATCCCTGACTTCCGTTCACTTGAGTAGGGCGTGCTTGATGTATTGCAATCGAGAACTTCTTGAAAGGGACTGGGTTAGTCCAATCCCTGAATTGTCCGGGATACTACCCTCCTTGGTTTGTCATGTCATTCCGTGCATTATCACGCTCAGGTTCATGAGAACGGGTCCACGACATTAGCAGTAAGCGCGTCCTTTGATGGGGAAAAGTCGCTCTTTTGAAGCGAAAAGCTTCACTACGCTAGTACACACCGCGCTTCGCGTGAGCCGGCGTATGTAGAAGCACGAGTGTCGTCACGAACGGCGCAGGCCACTACGCATGTGCGCTGCCGATTCTCCACCTGGCCACCGTTTGACCTTTCGCCGCAGCCGAGCGCTGTGCGCGTTTGAAAGAAGGGGTATACAAGGCGCGCTTGCCCATAGAACAGGCGCACGCAGCCCCGCGCTATGCGTCATCGTTTGACGATCGCCGCAAGCGCATGTTAATCGCTGATCACCGCAGCTTTTCGCTTCGAGATATCAAGGCTTAACGTTATCTAAACCGCAGCCATTTTTTTTTTCTTCACTTCTATCCGACTGTTGCACATGTAAGCAATATGCGGGATGGTTTATGATCTGGTTTATGATTTGGTTTGGTTTATGAGGGCTCAACGTCCAAAGCGACTTAAGCTGTGCGGGAGGCCGCAGTGAATGGTTCCGGAAATTCCGACTAACTGGCGTTCTTTAAGGTGCATTGACATCGCACAATACGCGGGCCTCCAGAATTTCGCCTCCTTCGCAATTGCCAGGATCCTGTGGCCAGGATTGAACACGAATCTTTCAGGCCAGCAGCTGAGTGCCGTAACCTCCACGCCAAAGCGATACACAAATACACACACAAGCACGCACCGCCAGCTTCTCTTGTAATGGGATTAGTAATGCTCTCGCTTTAGAAGTTTGTCTTCCGCTCTTACCGAATCAACCCAATAGGTGCCGAGTCGGCACCGGGCGGCAGTCGTCTCATGAGCGTTTGATCGGAGAGTTAGCCTTTTCCTTATAATCTAGGCAGGTCTCTCCCGTAATGTTTTTGTTCCAGTGCTTATAAAGTACCGCAACGGGCGTAATAGAAATGAAGTAAAAACACTTTTTCCGTATTCGACTTGCACAGAAAATTCAGTCGGTGAGAAAACAAAGAAATGAACAGGTTGCTTAGTGGAGGGCTTCTGAATATTTTAAATCACGTGGGTATTAGTAACGTACACTAGAAACCTACACCCGAAAGGCTATTTTAGTTCGCCTCTAAGGAAACGCAGCCGCTTAGGCCGCGATTAAACCTGTATCATTGCGCTCACTAGTTCGGTTCAGATATTTTGACGATATGAGAAATCCAGCAGCGCCATGACCAACGGCTGTCCCAAATAATTTTCCAGCAAAATACTGCACAGATGGGGTCAATTCTGGTGCTGCCGAAATGATGCACGCCTGCTTTGTAGCTCTTAACCAAACCTACCACACAAGTAATGAGAGGCACGCATAGCGAATTATGCTCAACATGCTTTTTTAAACCGCGGCTTTGTTCCTTTATTCTATCACTCCGTCCTTTACCCTCCCCTTACGCCGGGGTTCGGGTGTCCACCGAGATATGCGAGGCAGTTATTCCGTCATTTTCTTTCCCAATAAACAACCAATTAGCCCCCGCTTCATGATTCCTCATCGTAGTCGTCTGCGTTGGCTTAACACACCACCTGACAACCATGGCAGGTACTAGCAGAGCGAAACGCCCCCTGCCACGACAAGAGCGGAGAAGTGCACAACCCGAAGGTGCCTGCCACGGAAAGATGCCGGAGGGTGAGTAGCAGTAACACGCCATCTTACAGCTGTGGCAGGTGGCGTGTGAAGAGCTGCGCTGAAATTTCGCAATACCGACGATCGGAGTCGTCTCTCAATTTTGTGATTTTGTTCATATCGCTTTAACGGGGAATCTCACTGTTACGCTGTAAACTGGCAACCCGCATAAGCTAGAAGATTGATGTGAAGGGTATGGATAGTGTACTGAAGCAAGTTTGAGAACTGTCCTCCATATCCAACCAATATCCAGTGGTCAGACGAGTTTCTCGTGACACATTCTTGAGACGTACTGGAGAATCTGTTCTTTATTTGAATATAGAAGTGCAAATGCGCTGCGCAGATGCAACGACAGACACCGCAGAATGAAGTCAACGCAAGAGCCTCCTGGCGAAGTGCTGTGGTGATTTCATGGCAATATGCAGAATCTACGCAGCCCGAGATTCTGATTCGGACTGTAAGCAAGTATTTAAAAATGAGCTCTGCGCAGCGACCCTGGTTTCGGCTGCAGTTGACATGAATATTTTACGCCAAGTGATGCTCCATTAGAAAAGGGGCGTGCGCTGACCGCCCAAGCCATCTTTAATGTGCAGTTTATCAGTGCGAAAGCACTATGTAGCTCATCGGGCACCAAATGAGGCGTCGGCGCTGACAAGCAGGAGCGGTCCCAAAAATTCCCGATAACATCACCGTAATATCAATGAAAACAAAATTTCTACCTAAGGTGCTGGGACTTGAATCCAGGACTTTCAGATTGAGGGGCGAGCATATAACCATGGGTCATAAAACCACGCTTGTTCTGACCAACAAAGGTAAACGTAGCCTATTGGCTGCCTTACGACTGTATGCTAATGAGAAGGTGTGTGATTACACAGGAAGATAATACATTACCTATGTAGATAAAACTAAAAAGAATTTCAAATACAAAAAACGCTTTTGCTTTTATGGGACATAAATAGAGTTACGTGGCCTCCGCAATTTTTGAGACATACTTCCTTCAGTATACAAACGTTTATTTTCAGGCAAATATCGAAGCAGTGAGGCTGTGTCCAGTTCTTAAATGTCCCTTATTACTAAGACAATGCAGTACTTCGCTACATTTCGCAAACAATAAAACCTGGGAAACCTTGCATTTACCTCCCTGCATCAGCAACCAAGAAGCTAATATTGGACGTCCGTCAGATTCCAAGAAAACGTCCCGCGTGACGGCCAATCGTTGCTTGAACCTGCATTGGAACACGGACAGAACACAGCGGGCTAAGACTGCGTGACTATAAGCAGCCAGTGACGGTGCTGGACACCGTCACAAGTGTTAGAAACATTGCTGTTTCTCTTTTAAGCCCCGTACTGCTTGTCTGAACACCACGCCCCCGCTCTCTCATGCTTTTTTATGTGGCGCCACCACGTGCCAACCACGAGGAACACGACTGCGTGGTGAATTTTTTATTCTTTTTTTTGTATTGAATACTGTTGGCTTCCTATTGGTGGCCGAGGTAGGACTGAGTGCGAGATGTGTAAAAATGGTTGGTCCATCAAAGACAACAACAAAATAAGAGAAAAGAGCACATGAGCATACTGTCGAGCTTCTGCGCCAAAAATGAGCTCGTAAAGTACACAAAAAGACCTCGTTTTTCTACGTAACCGTCGAAGGCACCTAAGACCTACACTCGATGAACCAAACGAAATAAAGAAAGCTTACTGGCTTGATCTGACTGTAGATAAATATACTTCGGGTGATGGTAAGGTGACCGCGTTGCAGGGTAAGTTATTGCAGCCGGCTATCGTTCATAGAATAAATGACAGCTTGTTTGGATTGTTTGTGAACTGAGGCGCTAGTGTTGCTTATGACATGTTTGTGCACAGTCTGTCGCGTTCTGTTGTACTGCATAAAAGCCTGGAATTCTATTTTTGTATGATAATTAATGATTGTGAACGACATAATAAAGCGATGCATTTGTCGACGATATTCCGGGGTGGGCAAACCGGATTAGCTTAGATGGTCAGATAGCGATATCTGCATTCTGTAGGCGAAGTAAATAAATAAATATGCTTCGCCTCCTCCCCCCCCTCCCCCCACCCGTGGTATGCATATAATGTACGTTTTCGCGTGCGGGTCTTGCATTACCTCTACACCACATAGTGCACAGGAAAATATTCTAAACATCTGATATCCTCTCAATAAACAATGCAAGAAAAAGAGAGAAAAGAAAAACAAAATATACTATGGGGCCGCTCAACGCATCTTAATTTTAGACGGCAGTCCGATGGGATTGTGTTCCGAATCCATTGCGCACGAATGGAAGTTGTGGGGCCACGCTCCATCGACCCCTTTATTTTGCTTCCCCTCGATGCATCTTCTTTGTCCATATTTCTTATATCCGCCGACGAAATCCCCATAAGGACCAACCCTGGATCCGACGGAGAGATTGCAGAACCATTACAACGAGCTATCGACCCAGTACAATTTTTTGCGCACGGGAATGGTGTTGCAATTTCATCGGCTGAATAGGAGCTTTTAGTTATAAGGAACAAAGAAGCCTCACAGGCAAAACCATACACTCTGGATTGCATCGAGTTGCGCACTGACGACCTACCGATAACGCCGGTAGCCACGATCAGGGTTCTACAATAATACAACACGGCAGCGATACGCTGCTACGCGTCACGACGCACCAGCAAGGCGCGCTGGTGACGCAAATTGCCACCCGTCCCATGGGAATGAGAGAAGCCGACCTGGGCACGATCACGCAAAGCTTGATGATAATTAGAATCATGTACATTTGCCCCTACTATCACGTGAATCGCAGGGACGACGATGCACTTGATATCATCATTACAACCGCGTACGAGGCGGCCCTTGATCTGCCGACATACGCCAACTCAGATCGATTGCTGCTGTTAGCAATTTTTATGGGATACCGGCTTTAATATCGCAGAGCGACTGGGGCGATAAGCGACGCCTTAATGGAGGGCTCCTGATATTTCGATTACATGTGGTTCTTTAACGCGCACTGACATCGCACAGTACGCGGGCCTCTAGGGTATAGCTTCCATGAAAATGCGACCGCCGCGGCCGGGATCACACCCGCGTCTTTCGGGACTCTAGTCAAGCACAATAGCCATTGCGCCAATGCGACACTCACATGCCGCCAGCTTTTCTTGTAATGGAATTAGTAATGCTCTCGCATTAAAAGCGCCTCTTCCGCTCCTAAAAAATCGATTTTAAAAAAGCGCCTAGTCTCCAACGGACGGCACTGCTCTCACGACAACTTGATCTGAGAGTGAGGCTTTCCTTTATAATTCAGATTTCTACCAGGCAGATATTTCACGAAATTTTCTCGTTCCAGTGCTTTTAAGGTAAGGCACAAAGCCGAACAGCGCAAGCTACACAGGGACAAGAAATGAGACGAGACACACACAGCGGTGTCTTACAACTGAAGGTTTATTTTTTCAGGCACTTCGGTAAAATAATACAGCAGCATCAAGAAAATAAGAAGAGCAAGCGAGTCTGATAAACAGTCATCGAGACCAGAAATCACCCAGGAGAACTCAGATCCTACAGCTACCGATAATAACCGAAATTCTTTATCGATAAGGGCTAAGCACGGGATGGTGACAGAACTCTTTTTAAGATGAGCGATTTTTACGGCTTCAATGATTTCTCGCGTAGTTTTTTCATCGCACCTGCGCAACACGCTCGTGTTGCCCCGCTAAGGGGTGCATTTACAATCTCGGCAGTGAATGCCCGTATGGCCTGAGATTCGTTGCGTCACATTGTATCTGTGCTCGGACAATCTCTTATTTAGGCACCTTCATGTTTGGCCTACGTATGCATGGCCGCAAGTCAAGTGAGTAGAATACAGGACGCCCTGAGCACAGGAAACGAACCGGTCGCGATGATACATGGTGCATCCTGAGTGCTTACGAGCCATTTGATTAACGAGCTTACAGAGGCTTGACAAACGATCCGGAGCTGAAAATAAAACATCTATTCCTACTCTTTTTCGTATCTTTCTTAAGTTGTGTGGAATGTTGTGTGCGTAGGGAACGACTGCTATTTTATCCTGATCTCATATTCTTGTTTCTTCTTTGGCTCTCAAAACGGCTTCAGACACTGAAGATAAGAGGGACAGCGGGTAACCTGCCTGGAGTAATCGGCGCTTCTGGGCTAAAAAGCTATCTCTCAGTTTATGGTTGCAGGATTTTTTTGAATGCATTGTTAACGCATGAATTGTTGATGCTGCGCTTAACTAGCTTCGAGTGCGCTCAATCAAAAGAGGGAAGAGGTTTGTTGGCCCGAGGCACAGAGGCCCAGCAGGCGTGATTGGGGTTAAAATATATTCCTAATTCTATAAACCGTGTGCAGCCATTTGTTGGTAGTTCTTGAGCGACCATCAATTGGTTCAGAATGCTTGAAAATTTACTAAGAACTTTGGAAGCTTCGGAAGGGAGGACGTCCTGCTAGCATTGTAATATCACAATGTAATCATCCACGAATCTAAAGATTTTTTTCACATTGCTGGCCTGAAGGGACCTTTGTAGCGCTCTTTCTTGCATGGCTAAGTAAAGATCACTCAGCATAGGTGCAATGGATGAACCGATACAAATGTCATTCTCTTGAATCGAAAGCGAACCGTTCCTTTTCGCGGATGTCGATCTTAAGTACTAGACAGTAGCTCAAGGAAGCCGGCAGTTGAGATCCAACTCGAATTCTGAAATTTTACAGCTCCATGCTGGTATATGCAGTTCTTGATGCAATTGAACAAGTCGCCATGAGAGATGGCATAATATAAGTCTTTTATGTCGATAGAAAATGCTGTGACTCTCTTTTTGGAGATATCTTTTAGAAAATCAGCCACAGGTCCTACTTTTTTCACAAAAAATGGGTCGTCGATAGACAGTAGCTAGATTTGTTTTTGTGAAAATGATGCAACATACTTCTGCAACATAAATCCTGCAACCACAAACTGTATGATAGCAATTTCGCCTAGACGTGCGGATTACTGCAGGCTGCTTACCCGCTGACCCAGTTATCCTCAGTGGCTGAGGCCTTGTTGAGAGCCAAATAAGAAAAACGAATAAGATATTAGGATAAGAACGCAGTCATTCCCTACGCACACGGGCTTTCACACAACTTAGGAAAAAGTTAGGAAAAAGAGTAGGAATAGATGTTTTGTTGCCAGCACCGGATCACTTACCAAGCCTGTGCAAGCGCGTTAATCAAACAGGTCGGTAAGGTCTCCTCCGGCTCAACCTGTTGTCATCCTAACTGATTCAAAATCTGCCCTTCAGAAGTTAGAGCGTGGGCTCCCTACTGACACCTTGTCTATAAGCTCTCTACGCTTGTTAGAGAATCTGCAAAACACAGGCTTTACTCTATATTTCCAAAGGTTGCCCTCTCACATAGGAGTCAGAGGCATTGAGATGGCAGACAGTCTCGCCCATGAAGCACTGTCACGAAATTCATCAAACAAGTCCGTCCAGGTGCAAAATGTTTCTTCATAAATAGGGTGCTCGATTATTTCAGTACCCAGTGGAGTGCGCCCCTCAAACCATGTGTGACCAAGGGTCTGAGAAGATGCCAGGACAGTGTACTACATCGAATTCGAACGAGCAATGCTCTCGTATTCCTGCCTGGATGCATAAGGTGGGCATGGCATCGTCTCCGCTATGTTCTATATGTGTTATGTGCGGGTATATAGAACATTATATTACGTACTGCCCAGAGTGCAACGCGGAAAGATATGAGATGCTCGCTTCCTTCAAGAGGACAGAAGCCCTTCACAGTACAGTTCAGGATATTCTCTACCCGAGTGGAAAGCAGACATGGAGAAGAGAGGCTCCACGCCTTCTTTTAACATCCCTGCAGGACACTGATCTTGACTCTAAATGGTGACAGCAGGGACGGTCTATGGTCTTCTGTGATTTAATGTGTGCGTAGATGGTGCCTTCTGGGGTGGTCTATATCATTCTGTGAGTCAGTGTGTGCATGGACGGTGGCTCTGCAATGAACTATGTTCTACAGTGACTGAATATATGTATAGATGGTGACTTCTGGGGTGGTCTAAGTTATTCTGGGAGTCAGTGTGTGCATGGACGGTGGTTCTGCAATGGACTATGTTCTACAGTGACTGATTATATGTATAGATGGTGACTTCTGGGGTGGTCTAAGTCATTCTGTGAGTCAGTGTGTGCATGGACGGTGGCTATGCAATGAACTATGTTCTACAGTGACTGAATATATGTATAGATGGTGACTTCTGGGGTGGTCTAAGTTATTCTGTGAGTCAGTGTGTGCATGGACGGTGGCTCTGCAAGGGACTATGTTCTACAGTGACTGAATATATGTATGGATGGTGACTTCTGGGGTGGTCTAAGTTATTCTGTGAGTCAGTGTGTGCATGGACGGTGGCTCTGCAATTAACTATGTTCTACAGTGACTGAATATATGTATAGATGGTGACTTCTGTGGTGGTCTAAGTTATTCTGTGAGTCAGTGTGTGCATGGACGGTGGCTCTGCAATGGACTATGTTCTACAGTGACTGAATATATGTATAGATGGTGACTTCTGGGGTGGTCTAAGTTATGCTGTGAGTCAGTGTGTGCATGGACGGTGGCTCTGCAATGAACTATGTTCTACAGTGACTGAATATATGTATAGATGGTGACTTCTGGGGTGGTCTAAGTTATTCTGTGAGTCAGTGTGTGCATGGACGGTGGCTCTGCAATGGACTATATTCTACAGTGACTGAATATATGTATAGATGGTGACTTCTGGGGTGGTCTAAGTTATTCTGGGAGTCAGTGTGTGCATGGACGGTGGTTCTGCAAGGGACTATGTTCTACAGTGACTGATTATATGTATAGATGGTGACTTCTGGGGTGGTCTAAGTTATTCTGTGAGTCAGTGTGAGCATGGACGGTGGCTCTGCAATGGACTATGTTCTACAGTGACTGAATATATGTATAGATGGTGACTTCTGGGGTGGTCTAAGTTATACTGTGAGTCAGTGTGTGCATGGACGGTGGCTCTGCAATGGACTATGTTCTACAGTGACTGAATATATGTATAGATGGTGACTTCTGGGGTGGTGTAAGTCATTCTGTGAGTCAGTGTGTGCATGGACGGTGGCTATGCAATGAACTATGTTCTACAGTGACTGAATATATGTATAGATGGTGACTTCTGGGGTGGTCTAAGTTATTCTGTGAGTCAGTGTGTGCTTGGACGGTGGCTCTGCAAGGGACTATGTTCTACAGTGACTGAATATATGTATGGATGGTGACTTCTGGGGTGGTCTAAGTTATTCTGTGAGTCAGTGTGTGCATGGACGGTGGCTCTGCAATGAACTATGTTCTACAGTGACTGAATATATGTATAGATGGTGACTTCTGGGGTGGTCTAAGTTATTCTGTGAGTCAGTGTGTACATGAACGGTGGCTCTGCAATGGACTATGTTCTACAGTGACTGAATATATGTATAGATGGTGACTTCTGGGGTGGTCTAAGTTATGCTGTGAGTCAGTGTGTGCATGGACGGTGGCTCTGCAATGAACTATGTTCTACAGTGACTGAATATATGTATAGATGGTGACTTCTGGGGTGGTCTAAGTTATTCTGTGAGTCAGTGTGTGCATGGACGGTGGCTCTGCAATGGACTATATTCTACAGTGACTGAATATATGTATAGATGGTGACTTCTGGGGTGGTCTAAGTTATTCTGTGAGTCAGTGTGTGCATGGACGGTGGCTCTGCAGTGGACTATGTTCTACAGTGACTGAATATATGTATAGATGGTGACTTCTGGGGTGGTCTAAGTTATTCTGTGAGTAAGTGTGTGCATGGACGGTGGCTCTGCAATGTACTATGTTCTACAGTGACTGAATATATGTATAGATGGTGACTTCTGGGGTGGTCTAAGTTATTCTGTGAGTCAGTGTGTGCGTGGACGGTGGCTCTGCAATGGACTATGTTCTACAGTGACTGAATATATGTATAGATGGTGACTTCTGGGGTGGTCTAAGTTATACTGTGAGTCAGTGTGTGCATGGACGGTGGCTCTGCAATGGACTATGTTCTACAGTGACTGAACATATGTATAGATGGTGACTTCTGGGGTGGTGTAAGTCATTCTGTGAGTCAGTGTGTGCATGGACGGTGGCTATGCAATGAACTATGTTCTACAGTGACTGAATATATGTATAGATGGTGACTTCTGGGGTGGTCTAAGTTATTCTGTGAGTCAGTGTGTGCATAGACGGTGGCTCTGCAATGGACTATGTTCTACAGTGACTGAATATATGTATAGATGGTGACCTCTGGGGTGGTCTAAGTTATTCTGTGAGTCAGTGTGTGCATGGACGGTGGCTCTGCAATGGACTATGTTCTACAGTGACTGAATATATGTATAGATGGTGACTTCTGGGGTGGTCTAAGTTATTCTGTGAGTCAGTGTGTGCATGGACGGTGGCTCTGCAATGGACTATGTTCTACAGTGACTGAATATATGTATAGATGGTGACTTCTGGGGTGGTCTAAGTTATTCTGTGAGTCAGTGTGTGCATGGAAGGTGGCTCTGCAATGAACTATGTTCTACAGTGACTGAATATATGTATAGATGGTGACTTCTGGGGTGGTCTAAGTTATTCTGTGAGTCAGTGTGTGCATGGACGGTGGCTCTGCAATGGACTATGTTCTACAGTGACTGAATATATGTATAGATGGTGACCTCTGGGGTGGTCTAAGTTATTCTGTGAGTCAGTGTGTGCATAGACGGTGGCTCTGCAATGGACTATGTTCTAAAGTAACTGAATATATGTATAGATGGTGACCTCTGGGGTACTCTAAGTTATTCTGTGAGTCAGTGTGTTCATAGACGGTGGCTCTGCAATGGACTATGTTCTACAGTGACTGAATATATGTATAGATGGTGACTTCTGGAGTGGATAATGTTGTGCTGTGGGTGAATGTGCACATAAATGGTGACTGCGGGAGTGGCCTATGTTCTATTATAAGCCACTGTGTGCATAGCGGGGCAGATCTGACCGGTTTAGAACATTATTAGCATATAAGAGACGCTACGGTGGAGCAATTGCAGGCGGAATAATCAAGCCTAATTCCACCTGTAGCATGCAACAACTCAACTAAACTCAACTAAGCACTGAGGACGCACCATAAATCATCGCGACCGGTTCGTTTTCTGTGCTCAGGGCGTCGTGTATTCTATCCCCTTGTCTTGCTCCCACGCATACGGAGGCGAAACAGGCAGATGCCTTAAAGAGAGTTAGAGCATAAATACAACGTGACGCAACAAATTTCAGGCAATCTGGGCATTCACTGCCAAGAGAGTTGCATCAGCACCCCCTCCATAGCCCTTATAAAGAATTGCGCTTCTTATAGGTATCTGGATGACCCGAGTTCTCCTGTGTTAATTCTGTTGGCGATGGCTGTTTTTCAGACTCGCTTGCTCTTCTTATTTCATTGATACTGCTCTATATATTTACCGAAGGGTCTGAAAATATTAACCTTCAGGTTAGGTCAGCACTGTGTGTGCCTCACCTAGTTTCTTGTCGTTGAGAAGCTTGCGCTGTTCTGCCTTGTTATGAACCAACTAGCCCGCGATGTGTCATTCAAGCTGATAAGGCATCGTAAAGTGCGCAAAAACATGAACTAAAAGCTGACAATGCAGTCGGTGGAAAAAGCAGAGAGATAAACAGCTGCCATAGTGGAGGGCTTCCGAATATTTTGGATCACGATGATATTTTTAACGTACACTGACACCGCACAGCGTACGGATTCTTTTCACTTTCGACTCCAAGTAAACACTGCCTCCAAACCCAAGATTAAGCCAGGGTCATCGGGCCCACCAACCGAGCGCCCTAATCAAAGAGCAATTTTGGATGGCGGAAGGGATTCCTGTATCCCTTCAAGTGTGGCAAGAAAAGTATTTTGACGCTCTCACAAACGATTCAGCGCAATGACCAATGGCTGTTCCAAGTAATTCTCCATCAAAATGCTGCGCAAATAGATGTCATCTTGGTGCTGGCGGAGGGATGCATGTTTGCTTCGTACCGCTTTACCAACCCTATTAACCCTAGCTATATCAGGCACGAATAACGAATTGGGTTTAACATGCTTTTTTAAACTACAGATATCCACCTCCGTACCCCTGAAGGCGCTCATCTACTGAGCCGGAGTACCCGGGTTCCAACCGTACCGCGCCGGCCGCATTTTGATGCACGTGCGGCCTGTGTGCTGTGCGATGTCAGTGCACGTTAAAGATCCCCATGTGGTCGAAATTATTCCGAAGCCCTTCACTTCGGCAACACTTGCTTCCTTTCTTCTTTAACTCCCCCCTAACAATCCCCTTCCGGCGCGGTTCAGGTGTCCATCGAAATATGTGAGACAGTTACTGCGTCTTTTCCTTTCCTCGAAGCCAACTAATTAGCCCCTGTTCATGGATTCCCCATCGTTGTCGTCCGTGTCGGCGTTGCCATACCCCACCACCTAACAACCATGTCTGATAGTAGAAGAGCGAAACGCCACCTGCCACGGCGACAGCGGAAGAACGGACAACCCGAAGGTGGCTGCCACGGGAAGATCCCGGAGGGTGGCTAGCTGCGCAAGACGCCACCCTCCAGCTGTGGCAGGTGGCGTGTGAAGAGCTGCGTTCAAATTTCGCATTACCGACTATCATAGTCGCCCGTCAATTTTTGTGGTTTTATTTATTTACCGTTAACGGGGTATCACTTGTAGGCTTTCTATTGGCCCCCCGCATCGGCTGGTGTGATGAAGCGCGTGCATGGTGTAATGAAGCGAGTCTTATGTTGAATTCCAATGGCAGATCGGGATCAAGTTTTTCTGCTCGGTTTGGATCAGTCGTATTCCAATGGTAAAATGGGAGCGCGAGTTGTATGTTCCAATGGCAGATCGGGATCAGGCGTAAATCCCGGATCGCTCCATGGAGCAGGGATACTTGATCCGCCGAAATCGGCGGATTTGACCGGAACCTCGGGTGACGTTTTCTTTTCCGCCGCGTCTGCTTCCTGTCGCGACAGGCAGCGGCCGCTTCGTTCCTGTCGTCGCTACGTGGTGAGCCGGGTGAGCCCAACGTTACTAGGGCGAGCCGGGACAGCCGGGCACTTTCCAGTCAACAGTGTACGGCAATGATTTTGCTTCGCGCCGTACGGCACTAATTTTGCTTCATGGAAGTGACAGTTCCGACTCGGGCACTGCCAGCTTTGAAGATTCGTCTGAAACGGACAGCGAGTGTGAAGCTGCCGGCTTGTATGCCTGCCGCCGGCGTCAGAAAAATGCGCTAATGTTCTTCGTTCGCGTTCATACCAAGCCCTGGAGTAGAGGAATGTCAAAAATGAATCATTTTTGAGGATTGTTGGCCAATACCGAGTTGCTGGTAGAAGTGATAACTGCGATACAAGCAAATTTCTTCCTCATGCCCAGTGCGGCTGGCCTGTTGTCTGCTAGCTCCGCTTTTGAAGGCATCGCAGAAATCGATCATGTCTATGATTTATTATGAGACGAGGAACACTGTAAAACGGTGACGCGAGTAGCACCTTTAATACAGCGCTGGCCAGTTCCGAAGCGCCCTGAGCTGCGGCATCGATGTGAAACAGTTAGGCTTAGCGACGACTACGGCAGCCAGGCAGCAGCGCAGTTCGTCGCTCGGTGTGTCCGCGGGCGGCGTCGTTGCCGAAAGCTCGAGTGTCTCGCTGATTAGTTCAGCGGCTTGCTACTCGCAGTCGCAAGGCTGGAAAATCGAGCAGCGAGTGACTTGCCTGCGCGTCGTCTGCCACTTCTTTTGTGAACGGTATAGGACAGGCTCACTGGCGCTCCGAAGACCGCGGCCGCATACTCGCGTGTTCTCGGTAAGAGTGGATCATCCTGTACATACGCATTGGTTTTGTTTTAAGCATGAAACGCTTTTAGCTCCCGTTGTCGGCAGTGTGGTGACGTCACGCCGAGACTGAGAGCCAACATCCGGGCACTGAATTCCACTCATCCGGGCACTGAAACGAGAGCATCCGGGCACCGTACGAGACTTAACGAGACTCCCTAAGAGAGAGGGCCGCGCTTCCGCGCCGTCCCCAAGGATGGCGCTGCGGTCCCACACTCAGGCATGTAAAAGACCGGCCGCTGGGCCTTCAGCTCATGAAGGTTCCCCCTTTGGCAGGCAGATGTACACACGCTCGCGAAGTATTCGAACGCGCTGCAGATACATTCTTGACAGGCCTGCGTCTCGTCTTGTCCGCGTACGCTTCTGCATCGTCCTGCGTTTCATTGCCGCCACCGTCACAGCTGCTTAAGCGAAGCAATGGAGCCTGATTAAAGGAGAGATGGGAAGCGTCTTGCGGAAAGCGATCGCTTTGCGAGTGAAATGCCACAGCAGAAGACTGCTCGCCCCTGCCGACAACGCCATGATTATGCGGTCGCTCCCGAAAGCTACAAGGCCGCCACGGTTCGTGGCTGCCTACCTAAGCCCGCACTATTGCATGCGATCGCTTCGACGCAACAAGAACAGTGTGGTGTGGTGTGGTGTGGTGTGTCGAACACTGGACCCATTTCAAGATTTTGACTAGTACCATCTACAACCAATATGTTATGCCCGTAAACATTTCATGCTTACTCTACTCTCGATTACGGGAGAAGCAGAGATTTTTTACATTACGGCCTTCGTACTACCTCTTTTTTGTTTCGCCAAGACGGCGTCTGTCAACGCGAAGATCGCGCCTCGCGCAACTCCTGTCGCACTTGAACACGAAGCTAGCAGGGCGTCCCATAGAGTTTCTTACTATTACCTAGAGGGAAAGCTGGCGGCGCTGCACTTCAGCCACCATGGACGCTCAAAGCATCATGGGGCGGTGAGCACTTGTTGCGTCACAGTCGTAATTTTTCGGGAATACGGAGTGGCACTACTGACATGTTTCATTCCGAATACGCTGTTCGTGTGTGCGCAGACGACCTTCGCGCGAATGCAGTGTGTAAAAACCATAGTAGTAAAACCGCAACGACACACAACGCCAATAAAAGGTTTCACTTGTCCAAAATTCCTTAAAAAACCTTTTGAAGTATTTAAGCAACCAAATTTTTTTAAAAACGTATTTTCTTTTAAAAACGCGCCTGTTGAGCACGAAATATTAGTTTTTATAATGTTCAATACTTGGCCAATAGAAGAGCGAGTCACCTCTTATTTTGGGCAAACTTTGCAATTAAAGGCTTTTCTGCTCGTTTGTTGCAATTTACAGACAGAATATTGAATGTTAGGACATTCGTATTTATCGAACACCTTTATTTTTGCATTATTTTTTGGCCAAACGTTGTACTTCTGCAGTCGGTAGCTCACCGCCCCAGGATGCTTTGAGCGCCCATGGTGGCTGAAGTGGTCACGAGGGGCCTCCCAGCAAACTCCCATAGACTGCTTGCCAGCTTTCCCTCTAGGTAATAGTAAGAAAGTGTATGGGGCGTCCGCTCCGGCGGCGCCCCTAGTTTCCGCGGCTCGCCGCTGCGGCGCTGCCATCGCGCTCCCCAACTTGATGCTCCAAGTGCTCCCTAGGGAGCACTCTAACTGCAATCGCAAAATGGGAGGTGGCGAAGCTACGCGCTCCGACGCGCTCTGTACGCGATCCGACGGAGCGGTCCCGATCTGCCATTGGAGTTCAGCATTTGAGCTCTGCTTCATATGCAACCAAGTTCGAGTAATCTGACGATTTTCTTGTAACGCATTCTTGAGACGTGCAGTGAATTTTAATTTTTCAATGTCGCAGTGCGAATTAGCAGCTTAGATACAACGGCAGACACCACAGGACGCAGTCAACACAAGAGCCTCCTGGCGAACTACTTTGGTAATTTTATTGCAACATACAGAATGTCTGCAGGGCGACTTTTTATTGTCACTGTAAGCAGGTATTTGAAAATGAGCTCTGCAGAGCGACATTGATTTCGATTAAAGTTGTCGTGAATGTTTTACGCCAAGTGACGCCCTATTACAGAAAGGAGCATGCCCTGAGCGGCCAGGCCGGCTGTAGTCTACAGTTTAATATTGCGAAACCAATATGTGGCTCATCGGGAACGAAACGCCGGCTCAGCGTTCACCAGCTCCAGTGGTCGCAAGACTGGCAGATGACGTCACAGTGGTATACACAGAAAAAAAACGTTTCTTCCGAAAATGCAAGGGATTGAACCAAGGACTTTCAGATTGCGAGGCGAGCATACAACCACGGTACTGCTTGGTGAACAAAGGTGCACATAAGATATGCGTTGCCTTACGAGTTTATGCTAATGAGTGAGCGTGTCATTACAATGGAAGAAAAATCATCACAACATAAATGGAATCAAAGAGATTAAAATACAAAACCAATGCTTTCACATTCATAGCGCAAAAGTAGGCTTAAGTACGCTCGCAATTTTTGCGACAAATCCGTCAGTATACAATCTGATTTTCAGGCGAATATCGAAGCAGTGATGCTGTGTCCAGTTCTAAAATGTCACTTATCGGCAAGACAATGCAGCAGCGCGCAAAGGTGAACAAAGGTTAAAACCTGCCAAATCGTGTGTTTATCTACCTGCATTAGTAACCTACTGTAACACTGACAAGTAACAATACTAGTAACAAATGTTACTAGTAACAATACTAGTAACAATACTGGATGTCCGTCAGATTTTACGAAAATACATCTTGGGTGACGGCTAATCGCGGGCGCTTAATTATGTGGTAAGGCGCATGAGATTGTACACCAGTTGCAGGAGCATTATCATGATATAGGCACGTCTATGTGAAGATTTCACTGCCTGTGTCCGGACTGGTGCTCCCTGAGGCTCTCCTTATCTAAGCACGTGAATGAAAACCGGGTACAGCGATAGCCCTCTGCGACAGTGTGCGTTAGCATATGACGATTTAAAACTCCTCGCACTGACGCTGCATAATCGCATATAACACACTTGAAGGGTCTTGCCCTAGTCTCAATTTGTTTGTACCGATTTAATTTTGAAGACTCTGCACATATGAAAGGGCACAAATCGGACTTGTACGTTTTTTCACCGGAGTGCGTACGCTTATGTATAGTGAGGTTGCTGGAGCTCGCAGCTGCAAAAGAGCGCATGTCGCAGTTGAAGGGTTTCTAGCCAGTATGCTTTCGCTTGTGCACAGTTAGAGTGGAAGATTGCGCAGCTGAAAAAGCGCACAGGTCGCACTTGTATGGTTTTTCGCCGGTGTGCGTACGCTTATGTATGGTGAGGTGGCTAGAGCTTGTAGCTGCAAAAGAGCACATGTCGCATTCGAAGGGTTTGTCGCCAGTATGCTTCCGCTTGTGCAGAGTTAGAGTGGAAGATTGCGCAGCTGAAAAAGCGCACAGGTCGCACTTGTACGGTTTTTCGCCGGTGTGCGTACGCATATGTATAGTGAGGTGGCTGGAGCTTTTAGCTGCAAAAGTGCACATGTCGCATTTGAAGGGTTTGTCGCCAGTATGCTTCTGCTTGTGCTTGGCGACAATGTCAGAGCGCGCAGCTGTAAAAGCGCACAAGTCACACTTCAACAGTTTTTCGCCAGTGTGCGTACGCTTGTGACGTGTTAAGATCGAAGAGTCTGCAGTTCTAAAATGGCACATGTCGCACTTTAACGGTTTCTCAGCAGTGTGCATAGTATCGTGTGTATTAACGCATCGAAACTCTGCAGCTGCAGAAGTACACGTGTTGCGATTAAAAAGGCTTTCGCCAGTGTGCATAGTATCGTGTGGAGTGACACAACCAGGATCTGCAGGTGTAGATGTACACGCGTCACGATTGAACGCGCTTTCGCCAGTTTGCGTACTAAAATGTGGAGTGACATTTCTCCCGTCGGCAGCTGTATAAACACACATGTCGCGACTGAAGCTGCTCTCACCACTGTACCTACTATATTTTGTAGTGAAATTTCTCGGGTCTTCAGCTGTAGCAGGACACGTTTCGCGACTGAAGCTGCTCTCGACACTGTGCGTACTATATTGTGTAGTGAAATTTCTCGGGTCTGCAGCTGTAGATAGACACATGTCGCGATTGAACCTGCTCTCGACAGTGTGCGTACTATATTGTGTAGTGAAATTTCTCGGGTCTGCAGCTGTAGCAGGACACGTGCCGCGACTGAAGCTGCTCTCGACACTTTGCGTATGATATTGAGGAGCGAAATTTCTCGGGTCTGCAGCTGTAGCAGGACACGTGTAGCGATTGAACCTGCTCTCGACACTTTGCGTACTATATTGTGCCGTGAAAGTTCTCGGGTCTGCAGGTGTAGCAGGACACGTGTCGTGACTGAAGTTGCTCTCGACACTGTGCGTACTACATTGTGGAGTGAAATTTCTCGGGTCTGCCGCTGTAGACGGACACGTGTCGCGACTGAAGCTGCTCTCGACACTGTGCGTACTATATTGTGGAGTGAAATTTCTCGGGTCTGCAGCTGTAGAAGGACACGTGTCGCGACTGAAGCTGCTCTCTACACTGTGCGTACTATATTGTGGAGAGAAATTTCTCGGGTCTACAGCTGTAGAAGGAAACATGTCGTGACTGAATCTGCTCTCGACACTGTGCGTACTATATTGTGGAGTGAAATTTCTCGGCTCTGCAGCAGTAGAAGGACATGTGTCGCGACTGAAGCTGCCCTCGCCACTGTGCGTAACATATAGTGGAGTGAAAGTTCTTGGGTCTGCAGCTGTAGAAGGACACATGTCGCGACTGAAGCTACTCTCGCCACTGTGCGTACTATTATGTGGAGTGACATTTCTCGTGCCTGCACCTGTAGACGGAAACGTGTCGCTATTGAAGTTGCTGTCGCCGCTGTGCGTTGGCTGGTGCCGAGTTAGTGTTGTAGAGTCTTCAGTTGCTAAGGGGCACATCGGAATCTGATGCGGTCGTCCTCCTGTGTGGCACCGCACCTCTCCCTTGCCATCGCACTTCGCTATCTCCGCTGGGTCCTCGTAGCATTTTAATGGCTCTCCTCCTGTCTCAAGTTGCATGTGTCTCTCAACATCGGCAAGGTTCGCTGAACCGTAGGTGAAGGAGGGGCAGCTGAACACATCTCCTTTCAATGCAGGTGTCTGCTGCCCGAACGAATTCTCTTCCATGAGCGAATACGGCGGTTTGGGTCTGTTCTGGTAGTGTTCACCGCCTTCTCACGGTGGTCGTTGTCGTGCAATGAGCCCCGAACACAACATCCGTCGTGGTAGTCAGGAGAGCACACCGCTTCTGCGAAAAGGGTTAAAAGAATGTGTGCCGTTAGGGAAATCTAGTTTTTTTCGACTGACTCATTCCGGAATATTTTATTTCATTTGTTCAAGCATACCAGTTGCTTTTTGGAAAAAAGAGTAATGCTCGATAATATTGATGTTTAAATAACACATAGGACGCGCACATTTTAAGGAATCACGCTAAATCAACGACATCTCAAGCAATAATTAGTGAATTCAAGGAATATTTCAACATAGTGCTCGTAGTGTATCTATCGTGGTATGTGGATCTATGTGGGGTTTGTTGGAGCGTGCGTGTTAAGGCAGCTCAAGCATGCCAGATTTTTGTTTGCGTCGAAGAATAATTTTCGCCATAATAGGTGCTCTGATAACACGGAGGAGGCGAAGAATTTCAGCCAACGCAACAAGTCAACATCTGAAGCAAGTGAATTGAACTGTTTCCCTGTGTTGCTTTGGCAGTGCCGAATATAAAGGCTGCAAGAGCAGCTGGTCGAGTGGGCCCGCCTCTACAGTACGTGGCAGCAGACGGCAGCGCAGAAATATAAATGCTCTGATACAAAGCACACAGAACAAAACAAGTCAGTCAGCCCTACAGTCTTAGGTAGCAAACAAAAATATGGAAAAAGAAATGGGCACAGATGTGCGCAAAAACACAGGGAAGAAGAAAGAAAGCAGATTCAATACAGTTAGAGGAGTGCGATCGGTTTAAAAGTGAGTAGCGCGAAATTTCAGCAATATTCAGATCAACTGTTTATTAGCAACTGTATTCCTTGTTTTATATATATTTTCGTTCTCATATTCTTCTGTATTTATTAACACTATTCCCGATTTCGATATTTACTGTTTGTACCCTTGTTCTTTTTTTGTGAGGTTAGTTTTGTTTTCGAACTGGTTTTGCAGAGAATTATGTATATTTTTTTACTAATAACATAGTTTTATGTATAGACTGTATGCGTCTTAATCATGCACACTCCTCTGTAATGTACGTTTGAACCCTGAGGGTATCATAAGTAAACAAATAAATACATAATCAGCGTTCAGCGTGATCAGAAATACGTGGCAATGTGTTTTTAATATCCGTTTTTAATACAAAGTCTAGTGAGCGCCGCAGGCGGTCGGTATTAATGCGAAAGCATTTTTTGTGTTACGAGCGGTGCGTACAGCACCTCTCGGCAGGGCATGTCATCAGAGCGCGTCCGCGCGAACTGTCAGTAACCAATTACAGGGGTACTTAATAGTATGATTCAATTAAATAGTTTTGTATTTATCAAGAATAACTAACTCACCAAAATCGTTCATCAAATGGGTAACTAACTCATTGACGTCATTTACTACTTCAATTAGTCAATCATTACAAACATTCGTCACTAAAATATTTTAATTGACTTATTAATATTTCTAGAATTAATTACTGCTTGCTTTGGTCTATGGGCGTTTAACATCTTGAATCTAAGGCTTTGAGAGGTTCTTTAACCACCTGATTGGTTTGGTTTGGTTTATTGGGGTTTAACGTCAAAAAACGACTGAGGCTATGAGAGACGCCGTAGTGAAGGGCTCCGGAAATTTCGACCACCTGGGGTTCTTTAACTTGCACTGACATCGCACAGCACACGGGCCTCTAGAATTTCGCCTTCAAGAAATTCAGCATCCGCCGCCGGGATCGAACCCGCGTCTTTCGGGTCAGCAGCCGGGCGCCCTAACCACTGAGACACCGCGGTGGCTGTAAGCACGGAATTAATTAAACAATGAATTCAGTTGCATCCAATCAAATCGCCAATAACATTAGTGAACTGGATTATTAAATAATTGAACTAATTAATGATTTAATTTTCTCAACTATTTAACTACTTCAAATATCCATTGGTAATGAATGAAACTGAACAATTGCTTAAGCACTGAATAATGAGTACTTTGGCGTGCTTACTACACGCTCTGCCAACGAGTCCCACGCCTTCAGATGTCGTAGAGCCGATTGGTAGCAGTAAGAGAAATGTTTTCGCATTACTGCACCTGAGAAGACTTAAAAGCACCTCTGGAAATTTTTCCAAGTAGGCCAGTTCTGTAAGCGTCAAGCAGTCGTAAGGGTTAAAAGCCAGATATTCTGGCTACGCATATTATTCTCATAGAAATGCTTGGCTGTGTGGGCGAAAAAAGTGGTTTCATATTGCACGTAAAACTTCATACTGAAGCAGATATATCTCTCCATTAATGTGGGCGAGGACAGGTGGTGCCTGCAAACGGGACTAAAGCTCCTTGAGCCCTACGATTTGCTGTGTTTGCCATTGAAACAGAACGTCTACTTTTCTCGCCTGCGTCAAGAAGCGACGGCATTGCGACAATCTCCCTTTACGAACCCTTCTGTATCGATAGGGTTGCAGCCTAAAAATGCTTCCAAACGCCTTCCTTGTCGGTTGGATTCGAGAAATATGAAATAGGGATTGTCGTTCCTTAGCCGGATCCCAAATTGGCCTTGCTGACAACGAGGACAAGTTTCGGTAGGCGAAGCGGAGCCTTCCTGACTTCAGCCTAAGTCCGAAAAGTATGTCTGCGTCTATCACTTGCTTCAGCCTCTTTAAGTGTTCCTCGAAACTCCTCGCGAAGAGCATAGCGTCGTTGAAATAAACAACAGAGCTCAGCCACCACAGACCTGCAGACCCCTTGCCCGCGATCCGCAGAAAAAATGCACTTGTGGTCCAAAGTCCAAATTACATTCTGTAGGACTCAAATACGCCGTATGGCGTCATCTTGAGAACCACCGACGGGAAGTACTTCGAGTTGCAGTAAGATCCGGGTGCCTTGGATAGAGGCTAGTGGTGCAAACCTTAGTTATGATGTTGAGGCTACTGTCATTAACGCAGTACCAAAGAGTGTCATTCTTCTTCACGAGAACAAAGCATGACCCCAATGGGCACTTAGGGCGCTTGATCACGCCGTGCCACATCATTTTCTCGACCTCATATCTGATAGCATCACGCTCTCGTGCTGTCACTTGCTATGGGCACTGAGAGACAGGTCGCTCGCGTACTCGTCAGTTATGATGAGACGTTTTGTGACTCCGTGGTTTCTCCTCGGGCTTTCCTCGTGAATTAAGGGATCCTCTATGCGCCGTTAGGAGGTCTCTCAATTCATAAGAACGTTCTAGACTGCTTGAGCTACTGCAGTCGTTGAATAAACATCTAGAAGAGTGAATCCCTTGCTTTCCTCGGCACTATCATCTAACAGCGCAATTATCGTGCTCTATCACAGCTTTGGAGATTCAATGCAATGTTAGGAGCCAAAACCTCAGCTTCGCAATTTCCGAGACATACGTCACCTGTTGCAATCCCAATCCTCGGTCCAGGAGGAATTGTCTGTTTCACTCCACGATGCATTCTTTGCAATTCTCTGTAACCCCAGGAGCCACGGGGATTGCGACGGTTGACCAGGGTGAGAAGATATCTGCTTCGATGGAGGCAAAATTCTAAATGGTCGTGTACTGTGCGCTGCCAATGCACGTTTAAGAACTACAGGTGGTCGAAGTTTCCGGGGTCCTTCACTATGGTGTCACTCATAGCCGGAGTCACTTTGAGACGTTCAACCTCAATAAACCCTAAACCATCATCGAGCACACATGAGCAATGTTATTTGCAGTGTCGCCTGTGTGTTGCCTGGGTATCTACATTAATTTTACTAAGGTCTTCGACCTCATAAATCATGATATTCTTTTTAGGTTACAAAGGTATGGTGTGCGGGGCCTAGCGCTAACCCTATTACAATCTTACTTATCTCACAGAACCCAATATGTAGATATAAACACAGCATCTTCTCGTACCCTCCATATAACATGCGGAGTGCCCCAAGCAAGCGTTCTTGGGCCTTTGCTATTTTTAGTTTATATAAATGACATCGTCTACAGCGCTAGTAATTTTCAGGTTGTGTCATTGGCGGATGACAACTTTTTTGTCACAGGTACTTCCGAGGCCGACGTTGAACGCAAAACAAGCGAAGCCCTTAATAAACTGCACTCATGGGCATATGCAAACTCCTTGCGCATAAATCGGTCAAAAACACAAATTCTGTTATACCGCCCTAAGGGAAAGAAAATATCTAGGCCTCTCAAAATAGCCCTAAACAGCCAACCAATAGAGCTTGTGACTTCTGTAAAAACAATGGGAGTTATCTTTTTTCACAACCTAAATAGGAATGGGCACGTAGAACACATTTGTTCGAACATTTCCTCAGCTCTAGTTATATTGATCGCTTTAGACATATTTTTCTAGTAAGGGTAAAGATGGTGCTCTTCAACGCGTTAGTACTAACTCATAACCAATACTGCAGCTTGGTTTGGGTTTAACAGGGGTAACAAATATTCATTGATCGCATTTGCTGCAGAAAAAAGCCGTCCGGTCCATAGGAAATGTGCCATTCCTTTTCCCCAGAAGTATATTTATAAAGTATGATTTCCTTCCAGTCTTCGCATTATACTTTTACAGGCTTTTGTTATGCTATAAATACTCTTCACAACAAAGTCATAATCCCTTCACTGTACTTGGATAACTGAGAGAAAATAACAGCTGCCGTAACACTAGACACAAAAAACTTGGAATCACTCCAACACCAAGAACTTACTCTATGAACCAGTCCTTAAGTTACAACCTTCACGTCTTGCTAAACAAACGAATCCATGACAATTTTGGTATTACCAGAAATTCAAAACACAATATCCGTGACTACTGCCGAGACAATTTCAGTCTGTGAAAGAAGCAGACATAAATTTCCTTGTCCAAAGTTTGGGACATCTACTTTGTATATTCTAGTTATTTATAACATTTGCTTTGGGTACATGTGTGTATTGGGATTTTT
Source organism: Amblyomma mixtum (assembly GCF_055824585.1). NCBI lineage: Eukaryota > Metazoa > Arthropoda > Arachnida > Ixodida > Ixodidae > Amblyomma > Amblyomma mixtum. The sequence goes on from NC_143018.1 coordinate 76,832,522, forward strand.
GCATGTGTGTGTTCGCGCTTAGCGTAAATGTGGATCTGCATCGCATACCCATGACATTACGAATTGATGTAACTGATGTGACCCTCACCTTCCTTCTGTACTGCCACTGTCTCAAGGAGTCGCGACCTTCAATTAAGCTGTTATAACAGCTTTTAGACCCGGCTCCTCCTTTGTGAGAAAGCAAAATAAACTTGAACTTGAACAGACCTCTTAGTCCATCGAAAGGGAGATGTGCTTGGATCTGAGGTCATTGTATTTTTTTATGGTCTCTCTAGGAAGCCTGTGAACATGATAAGGTACTGAGAACACAGCCGCAGGAGTAATACGCTCACAGAGCAAGCAACTACGTCCGTTCAGCAACACTCGAGTAAAATTTGGTCATTAACTGCATAAGTTTTAGAAATCGATGAACTTTAATTGTCGAATGCCGTGTCAAACTTGCAGGTAAAGAATTCGAAATCCTTTAGGACTAGCATTTGTAATGGTGACGCAAACGCTGATTAAAATCTATCATTCAAGCTTCTCCGGTGCACACAGTGCCTAGTGTGAGGGCTCAGGGTGATGTCATCGGAGGTGCCCGTACATTTTAAACCATAATCGCTTGCGTTGAAATAAAAATGACCGCCGCTGAAGGCAAAGCCCACTGAGAGTTGTTTGCCAGCATCGAACAAAGCACGGCAAGATTTGGTTGACGCCAGCGGCAATCTGAAATCCTTTTTTCCGTAACGTGACACCGAACTTGCCCGCACTGCTGCTACGCTTTGAGAAAAAGACTAATATTATCTGTTGATCACGTCACTATTTTAAATACAAGCACAAAAGCACTTGGCATACTTTACTTACACCCTATATAGATTTGAATCTCTGAATATCGGGCAATTCCAAAAATAGTGCAGTTGCTCTTTAAAGCGTATGTGGACCCTCCCTGCAGTGTGGATTCAGGACTTGTCGTGAACGAACATGACTTTCATCGAGATAGCTGCAGAGAGTCCGCTGATGGCAGTGTCGCTTCTTTTTACTACCAGGTAAGTAAACTTGCGGCCATGAAATTCCAATTCAGTGTCGATGGTGTCCTAAATGCACGCTGGCCTCTGATTTGGGCCAGTGCTGCGTCACGCATCGAAATATGGCTCGGGCATGTCGTCGTAGTGTTTCTGGTTTGTGTCATTTGAGACTTGCTTCACGTCACTTTCACGCTAAAGTTTGTGTGCGGAGTCGTCGCAATGGAATGAGGCGTCCTCATGCGTTTTCGTCGGTGAAAAATCTTGAAAACTCCGCCCTCGGGAGCCGCAAATCACGCAAGCGAACTCAAACCCGGTGACTGCCGGAAGACGTCGCAGGCGCAGTTCAGAGCTGGAGTGACTGTATTTGCAGAGCCCGCAGATCCACTCTAGACAAATGTGATTGCTACAGTGTTTAACAGTCTACCGTAAACGATAGCTACTAACGCATTTTACGGTTGTTGAACACAACCAGCCGCTGCTCTCAGCCGCACTAAACAAAAATCTGGCAAATGAACTTTCGAGACAAGGCCCAAATGCTAGAGCTACTACCTCGGACAACTTTGAAGCACTTGGTAGGAAGACAGTGGAAAAACGACAACCACAGGGGAGTACAAGACGCAAAAGAACGCTTACTATCAACTGATTTGTCATCAAGACACATATATAACCAGCCAGTCAGATCACACGTCACACTTTGCAGCGCCAGCTATCTTAGACTAACAGAAGAGAAAGGTTTAATCACCTCTTCAGCTGTGAACGCAGCTATTCTCAGAGACATTGCAAAAAGGAAAAAGAAAAATGAAAAAGAAAGAACCGCGCATGTCATACGACCAGGCAAGGAAGTAAAATGTTTTACAAAGATTTTTATAAAAACTGCCAAAAAACCGCGCTCCGCCGAGTACCGGCATATAGATGTATCGCTAATGCAGTGGTCCGCCTTCTTGTCGATATGGAAAGCTTCAAGCAAAAGTCTTGCTTTTATGGAAGAACTCCTGGCCAGAATCTTCGCTTCTTTGAAGTCGGATACGCACTTGCATGCCGAAACACGCTCCGCTAAGTCGGCGAGCTTATCTTTTTTTGTTGTACTTTGAGAATTCTCCCTTAAAAGGTCATTGTGGCAACGCCCTGTCTGCCCGACAGAGCATCTTCCGCAGGACAAGGGGATCAAGTAAACCAACAAATGCTTCTTCATGTTGCTTTTTTGCAACCGCGCTCACCCTCAGCACATATGCGGGGGCACAGCTTGGCCAACTTGTTTGGAGCAGAGAAAACAAGCGGAACATTGTGAATGCTGGCCACTTTTTTCAGGTTATGTGACATCTTTTGAATATAAGGCATCACCTCTGGTTTGCCTTTCGCGCGTTCAGAAGCAGCCGAATTTTGATGGGGACCATGGTTCTTTATCAGTTTTTCAGCAACAGCCGTTAAGACCGAGCAAGGGAATCGAGCAGAAAAAAGCCTGCGTACCTGGTAGTCAAAGCTAACGTCCATTTCATGCGGACAAGACTTCCGAAGCGCCGACTCTAAACAGAGTAAAGCAACAGCTCTTTTTACGGTCTTAGAATGCGACGAGTCATAAGGCAACAGTTCTTTTTTTTTTTTTTAGTCAAAGTCAAAGTCATTTTATTCAGGCAGCAGTAATAGGTGCCTAGGAGGCAGACATAAAGGCAAATTAATGCCTGACTCAGTGTCGGCCCCCTTCCCCCCTTCCCAAACACATCACTCAACAGCAGGTACAGTCAGATCGTTAAACAAAGTTTCGATCAACATAAAAGGAACACATTAATACAGCATAGCATACAGGGCTAAGTCATACTGCGAGGAAACAAACAGCCAAAATAAATCGCATGTATTAATAGGCAGAGAAAATAAACAAGCGGGAACAATAAAACATTCACAACAAAAACCATCTGGTGTCTACTTGGAACCCAGAAAAAAAAAGGAAATAGTCAAAATTGTGTGCTCAAAAAAATGTGTTAATGTTTCTTTTAAAGGCTAGAGCTGAAGAACTGTCAGTAATGATATTCATAACCATGGCGTGCTTATTCAAGAAGTTAGGAATCTGATATGTTAACTTTTGTGTTCCGTAGTTTGTACGAATCCTGTCTCTGTTATAAATGGTATGCCGGAGATTGTACATGTGTTCTTTATGAAGATATTTCTCAGTGAACGATGATGCATTCTGTTTGATTTGAGTGTATATAGCTAGTGCTAGTTTTTTTACATAGGATGTTTGTGATAGTCAGGATTCGGTGTTTTTGGAATAACGGTGCTGAATGAGTTCGGCGTGGGACATTTTCTATTTGGCGCAGAAAATGTTTTTGTAGTACATGTAGGTTCTCTAAATTTGTTTTTGTGGTCGTACCCCATACAAGAAGACAGTAGTGCAGACGGGAGTGTATTAGAGCATAATACAATTGCTTTTTTAACCATGGCGGTAGCAAATACTTTAGTTTATAGGTGAGCCCAATCGTTCTTGATATATCTGTTCGAACTTTTGAGACATGTGTAGACCAGGTTAGGTGTTCCTGAAAGATTACACCTAGAAATTTATGTGATGCAACGCGTTCAATTTGCTCATTGCCGAAGCGCAGAAGAATGTCTGACATACATTTATTTTTTGGTCGAAATACAATATATTTTGTTTTGTTCGTGTTTAGGGCTAGTTTATTTACGTCAAGCCACACCGATAGGTTACACAGCCAGACATTCGCCTGCCTCTCAATATCTACAATATTCGCACCAGAAAAAAAGGCGTTAGTGTCATCAGCATACAGGATAATTTGCGGGGTTAGTGGAATATTTACAATATCATTAATATATAACAGAAACAATAATGGACCAAGTATAGACCCTTGTGGTATCCCATATGCGATAACACCAATATCTGACTGCACTTTGCCTACCGCTGTGTACTGAAATCTGTGACAGGTAACTCTTAATTAAGTCGAGAGCAACACCCCTAATTCCGTAGTTGGGTAACTTTTGCAGTAAGATTTCATGTTTGATAGAGTCGAATGCTTTTTTGAAATCAAGAAACAATCCTACTGTGTACAATTTATGCTCAAAGTTATCTATTATTCGATCTTTAATGTATAGAAGGGCCGTCTCCGTTGACTTAGATTTTTGGAATCCATACTGTTGTTCTACTATGACGTCGTTGTGCTGGAAGTAGTTTAGAAGGCGTGTATTTATAACCTGTTCTATTATTTTAGAAAAGATTGGCAAGACAGAGATAGGTCTGTAGTTATTAAGGCTACATTTGTCACCTCCTTTATGAACAACGGATACTCTTGCAATTTTCAGTTTATCAGGAAAGACACCCGAACTTAGGATCAAATTGCATATATGCGACAAAGGGCGGCTAAAAAGATGTGCAACTGATTTTATTGGTTGCGCTTTCAAGTTATCCACTCCGCAAGCACTACTGTTATTTAGCTTTTTTACTAGCGTAAATATTTCTGCCTCTGTAGTAGGAGTCAAATAGATTGAACCCGCAACAGCCGAACCCATATATGATTTGCAGTCAAGGTTAGAGCTATCCGCGTTGTTTGTATTAAATGCTCCTGCGTTTAGGAAGTGTTCGTTGAATTTATTTGCTAGCGAGGTTCCCGTATAAGTTGTGCCTTCAATACTCAATTCCTTGAGTTCTTTCTTCTGAGTATTTGACATGAGATGGTTTGCGGTTTGCCACATTTTTCTTGGGTTGTTGATGACACCTGCAAACTTGTTTTCGTAGTAGGAATGGCGCGCTTTTTTAATGTCATGTCCTAGTTTGTTTCTTATTTTCTTACATTGATTTAAGTAGTCCAGAGCTCTAGTTCTGATAAATAGAGCGAAAAGTCTATCACGTTCCTTGATTCTGTTTAAAAGTGCTCTGTTAATCCACGGCTTTCTTACTTTCCTAGTTTTCCTGAATTCTAATACTGGAAATGATTGTTTATAAGTGTTCTCAACTTTCTCTAAAAATAAATTGTACGCCATTACTGGGTCCTCTGAACAGTAAACGTCATCCCAATTTGTTTGCGCTGTTAGTCTTTCAAATATCTTAATTGTTTCTTCATTAATAACCGTGTACTGAATCCATGTGCGCGAGGGTCGCACCGTGTGCTGTGTAAGGTGTGTTAGAAAAATAAAGATCGGTAGATGGTCGCTCAGGTCCGCTAATAAAACACCAGATTCAATATCGGCTGAGCTACAGTTCGTGAAACAAAGATCTAACAAGGTTCCAGAATTGTTTGTTACTCTTGTTGGTACATAAATGACATTTTCATACCCGTATAAAAGAAACATATCAGTAAGTTTTTGATTATTCAAATCAGGACAAAGAATGTCTACATTGAAATCACCAATGAAAACAACCGATGAGCTATATTGTATGCAGCATTCCAACATTTATTCGAGAAATTCAAGAAACATAGACAGTGTTCCAGATGGGGGTCGGTATACTACCACACATACTATGCTCTCGCACTTTATCATAACCGTCTCAAAATCAGGACTTATTCGGCAATATTTTGAGATAACACTGCAACTTAAATTTTCCTTGACATAAACGGTCACGCCTCCGCCTCTTGTATTAGTACGAAAAATTGACGTATGTTTGTACCCGCTAAATTCAATAACATTCATTTCATTGGAAAACCAGGTCTCAGTGAAAGCGAACAAGTCAAACCGATGATTTAACGAGTCCAGAAGCATATCACACGCGTCCTTTTTTGTTCGTAGGCTTTGAGCGTTTAGGTGGCAGACAGAAAAGGCCTTAGCACAACGAGTCTTATAATCACGGAAAGAAACAGCGTCATGATAGCCGCCTTTAGAAATGCAGTTTGTCATTGGCATAAAGCCAGTAAGTAAGCAACTCTTGGCCCATCAGAATCCTTATCGTATTTTCTCTAGATCATCGACAGAAGCGATCCTGATAATCTTGCTACGAGGGGCCCGACGCACAAACAGCTTTCCGTTCTTAACCCAGGCAAACTCGTATTCCTTTTCTTTCGCCTTCGACTTCATTCTCCACAACAAGTCCTTATTTTGTGCTCTAAGGTTCTCGTTTAAGAATATCTTTGACTGTTTGTCCTTCAGTTCATTCTTCTTGCTAAGCCACTTGTCCCTAGTCACACGAGATGAAAAGCGAACTAGCACAGGTGCTATCCTTTCCGAAGCGTCTTTATCGCCCCTGATTGGAAGTCGATGCACCGCCTCAACGTCGGCCTCGGAAAGTCGAGCAATCTCAAGTTCATCGGCCAGAAGGTTAATTTTGTCTAAAAGCTTTTCGTCGGTATGCTGAGGCAGTCCATGTATTTCCATATTCTGCTGTCTGCTATACTGCTCGAGGTTGTTGATCTCTTGCCTCAGTTTCTTAGTTTCTTGGTCATCAACTTTTTCTTCAAGCTTTTCCATGCGTTTCTTTAAGCCAGTTATGTCTGCACTTTGAGTTTCCATGCGCGTGAGGACTTCATCGTATTTATCAGACATTGCTTTTACTGAGCTCTCAATGCAGCCCACGGTGGTCATAATAGCCTCAATGTTGTCTAACTTCGACTTCATTTCCAGTACAGTAGCAAGCTTGCTCTGTATGTCAGCAATTTCTTTTGCCAGGTCTAGGCCGGCCTCTTTCTGCTTTGTTGTGCCCTGACTACTACCACGGGCTTGTGCAGTTTTGCAGGTGGCGCACTTCCATGTTTTTTTTGCGATCTCCGATTTTTTCTTGTAGTTGGCCTGATTTACTCCTGAGCAGGCGCCTATGTGATAATTATAGTCACACTCCGCGCACGACAAGAACACTTCATCGTCAGAAAGTTTTTCATGACATGCAAGACATTCATCAGACATTTTTAGTCTGACGCACTCAGACTCAGACTGTTTAGACTTATGCACTCAGCACTCAGCAATGTGGCAAATACGACCAACAAGTGTGTCCCTTTCAGACCCTCAGCCTCAAGTCTAAAAAACGTATCGCTCCATTCAGCGGGAGTTCGTAAGTGAAAGTGAGGCCTTTACCATGCTCAATAAACGCGTTCTTTTGTGTTTTGTCTTCCCCTGTGGTTGTCGTTTTTCCGCTCTCTTCCTACCAAGTATCAATAACCAAGTAGCCCAGCACCATGTTTTATTGAACTTTGAAGCAGTAGCATGTAAGTACGATAATTCGAGATAAAAGCCGCCGTGGTGGCTCAGTGGTTATGCGCTAGCCTGCGGACCCGAAAGACGCAGGTTCGATACCGTCCGCAGCGGGCGAATTTCGATGCGGATGAAATTCTTCAGGTCGGTGTATTGCGCAATATCGCCTTGTCCCGAGTCGCCTTAGTACGTCAACCGCATAGAACAATTCGAGAAAAATATGGTCGCGCTTATCGTCACAGTCATAAAGCCCCGTAACAAGGTTATGAAGACACAAACAATACAAAACTTCACGGTATTATATCGATACACTGATAATGACCCAGCCTCTTCCGTTCACTTCGTCCTCTAGAATTCGGCCAGCCGCAGCTAAAACTATACGCCGAGTTTGCATCGCTCGAAATGGTTCGCTGAGTGACAGCTGATGCACCACTTCTTTAATGCACGTTTTCGGTGCTTTCCACTTTTATTCCTGCAGCAGGAACTCTCGTGAGTAGTGCGTGCAGAAAATGTGGTATTTGATGAAGACTGCCTGGATGTAGCTAGAACGCGGCCTGCTAGTACAGAGCACATAGGAAAGCGTGCGACGTTTCGCGAAACCCGCACAATAAACACCAACCGAGCGATGTGCAAGAGAACAGATGTACTCACGTAGGGTCTGTCCAGAGTTGCTTCTCCGGCGTCCTAGTTTTGCTTGGTCGTTGAAGGTAAAGTGCACAGCGAGATAGAATGGCTGCAGTTGGCTGCCTGTAAAGTGCATAGCGAAGTTGTGAGAGCGAAAAAGTTCAGTTTTTGACTGCTGCGCCGTACTAAGGAACAATAAGCAACACTGCAGTTCGCGTGTTAGGCCACACCTCGTTTTGCAAACGTAAAGTGGGTAGGAACAGCTGGTACTCTTTCATAAAACGGAGCGAAAACGACGGGCATAGGAACAGACAGACGGAAAAAACACCGAGTCGACCAAACCATTTATTTCATATAACTTGGAATTGATATTGGCGCTAGAAACATAGCTATAACATAACCCGGCAGAAAATAGAGGAGACGCACAATGAGTAAAAGACTCACACTGGGTCTCCCTAAAGCTGGGTTTTCGGCGTTCAGGTCCTCCTCAAGTCAAGTGTACAACTGCGTCACTAAGTAGCCAGTGCGGCTGCTACACACACCGTCGCCAATGTTAAATAGTTCTGTCGTTCTCTGTTGCACCCCGCACTGTTTGTCTGAGCACCACGCCCCATGTCTCTCAAGTTTTTATTTTGGCGCCATCAAGTGGCAACCACGAGGAACAAGGCTGCAGAATGTGATGGCTTTTCTCTTTTTTTTATCTATTACTGCCCGCCCCTTTTTGGTAGCAAAGACACGAGCAGGTGTATGACGTGTACAAATACATGGCATATAACAGATAACAAACAACGAGAAAAGGAAGGAAATGGGCACACAGTCAAATTTCTGCGGAAGAAACCAGCCCACAAACAAAAATAAAAAAGCGCCGCAGTTACATGCAAGGCAGGAAGCATAAAAAAAATGCGCTTCAAGAACGAAGCCAAGTACAGAAAACTTACTGGCGTAATCTTACTGCAGATAAAAATGCTTCCGGTAATGTATGGTGGCGACATCGCAAGTAACCAATTCTAATAGGCTATCGTACTTGGAAAGAACATCTTGTACGCACTGGTTCTGCACTGATGGACGGCACTTGTTTTGTCATATTCTGTTATACTGCATATAAGCCTGAATTTTTTTGTATGATAATTGATGATGGTAAAAAACATTATCAAACGATGCATTTTTCCATGAGATTCAAAGGTAGGCAAAGCCGAGCGGCTGAGAAGGTGATACCTGTACCTGTATTCAAGGCAAATAAAGCACAGTGCTTATTTTTAATCCCCCCTTAACACTTCTAGAGTCCCCTTTTCCTATACGGATACCATTCCATGTCTACACGGCGTTGTGGACAAGTACCGTAGAGATAGCTAATACAATCTCATTAAACGCTGCTAAACGGAGCGTCAAGGTGATAAAAAAGATTATGGGGCTGCTTAACGGAACTTAAATGGCCAATGCGGTAGAGGTGTTCTCTGGGTCCATCGCGCACGGATAGAAGTAGTATGAAGACGGCGACATCCAAAGCACAGAGGCACGTCAAGTGCAGATTGGCCCCTCAGATTGGCCGTTAAACACGCGGGATGTGCAGCTGCGACCAATTTTACTAGATTACATTGGTTGCGGCGATGGTGTAGAGGTGTAATGCAGGGGCCACTGAAGTCGTTATATGAGTGCCACCGCCAGTTCGAAACCCATTCCCAGCCATGAAGTGTTCATTTTATCTGTTTATCACGTCCACGCCCCATCTGACACGCCCTCGCTAAGCTTGCCCTCTCAGATGGTGATGTCGATACTGCCGCAGCTTCCCAGCTCGTTCGGAGGTGACGGGTTTTGAAGTTTGGCTCTATCCTGTGATCGGTTTTTTGATGCCACGGAACCCTAATGATGACACAACTCTCTCGACCAATTACTGAATTCTCTGACAATGAACGCCAGTATTTTGCATCCATGTCAGCTTAAATAGTACCGCATAATTCAGAGAAGCAGTACCAAGCTGAACCAAAGCGTTTAGTACATGCAATGTGGGGTATGTACTGCTTACAAAAACAGAAAGCCCACCTGAACCCTTGGCTTATATGTTCGGCTGTTGATCCCATGGTCAAGGGATAAAATTGCGGCTGCAGCGCCCGCATTTAGTTCAAGCTAAAGTGCAACGACGCCAATTTACTGTGTGGTGTTGCCGCACGGTAAACATCCGTATGCAGCCAGAGTTATTCTGATACCTACACTAAGCCGCCCCTGTGAACCATCTGTTAACTCTAAGCCCCCTGTTGCACACGATAAAAAAGCACAACTATATCCAGAGTGCCCTGGCTAAGATGGACCAACATTTTTAAATTCAGACTGAAATGCAGCGAATCTTGTCAGCAATTATGTAGAGTACGCGCCATTCCATTTTTCATTTCGCCTACTTTAATAATTAGTCAAATAAAATTATTTAACTTCCCAAATATTACTTTAAACAACCAGTCGTTACTAGAAAATTTGCCCAGCACCATCAGAATAGCCCAGCAAGGTTCTTGCGACTAAGTGTCCTTACGTAACCTTTTTTTACCGGGCAACAAAGAAAGCCTGCGAAATGTAATAAATACTACGTAATAGCATGCTCCCTGCGCCCCATTGCGCCGCCATATCAGCGCTCTCATACGCGGCTTGGTGAAGCGTGCGTGCTTTGAGCTTTTTGAGCTGCCTACGAAGCAGTTTCGCGCTGCACCTGGTTCCGAGATAAGCGAAAGCGGATGCAAACAGTAGAGGAAAGGCTGCGCGAAGCCAGTATCCTTGGTGATAAATGCTGACTGATGCTGGCAGAATTAATGCTGAAGGAAGGTGTCTATATCATGTGTTTTCAATAGAACGGAGTGACAGTAACGAGCAGTGATGCATAATAACGTGCTGGAACGTAATCGTTAAATGAGGCGTTTCTCACGAGGGAAAAGCAAGACAAAATGAGGCATACCTATGACTTAGCGTTTGCTGTACTTTCTCGACGGTAGGGTACATTTAATTTCATAGTACGTGGCTTCGCATGAAAGTCTGTAACAGGCAAGGGTTCCAAAGAGCCCTAAGCAGCGATATTCGCCTAAAGAGTGCGCACGAATCACCTGAATTTTTTAGCAATCAACACAGGTACCTGAGCAAGGACCAAGATTATGAAATGCAGACTGAAATGCAGTGCATGCTGTAAGGAATTGTGTAAAGTACACGCTAGTATATTTATACCATTACATCACAGGTAACTGAGCAACGCCAGGTTGCTGATGAGACTACCAGGTGTCTCGTTGCAGTGTTTCGCAATTTCAGCCTCCAGGGCTTGTGGCGTAGTTTTCAGGATGCAGTAGACATTATCCTCCCCATAACCCTACAGAAGTCGAAAAGATTGATGTGCGGTAACATTGCTGGCCAGGCCACTGTTTCACTCGTCCCGATCGACTGGTTCTTGAAAGCTCCGTCAAGCCAAGCTCATGCAAGTCTGCTGCTTTCAGCCGGGCAGGCCCATAGTGCTTGAACTAAGGGGTGACTAGAACTGCAAGAGGGAGGCCCAACGAAAATCTTTGGCTGAGGCTCGCTGGTGGATAAGTGCCGCTGAGCAATGAGCATGCCTTCATGAATTACGAGTCCAATTTTTCTTCTGTCAAAGATCCCATAACAAACTTTTAATGACCACTGGAACCGGATTTTTATTCTTCCAAACAGTGTGCGTTCATACCGCTCCTGTATTACAAGTTGTGAACTAACAGTTGACTGGCATTTCTGGAAAAGCTAGGGAAATTATTCCAAACCACCTCGTCAATAAACTCTAGTATTTCGTCAGTCGTCATCAAGATCCCGTTCGCGAAGGCGTGCCAACTTGATAGGTCTCTGCGTTCTAAGTTTTGGAACTGGTGGAGATGATACGAGGGCGTTCCTGCCTGCAAAAAAATTTTCGACTCTTAAGACTGTCCAACTCAGCAGCCACATCTAGTACGCTGACATGAAGGCCTGCTGTGACGAAAGCCAAAATTTCTGCTTGCATCTCTCCAATGATGGTCCCCTTTACGTTCCGCGTCTTACTAAAGCTGCCATTCTCTATCGGTGTCATGTTATTCCTTATTATAGTCCTTCCAGTTAATCCGGCATTCCGACTGGAATTATCCCGGCCTTCAATGCCGGGATTGAACCCACATCCTCGGATTATTTCTATCGTCTTTACCTATGTGAGGAGTGTAGCATGTTTATAGCCTTTCCTACTTAACGTTTCTTGATGACTACAGTTTATGTCTATTCGCATTCATTTTCGAAACTTGCTGTGTGTTGAGTGACTGCTCAAAGGTTGCTAATACTTGTGTGTTCCTTTATTAATTTTTTTCTTGACCTGTAAAACACTTGTGCCACAAATGTATCTGTGTGTCTGCAAGTTTGTAAGGGGGCAGGACCTGCGTCAAGCCGTTGTCACGGCTTTTTGTTCTTTCTCCTCCTCTGAAAAAAAAAGAAATGAAAGGAACTGAATTGAAAAGCGCCCTATTCACCGAACCATTTCTGAGGCCGAAAGGGATGCTAGTACTACTGCAGATGCGACGAGAAGGTATTTTGATACTAAGAAAAATTGCGCATCGCAATGACAAAAGGCTGTCTCAAAACATTTTCCACCAAAATGGTGTGCAAATTAGGCCCATGGGCTGGCGGAATGATACACGGCTTCTTCTTAACGCTTTAAAAAACGTATTATTCAGTGCAATGTGAGGCTCGCTCAAAGAATTACGCTCAACTTGCTTTTTAAACCGCAGATCTTGGGCGGTCGTCTACTGAACCAGAGTGCCCGGGTTTGAACCCAACTATGGCGGCTGCATTTCAACAGAGGCGGCGCCCGCTTGCTGTGTGCTGTCAGTGCACTTCAAAGATCCCAAGTGGACAAAATTATTCCTGAGATCTCTACGGCAGCGCATCTTTCTCCGTTTATTCTTTCACTCCTTCCTTTATCCCTTCCCTTTCGGCTCGGTTCCGATGTCCATCGAGATATGGAAGACAGTTGTTGCGCCATTTCCTCGCCACAAAACCAAACATTTGGCTCCTGTTCCAGGGTTCCTCATCATAGTCGTCAGAGTCGGCGTTCGCTTAACACACCACCTGACAACCATGGCAGGTAGTAGCAGAGCGAAACGACAGCTGCCACGGCGAGAGAGGAGGAATGAACAACCGGAAGGTGGCTGCCGCGGGAAGATCCCGGAAGGTGGCTAGCAGCGTAACACGCCACCTTCCAGCTGTGGCACGCTGCGTGTGAAGAAGTGCGCTGGAACTTCGCATTACCGACTATGATAGTCGTCTGTCAATTTTTGTGGTTTTATTCAGTTAGCTTCCTCGGGGAATCGCTTGTTTGCTTTCAGCTTTCTCCCCGCCGGGTATGCATAGTGTACTGAAGCAAGTTCGAGAACTGCGCTCCATATCCAACCAATCTCTAGTGGTCAGAAGATGTTCTTGCAACACATTCTTGAGACATGCACTGAAATATCTTTTCTTTATTTGAGTGTCGAAGCGCAAAGAGCAGCTTAAATAGAAGAACAGACATGACATGATGAACACAATGCACAAGTCGCGTGGAGAACTGCTGTGGCAATTTTATTCCAACGTACAGAATGTCAGCAGCCCGACTTTCTCATCCCCTCTGTAAGCAAGTATTTTGAAACGAGCTCTTCGTAGCGACACTGATTTCGGCCTGCGTTTCTAATGGATGTTTTAACCAAGTGACGCTCCATTAGAAAAGGGGCGCACACTAAGCGGCCATGCAGGCTCTATCTCCAGTTTATCAATGCGAAAGCATTATACGACTCATCACGAACGAAATGCGGCGTGGGTGCAGACCAGCTGCGCTGCTCCCAAAAATACCAGATGATGTCACCGTAACAACAATCAAAACCAAAATTTCTTCCCAATTTGCTGGAAATTGAACCCAGGTCTTTCAGATTGCGAGGCGAGCATTAATCACAGGCCGTAAAATCACGTTGCTTCCTGGCGAACTAAGGTGAATGGAGAATGTGTGTTGGCTCACCACTGTACGCTAAGGCGTGTCATTCCAAACGAAGAGAAAATAATAACAAGGTAGCTAAAATTAAAAAGGAATTAAGGTACGAAATCGATTCTTCCGCATTAATAGCACATATGTAGACTTAACTGCCCTCCGCAGTTTTAGAGACATACCTCGTTTAGTATGCAAACTTTGACTTTCAGAAAAATATCGACGGAGTGATGCTGTGTCCAGTTCTAAAATGTCACTTTTTAGCAAGACAATGCAGTCGCGCGCAACGCTGAATAAAGAATAAAATCTACGAAGTATTGCGATTACCTCTCTGCATTAGTAACCAACTCATTAAAAGTGGATGTCCGTCATATTTCAAGAAATATACGTCTTGCATGGCGGCTAATCGTGGACGCTTATGTTTTTTAGGCGCATGGGATTGTGCACCAGTGGCTGGAACATACTCCAGACATTGGCATGTCTATTTGAAGATTTCACTGCCAGTGACCGGACAGGTGCTCTCTGAGGCTCTTCTCATCTGAACACATGAATGAGCACACGGTACAGTGATAGCCCTCTTCTCTAGCATGCGTCAAAGTATGGCGGTTTAAATTCCCTTTCTGAGACGCTGCATAAGGGCACATGTCACACTTGAAGGGTCTTTCCCTTGTGTGCGTGCGCTTGTGCCGAGCTAAGTCTGAAGAGTCTCTAGTTGAAAAGGGGTAGATATCGCACTTGAACCGTTTTTCGCCAGTGTGTATACGCTTGTGTCGAGCGAGGTTGCCAAAGCTAGCAGCTGCAAAAGGGCACAAGTCGCAAATGAAGGGTTTCTCGCCGGTATGCTTTCGCTTGTGCACAGCTAGACAACCAGAGCGAGCAGTTGTATAAGGGCACATGTCGCAAATGAAGGGTTTCCCGCCAGTATGTCGTCGCTTGTGCACAGCGAGACTGCTAGAGTGAGCAGTTGTAAAAGTGCACACGTCGCACTTTAAGGGTTTCTCATCACAGTGCATACTGTCGTTTGAACTGACTTTTTTTGATTCCGCACCTGTAGGACACGTGTCGCGATTGAAGTTGCTTTCGCCAGTGTGCATAGCATCATGTGGAGTGACACTTCTAGACTCTGCAGGTGTAAAATTGCCCATATCGCGATTGAAGGGGCTTTCGCCAGTGTGCGTACTGTCATGTGGAGTGACACGTCTAGACTGCGGAGGGGTAAAAAGATACGTGTCGCGGTCCCTGGGGCTTTCGCATGTGTGTGTACGCTCGTGCCGAGTTAACGTTGCAGTCTTCAGTTGTAAAACAGCACATGAGACACTCATACAGGCGTCCTCCTGTGTGGCACCGCATCTCTCGCTTACCATCGCACTTCGCGAACACCGCAGGGTCCTCGGAGCATTTAAATTGCTCTCCTCCTGTCTCAGTGTGCATGTGTCTAGTAACATCAGCAAAGTTCGCTGAAACGTAGCCGCAGGAGGGGCAGCTGAACACATCTCCTTTCAATGCTGGTGATTGTCGGCCGAACGAATTGTGTTCCATGAGTGAATACAGGTGCTAGGGTTCTTTGCTGCTTGTGTTCACAGCCCTTCCATGCTGGTAATTGTCCGCCAATTAGCCCAGAACACACTTCCGTCGTGGTAGTCAGGAAAGCACGCCGCTTCTGCAAATAAAATTGACAGAATTTGTGGCGTTAGGGACAACCAGTTTCTTTTTTTTTTGTCGCGCTTACTCCGTCCGCATTATTTTCATGCGATGGTTTAAAAATGCCAGGTGTTTGGCTGCATGAAGAACAATTCTCGCTAAGATTCATGCTAAGATAACACACTGTTCGCGCACATTTTTAGGAAACGCACCACCTCAATGACATCTCCAGTATTAAGGAGAGAATTCATGGAGCCTTTCAAAATAGTACCTATAGTGTATCAACCGTCGTGTGCTGTTAAGGCAGCTCTGGTACCACACATAAAGTGGGCAACGCTGCCCATGACATTGTGCTGTATAAACCACTTTATGTGGTGGCGTTTTACTTTGACGTCTTTTGTAACGCTGTAGCCCTTAAAGCTTGAAGCGGTCAGCTGTCCAAGTTTTGTGCTGAACGTTGGGTTTGATACTGTATTTTATGTGCTTTGATGCGATGAACTTCAAGCTATTTTCCTCCTGCACGTCAGCCCTAACGCAAAAAAAAAAATTGGCTGTGGCTTAGCTAAGATTAAGGCCGGATATCTCGAAGCGAAAAGCGAAAAGGGCACATCTTGCAGTTGAACGTTTTTTCCTCAGTGTGCGTACGTTTGCCTCGAGTTAAGGGTGAAGGGTGTGCAGCTGTAAGAATTTCTATATCGCACTCTGAAGGTTTCTCGTTAGGGAGCGTACTGTCATGTAGAGTCCCACTTCTAGACCCTGCAGTTTTAGGACACGTGTCGCGATTGATGGGGCTTTCGCCAATGTGCGTATGCTTGTGCCGAGTTAATGTTATAGAGTCTTCAGTTGTGAAAGGGCACATCGGACACTCATACGGTCGTCCTCCTCTGTGGCACCGCACATTTCTACTACCATCACACTTCGCTAACTCCGCTAGGTCCTGGGAGCATCTAATTGGCTCTCCTGTCTCACGGTGCTTGTGTCTCGTAAACTCGGCAATGTTCGCTGAAACGTTGGCGCAGGAAGGGCAGCTGAACAAATCTGCTTTCAATGCAGGTGACTGCCGCTGAACTGAATTCTGTTCTTTGAACGAAGACGACGCTAGGGTTCTCCCCTGATTGTGTTCTCCACTCTTTGACGATGGTCGTTGAGCGCCAATGAGCCCAGAACACACCTTCTCTCGTGGCAGTCAGGAAAGCACACCGCTTCTGCAAATAAAGTTAACAGAATGCGTCGCGTTAGGGAAAATCAGTTTTTATATTTCGACTTACTCAGTCTACAGTGTTTTCTTGCAGTATTTTAAGCATGCCATATTGTTGGCTGAAACGAAGAATAATTCTCGCAAATATTGATGCTAAACTAGCACTCAGGACACAGACATTTTAAGGAAATGCAGCACGTTAATGACATCTCAAGCATTCGAGAGTTGTCTCAAGCAAGATTTCAAAATAGCGCGCGTAGTGTATCTACTGCCGTATGCTCATGTACAGCCTATGTTGAATCGCGTTAAGGCAGCTCTTATGTCACACTTTATCATAGACTTTATTTCGTGCGCTCGTTTTCTCTGTGGCAAGGGAAAAGGCGGTGGTGGTTCAGGGACAGCAATTTGGCGCAGAAGCTTAATCTTAAGATATTTCGGGTGTTGCATAGAAGCCGGAGTTATAAATAGGCTTCAAACACGCTTTTAACCTATGAAAAAATTACCGCCTCTCATTACCTGCACAATGTATATAACATTCAGCATGTGAATTCCTGCCGTTCCGAGAAAAGTGCTCTGGCCACAGTTTGATTGAAAAACGTTGGCGAGCTCCAGTGGATCACCTCTCCGGCCCATCCTGGGGTTCGTTTCACTTCACGGAGAAATTCCACTGGGGCGCCGGAGGTTTCCCTTCCGACATGACCTCGCATAGGGCACGCCTGGTTTGAATGGAGCGGCTGTTTTGTAGGTTAGCTCTGCGTAGTGATGCGATAACAACGGGGACACAGCGCCAACAGCATTGGCGGAGGAGGTGTGAAAAGTTGTCTCCTGTGCAGCTCGATCTAGCTTATTTCGTTTTAGAGCGCAGCTCTTTGGCGTCCGTTCCTGGGTTTCGCGTCGTCGTCGGCGTTGTCGTCGGCCTCGTAACCAGCTCCGCCCCCTTTCATCCCCCCAGCGCTAGCAGCGACCGACTGATACCGCTGGATGCCGCTGACGCCGCTAGAGAGTCAAGATAACGTGACTGCATATAACACCGTCGCCGCCATGCAGAAAGAGGAGGAAAGGGTCCCCCCCCCCCCCCCCCCCTGTTCTTGTGTGGCGGATAGGGTGCTCTTCAGTTGCCGACGCGCCGGTTATTTCACGTAGGCCCCGGCACGTCGACGAATACGTGACCACCTTCCCACGGCTAGACCTGGTTCTTAGCGCTGCGGAAGCGAGGGTATCATATTGTTTGTGTCGGCATCGGCGGCGTAGTCCCTGAAACCAACTCCGCAGCTGGGGTTGACTCACTATCGAAAAGGTGAAACAGCTTATTTGCTGCGCTCAAATTTCGCATTAGGAAGTAACGTAATCGTCGGTAATTTTTGTGACAACTACTCAAATGTCGATAGCTTATCAACCATGGCCATTTTGATACCTTGAGTCCATCAGAAAGAAATGTAGAGGTGGAAAAGCGATGGCCCAACACCGAGACGTAATCATGTCTCTATATAATTTCACCATTACAACTACAAACGTCAGAATATCTTAGTAAGCCTGTTATCATCGCGTTTGCTGTTTTTCGCCTCTCCTTTCCTTCTTCGCATACAGAACCGGATGGTTATGCCTCGTGCAAATTAATATTTTTTCTACGTCAGGAGAAAAATGGTTACAGCACAATCATTACAGCCCGACTAGAAAGCAAATAAACCTCATATTTATTTTGTATGCCCTCAGTGACCTTCTGTCACTGAGCCCTTCACTACGGCGTCCATCATAGCGTGAGTCGCATTGGGACGTTAAACCCCAATCAACGAATCAACCTCTCACCCTCCTTCCTTTCAGCATTCTCGGCGCTTTGCTGGGCAGGGGTGCCGATGGAGGTGTAAATGGAAAAATCACAGGGACACCCAATTACATCACGGGTCGGGCACGAATGCGATCGCATTCGAATATGTATGTGCATTTGCTGTTCGGTTTGGTGATATAAGTTGCCCCAAGCCAGCCAGGTAACTTGATAACCGAGGACACAATTTTTCCCCCTATGATGCAGCTAACACTCTCAGATTAGAGAGCGTTCGGATGTGCGGTCTCAGTACAGGCAAAGAATTCCCGGTGATCTATATTGTTAATGCGAGAGCATTATATGGCTCTGTTGCGTAAGCAATAAGTGTCCGAAAATTTGTCTGCACGATTACGTCGCTCTCTGAAGATAAATGTGTGAAAGTTGAAAGTATGATCGTTACAGATAGTGCATGATAAAATGTTGCTTTGGGAAAAATTTTGTTTATGAGGTGTATTTAGGTGATCAATTAAACGCGAAAAAATACACTTAGACATCAAAATAACTATGGACGTCGATATGGTACATAGACGTTAGAACAACCACGAACGTCATAAAGCCTCAGGACTTTCCCTTTCGAATTGCTCAAGTGCGGGTCGCCGCAGTGATCCAGAACTTTTTCGTAGCCCTCCACTACTGCACCCCTTGCTGTCTTTTTACTTTCGTTGTCTTCTCCATCCTTTCACGGCTCTGTTCGTGTGCCTGCCGAGAAGCGTCCGCCGCTACCTTTGCCACCAGTCTAGACTGGCAGCTAATGGGGTCCTTATATATTTATTTATTTATTTGAACATACTGCAGGCCCTTTTCGGGCCCATGCAGGACTGTTTACAATCCATCATTGATCAAACAGAGTAAAAAAAAAAAATTCAAAAATACAGAGATGTTCTCTGACCCAAACACAAAAAGATTAGGAGATAATTAAACAGAAAAGTCAATTTTTTCGATATAATTAAGAAATAGTTCCACGGACGTACACTTCACCGCATCTTCAGGCAATTTATTCCAATATGATATAGCATCTGGAAACAGGGAGTACCTGTGGATATTTACACGGCTGACTGGTTGACGAAGTGTTTTACTATGGTTTGTTCTAGACGAGTGTTTGAATGGCGGGTGTAAGTAATGTGAATTGGCTATTTTGAAGTGACCGTGAAGAAGTTGGAACAAAAACTTTAATCTTGAAATGATTCTTCTCTGCGACAGGCTTTTTAAATTTGACTGAACTATTAGACTGGTAGCGCTAGTTTGACGTGAATACTTTGAATAGACGAACCTCACTGCTAGTTTTTGGATGCGCTCTAATTTGTTGATTAAACTTTTTTGATGGGGGCTCCAGACTATATCCGCATATTCTAGGGTAGGTCTTATAAGAGTTTTATAGGCACTGAGTTTAATATGGGCCTGTGTGTTACGGAGCTTGCTCCTTAAATAATGTAATTTACCTTCAGCTTTAGAGCAAATAGATTTGATGTAGGGCTCCCAACGCAGGTTAGATGTTAGGATGAGCCCCAGATACTTCACCTGATCATATTTTTTAACCTGTGTGTCACCAAGTATGTATGTAAAACTTAGAGGATGCTTCTTATTAGTGAATGTGATACTTTTGGTTTTATCTGCGTTAAGTTTCATTCCCCAGGTCATACACCAAGCCTGGATTGATTCTAGGGAATTGTTAAGGAGAATTTGATCGTCAGATTTTTTTACAGCTGTATATACGACACAATCGTCTGCAAAAAGGCGAAGCTGGATCGATGAACTAACACAGGAATGAATATCATTTATATAAATGAGGAACAAAAGAGGCGCAAGTACTGATCCCTGGGGTACACCGGAATACACATCCAGGTTTTGCGAAACGTATTCACCTATTTTAACGCATTGTTTTCTGTTCTGCTAATAGCAGGAAATCCATGACACAATGTTGCGATCAATTCCAAAAGATAGTAATTTTGTTACAAGGTCATCGTCAGGAACAACATCAAACGCTTTAGAGAAGTCTAAGAATATAGCATCTATCTGGTAGCCTTCATTAATTGTGTTAGCGATGTCGTGAGTAATTTCAGCAAGCTGCGTTACTGTTGAAAACCCTGTTCTGAAACCATGTTGTTTTTCATAAATGAGATTATTATTTTCTAGATATGAGATTATGGCTTTAAAAATAATGTGTTCCATCATTTTACAACTAGTGCTTGTTAACGATATCGGACGATAATTATTCAGTTCAGTTTTAGGACCCGATTTGTGTATAGGAATTATTTGGCACAGCGCCAGTCATCTGGAATTACGAGTGTTTGTAAAGATGTTGTGTAAATTTTATGCAGGTATTTAGACACCCAGTCAGCGTATCGGACTAAAAATGTGTTCGAGATGGAATCAGGACCCGGAGATTTTTTTGTGTCAAGTGTTTGTAAAAGAGAAAGGATTCCATCTTCACTAATGATTAGTTCTGTCATGGGTTCCTTGATTGTGTATGCGGGTAGAGAAGCGTGAGAGGCTGTTCTGGTGAAAACGGACTGGAAAAACTTATTGAATTCATTTCCAATGTCATCAAGTTTACTTATGGTGTCGCTGAAATCTTTAATGATGGAACCAGTTGACTGTTCTTCAGATAAGTAGCGCCAAAACTTATGAGGGTTGTGAGCCATGAAAGAAGGCAGCGTCAAATCAAAGAAGCGAGTTTTTGCGTCTCGGATTTTGCTGTGTAAGCAGTTAACAAGACTTGCAATATCATTCTTGTTTCTTTTTTTACGCCGTCGTTTTATTTTTCTTTTAAGTTGAATTATCTCGCGCGTTATCCACGGGTACTCCCTGTTTATGCGTTTTTTTCGAAGCGGAACGTATCTCTTTTCGCAAGTATTTACAATGTTTTTGAAACAGGACCATAGTTCACGAACATCGGTCAGTGCGCTGAATTCGGCAAAGATGTTCTCAAGTGCATTTAGAATTGCAGGGTCATCTGCACGCTCATAGTCCTTGACAAAGGTTGGCAGTGTTTAATTCTTTTTGCAAGTGACTACTATGGGGCATGACAATACTAGCAGTTTGTGGTCAGATATGCCGTCTTCGATGCGCACTGAACACCCTGGAAGTGTACTGCTAACAAAAATTAAATCAAGAAGTGAAGAGGAAGACGACAGAACTCGGGTGTTATCGGTAACCAGCTGATCTAAGGAAAAACTAAATGCTGTAAATAAAAGCGTTTCCGCGCTTTGGGCATCTTTTCCGTCGTGTGAAAAGTCCGCCCAATTTAT
Organism: Amblyomma mixtum; assembly: GCF_055824585.1. Taxonomy (NCBI): domain Eukaryota; kingdom Metazoa; phylum Arthropoda; class Arachnida; order Ixodida; family Ixodidae; genus Amblyomma; species Amblyomma mixtum. Next base: position 76,854,150 of record NC_143018.1, read on the forward strand.
CCCTGGCAAGTTAAAGTCCCCCGATAAAATCAACTTAGATCTTGAGTTAGTGTGCTGGGACAGATAATCGTTCATTTTTTCAAGATAATCTGGCGGGGCATTTGGGGCTCGACACACGCCTCCCAGTAATATACATTTACCGGAATATGTTATTTTGCACCACACACTTTCGTGGTCATCAATACCCTTCAGGACTGAATATTTTATGCTGTTTTTAATAGCTATAGCTACACCACCCCCTCGCAAACCCCTATCTTTACGTAGCTTTACGTAGCTTTACGTATACAGCTGTGGCTGAAAATTTACAAAGTCTACTCCAAACTTTTTCATGACAAACGTTTCCATGGCGCGAAAAGTCCTCCTGAGGGACCTGCTGGTTGTTCCTGAGCCCTAACGACTGCATCAGTCGTCCCACCCCTTATAAGCCAGCTGCTTTTCATAACGGCGGTCCTGTGCCGTAACTCGGTCTACAAATACCAGGGGCGCTTTGTTTGGGCGCACGAGTACCGCAACTTCTTCCTGCCTGCTGAGTCACTGCACCACTTGCTCAAGTCAAATGGCGTTTGGGGAATGTTGGCCCTAATAGAGACTGCAGCCTTTCCTGGCGTTTCAGTCTCTTCTCTTGCTCTTTTATCAGGGGTGGAAGGGCACTGGTACCCTTATATCCTGTGACTGGACACAACCGGCTATGTTCCTGTGTCAAGAACGCTATGCTTGAATGCAATGTCCTGTTCTGTATATCTTCTTCTCCAGTCGCATCATCCAACAGCTCTTGCGACAGTGAAGCAAATCTGTTCTTACAACCACTAACAGTGCACTTTGATTCCGTCGCCCTGCCCCTTCTAACTCGAGCTTTCGTTTATCTGTCGGACACTTAAAATAAGTGATTTCATTGAGATCATATTTGCATAAGCCGCATTCGAATTTCGCCGCTCCGGATTCTGCCACGTAGTCTGGTTTAACTCCATATGGACAGAATTCTTGCTGATGCCCTTCTCTGTAGCACCTGTAGCTGTGCACCGGTGTAGGTTTGTACGTTCTCTTGGAATTCTGTGTTTTTATTGTATTTTCGCGCGTGGTCAAAAAATGCGTGCGCACGTGAAGCGCTCGCACGTGACAAAGAAGAAGCATCCTTCCTGCAGCATCGGTCATGGACCTCGACCCTCCGGCCAAGGATGGCACGAAGACGCCGAAGTCCTCCAGAATCTCCAAGAAGGCGACAAAGAAAGCCCCCCAACACGCGAAAGACACAGAACAGGAGAAGGACTCATCCAGAGCCTCGCGTAAGAAGAGAAAAAGAGGCGCCGAGAGATCACCCGATCATCGCAGCGACACAAGAACCCACCAAGTCGCCGATGATGGTAAGCAGGCTTGTGACCAGGCAGGCAAGCATGAAGCGCTTGCTGAGACATCGGCGATTAGAGCTGCAGGCGTTTCTGGTACGACCAGAAACGATGAGCTGCCAACGTCGTCCCAGCTCCCGACTACTGAGCGCGGTGACGTCACCGCGAGCCGATTACAACCGCTCGGCCCCACGGAAACAGAGCGCACCATAGTGCCAGCTTCGAGCGAGGGACAAGCGATGCTCCCAACAGCAAGCGACGAGTCAGCTGCTGCTGCCACAGGCGGCGTTCCTGGTGACCTCGCCACCGTTCCAACTGAGCAAGTCCAGAGCGCTGACTCAGAACCGCCGCACACGACGCGCACCATACGCAACGCGTCTGCAGACCAAGCCGGCGTCGAGGCTGTGGAAGCGACCAAGCCGAGCTGCCCTGCAGACCAGCCGAACGCGAGGTCTCAGAGCGCGCGGCCGCAGCCCACCGTGGAGCGCCCTCAAGATGGGAAGAAGCCTTCGGGGTTTCGGATTACGGTAAGCAACGCACTGCGAAAAACGAAGGATAGGTTTTAACCAATTTCCATGAGTGATGACGTCTCTAGCGCTGTACTACTTTCATCACGAACCCCATTGGGCCCAACTAAAAGCACCGCAGGGAGCCTACTGCATTTCAAGTAGGAGATATTTTGCATTGTCGCAAGTTCATGGGCAATTAAATATGTTCATGAGCTCATAAAATTTTTCAGTAAAAATTTCCATTTTAACCCTTCATCAAGGAGGCTCACAGGAAACCATAGTATTAAAATGAGTCAATTTAAACGTGCGCCAATAATATCATTTTGAATCAGAGTGCTTATGTCCCACCATCGCTCCTGCTTTTCTAGTTCTGTTGTTTCCCACTCGCTGCTGCTTGCTGCCTGCTGATTGTGGCCTGAAGCTGCGTATTATCAAAATTTGGCTGGTCTTGTCCTGCAGTGCTGCATTGCCGTTTTGTGGCACGTTTTAATACTTTTGTGGAGGATGTAACTGAGAGTTGTTGCTAAGGAAATGATAGAAACTATGTGTACTTGAACGCACACTGCACACAGGAAAACAACAAACGCTGCTGAAAAGTTTCGTTCCCAGATGGGTAGTAACAGGCTGTAATGTCGACTGGTCATGGCAGCTACCGAGAATTTTGCACGTTTTTGACCACTACAGCTACATTCGGCGAGCTTTATATTGACAATAACTGATGCAGGCAGATCAGTTAATAATGCAGTTCCACTTTTTCGAACAATGCGGACAAACAGTGCGTATATCGTAAGATTTAAACGCACACCATAGGAAAAAAAGCACAAGGGACGCGCGTTCTCTGGAAAAAATTTGCTCCAGGTTTTCGCCGCAGCCCAGTCGCCCGGTATTAAGGCGAAAGCCTTTAATGCCTCATACGGTCGTTAGCAGCTGTGTCGGCAGCCCTGTCGACAGCCTTGTCGGCGGATGTGTCCGCGTTTTGAAGGGTGTTCACCGAGATATGCGAGACAGTTACTGAGTAATTTCCTTTCCTGAAATACATGAGTAATTTCCATTTCTGAAATACAATTTTCAGTTTCTTCATTACCGCCCGTCTTCTTTCACTCCCACTTCCTCCCTTCCTGTACGGTGCGGTTCGGGTGACCACCGAGATGACAGAGAATTTCCTTTCCTCAAAAATCGTTGCGTTCAAAGGGCAAGGCATCGCACCGAACGTGTGGTGGCGTTCCTCCCTTCCTTTACGATGCCGTTCGGGTGTCCACCGATATGACAGAGAATTACTGCTCCATTTCCTTTCCTCAAAAAGCATTGCGTTCAAATGGCAAGGCATCGAGCCGAACGGGTGGTGGCGTTCCTCCCTTCCTGTACGGTGCGGTTAGGGTGTCCACCGAGATGACAGAGAATTACAGCGTAATTTCCTTTCCTCAAAAAGCGTCGCGTTAAAAGGGGAAGGCAACGCGCCGAACGGGTGGTGGCGTTCCGTGGACTGGTGGTTGGCCTCAATGTCTCCAAGGCAACCCTGTGTGGCCCACAGGGTGATGTCATCGGCGTACAGCGCATGCTGTACACCGGTGACAGCGCCCAGCTGGGCCAGTAGGCGCATCATAGCCAGATTGAATAAAAGGGGAGAGAGCACCGCGCCCTGTGGAGTACCCCTGGTTCCTAAATGAAAAGGGCCATGTTCCTTATCCTGGATTCGAATGTAAGATTGTCTCTCTGTCAAAAATTGCCGAATGCATTGAAAGGCGTTTCTGCCGCAGTTAGTTTGAGAAAGGTGGGTGAGAATGATGTCGTGGGTAACGTTGTCGAATGCTCCCTTCAAATCCAAGGCGAGTACGACCTTGTCATTGTGAGCGCATTCGACGGGGTCAAGGACAGCCCGATTGAGTTGTAGCAGGACATCCTGTGCAGATCTCTGTGGGCGAAACCCGAACATGGTGTCCGCGAAAAGATGTTTGGATTCCATGAACTCGGACAGCCTGTCGCGTACCATCGTCTCCATGAGTTTGCCCACACAAGAAGTCAGAGAGATGGGGCGGAGGTTGTCCGTGTTGATGGCCTTTCCAGGTTTAGGAATGAAGGTGACCAGGGCGGTCTTCCAGTCGATGGGGAGTGGCACTTCCCCAAGCCAGATTGAGTTAATATAATTCAGTAAAGACAAGTATGTCGGGTCGGGGAGGTTGGCTAACAATTTGACTGTAATTTTGTCCCGACCCGGAGCGGTGCCACGTTTCATTTTTGCCAGGGCCGCCCTCAGGTCATGGAGCTGGAACGGTTGATCCAGCTCAACGTTCTCAGAACCTGCATAAGAGTACGCCGGCCCGCGGGGGTCCTGGGTGGTGCACAAGTACTGGTCCCGGAGCTTGTGCGCCAACTGAGTTGTGTTGCCCTGAAAGCTGTGTATGGCTCTTTGGAGGTGTTTTTGAGTTTCCGCGCGTGTTTGCGTGGGGTCAATTAAGGCGCGAAAAAGTCGCCACGTGTTCCGGCTGGACATTTGCCGCGCGGCCGTGTTGCATCGTGCCACCCAGTTGGAGTCGGCGAGTTGGGCCGCATACTCAGCCGCTCGTTGAGTGAGCTCGGCGATGCGAGCTTTAAGTTTCCGGTTGTGCTTCTGCCGACGCCACCGACGGACGAGGCAATGCCGGGCCTCCCAGAGGTGGAGCAGGTGGTTGTCCACATCAGAAACCGCCTCTGAGAGCTGAATTTGAGTTTCGGAGGAGCGAACGCTAGAGACCAATTGTTCTGACCAAGTCTGGTAGCCTTGTTCATGTATTGGTGTGGCAGTGTTATAATTTTGCCTGAACTTGGTCCAATCTGGGAGTCGGGCTTGTGTTGGTGGTCGCGCGAAAGGATAGGTCCTAATCGTAATGTTCAGGAGGCAGTGGTCGCTGCCGAGGGTTTCCTCGGTGTTGACCCAGTCTGCATACTGAATGTTGCGGGTGAAGGTCAAGTCCGGACACGTATCCCTTGTCACGGAGTTGCCTATACGAGTTGGATGGATGGGGTCAGTGTGAAGAGTGAGGCCCAGCGTTGACGCAAGCTCCGCCAACTTGCGTCCCCGCTTCTCTGCCTGGCAGCGCTACAACACGCTGTCGCGTTCCACTACTAAAGGCGAGCTTAAGCGTCATTAATTAGCAGTTAATTAGTACTAAGGCGAAAGCCTTTAATGCCTCATAATGTCGTTAGCAGACGCGTCGGCAGCCGTGTCGACAGACGCGTCGGCAAATTCGTCCGCCTTTCGGCGTCACTGCTTAAAAGGCTCAAGGATCCAGCATGAATAAAGGCGCATCTAGTGAATGCATGGGCTTCATAAATAAAGTAAAAGTAGTAGTCAAGAAAAGGGAAGAAAAGAAGAAAACAAAAAATAAAATAAAAATAAGATGTTGAATTAAAAAGTAAAAACAATAAAATTAAGAAAAGAGCAAAAAATTAAATAAAAACAAAATATGAAAAATAAAAAGTAAATAAAAACAAACAGTGGCCAGGAAACGCTTTCGCCTTGCAGCACTTTTGAGAGCCAAAGTGCCCCCTGAATTTTATTTAGTCATTAACCTGTATCTAGTCGCTAACTAGTAATTGGTCATTACTTCGTCATCAATTATGTGTGAAGTCATCCAGTGGTGACGTCACCAGTGTCATATAGGCAAAGTGGTGCGGAAAACGCTTTCGCCCCTACGCACTTTAGACAAAGTGCCCCTGAATGTTTTGTTTCTGGAGGCTACAGTATGAACGTTCCATCATACCATGAGACATTTTAGGCGAGTGGATTACTAGACAGCTCCGAATAAACTATTTACCTGATATTCACGTTCCATAAAAGTTTTTGTGGCCATAAAAGGGGATAGTGGGGCAGAACCTGGCACGGAGCAAAACGCAACAGCTTGTTACTCACCACCCCGTCGTATTTAAATGAGCTAACATGCTACCTTGGTATTTATGCGTTATGACCCGCCGCATGAGCATCACAGAAAGCTGCTGAAAAGGCGCAGCATTTTGTCCTTTAGACTTGTCAGAACTGTGCAGCTAAATCAACCTGGTGTCCAAGGTTAGTGCAGGTTAGGAATTACCGTTGTTTATTGGTGTCATGTTATGCAAAGTTATAGAATTTTCGCGCCCCTGGTGACTGAGATAAAATCATTTTAGCAGCATGCTAGATGCTGAGCAAAACGCGATATTCTATCGTAGTTCGGTTGGACTGAAGTAAATGTAATGGCTTTGTTGCTTTCTCTAAAAGCTGTGCGCGTGTTTTTCCGCTCTCTAGGAAAGTCTGAACGTACAAAAGAAAAAAAATTAGGCAGTGGCTTAGCTCTGGTTAAGCCTGGATACGCAAGCGAAAAGCTGCAGTTATGCTTGGTTTGACGTTATGGCTGTCGCAGTTCGCGCACAATGCACTGGGAGCACCACGATAACAGTGGGGGCGTTCGGCCGTTCACACACTGCCTGTGCGGAGGCGGAGGAGGAGACGGTAATCGGCGCGGTTAAAATTCAGGGGGCACTTTGGCTCTCTAAAGTGCTGCAAGGCGAAAGCGTTTCCTGGCGCAGTTTTTTTTCCGTATTTTTTTCATTTTTTGTTTTGTTTCTTTCTTATTTTTATGTTATTTTTCTTTTTTTTCATTTTATTTTCATTTTCATTTCTTTCCTTGTTTTTTCTTTGGCATATTTTGTTTTTCAATTTATTTTGATATTTGTTTCATTTCTTATTGTTATTGTTTTTAATCTTCCTTTGCTCACTTATATTGTTTTTTATTTCTATTTTTTATTCATTTTATTTTATTTATGAAACCCATGTATTCACTACATGCGCCTTTATTCATGCTCAAAACTTGAGCATTCGTTGCGGAGTGGTAGCGTCTCCGCTTCAAAGGCCGAAGGCCCTGGTTCGATTCCCAGCGTCTGCGCAGTTTCTTTTATTGCGAAAGCGATACTACTCGCACTTTCAAGCCTTCGCGTGAGCCGGCCGCAGTTACCTTGGACCTTTAGCGGAGTGAATATGGGCGACCAACTCGCTGCTTCAGATAGCCCGGCTGCAGTTACGCCGCGCCGCGCACCTGTGGCGCTACTGCCGCTGTGACGTCATACCAGCTGTAGATTATTTTCTTTCTCTCAGTCGCAACAACATCAAAAACAAAATATAAAAAAATTACCGTAGACTCTGAGTCGCCGCGCAGCGGCGGCCGGTAGCCACGCGTGACCTGTAGACGCGGCGCACGGCGTTCCTTCAGTTGGAGGCGCTGCGCTTTTGCTTTCGCAACCTATCAGGCTTAACCAAAGCTGAACCCCCGTCAATTTCTTTTTAAGTAGTGACGAGTAGGCGGCGACTGCTGCGGCCACCTGCGCCGGGTGTGACATCACTCCTTTCGCGCATGAGCAGAAGTGGCAAATCTGGGCTCCGGCTCACGCGAAGCGCGGTGTTGACTATCCTAGTAAAGCTTTCCGCTTCAAAACAATGAATGCCGACGAGCGTACCGAAAACGTCAAGAAACCTGTGCGGAGAGGCAAGCTCGGAGATATCGGTGCTTTACCCTGCGCGGTAAATTTTGGGTGGGGATGTTCAACAAGTGCCAAGCAGGGGTGTGAATCTTGCCTCTGGCAATGCTGGACAGACTCGTTTAAGATGTATTTAGCATCCCAATGTGCGAGGGCTAAGGCGATGGCTGCCTCCTCTGTCATCTCAGGCGTAGAGCCCGATGGAAGACTGACTTAGGGAGGGGGTTAGGGTTGGACTGTAGCCACCTGTTACAGCGTCATGCGTTGTTCCTGCGGCGTCTAGCCAATTGGTGTCCTGAGCTTGTCCGTAATACTTGTAAAGGTTATTAGGAAGGGGTTGAACACCGAGAAGTGTATGGATGTAGTAAATTCAAATAGGGTTCGTTGTGCTTTTCAGGGGGCCTCAGGCCTCTCCAAAAGTGGTGATTCGGCGGTGATTAAGAACGAGACTGCTGATGATAAAGATCATAAAACAAAGAAATATATTTACAGAATTTACAAGGGTAAAGAAACTGAAAGTTAAAGAAACTAAGTCGCGCAGACAAATCAACAACTGCAAGTTGAATAAAAGAACAACCTCCAACAAAGAAATAACTTACAGTAACTTACTTATCGACTAAATGCATTAGTTAAAACCTAGGTGCTGTGAAAGATGCGGCCAAGAACAGAGGTTCCACCTAGACTGATGTCCAAAACTTTCGCGCCCCATTTTAAGGGTTCCATGAATAAGGAAGCTAGGGCGACAGTCTATCTCTCGAGTAGACTCTAAAAGATTGCCTATAGCAGTTAATGGAGCCAAATTCCTATGCTTTCGTTGCAGGGAAGAATAGTATGGTGATTTTACTTAGTCGGTCTTGTGCACTGTTATATTTTACAACATAGAGTGGGGCAAAATGCGACATTTTAATGTTTTAAGTTTAATTACATTTGACTGTGTTCCTATTAAGCAGTAGCCTTCATCTTTGGTGAACGTGATGCCGGGATGCTAGGGAATGAGTCGGAAATATGTTTTTTCACGTCTGAGAAAAAATACGGCGACAGTTTCCATATTTATGCCCCGTTTTGCCCCACTCCTCCCAAGTAGTCAGTCGCCTGAAGCATTATAACAAAAAAAATCCTTTGTTTGCTACACTCCTGAATCATTCGCAATGTCCACCTGACTAAGCAAAAGGCCCCGGCCAAAACAAGATGTGCCCTTGCTTTAAGCAGTGTGGTGAGCCGAGAATCTTAATAGAACACCAATAAAAAATGGTTGCAATGATGGGCAATAAAAATTCAAATCCAGGCGTATTTACTTTTACGAATCATGAATTGGTTACCGCATCCTCAATTAAGTCTTTATGAAACCTCAGTCATATCGGGTTCGATCCTGGCAGCGTGTTCGCCAAATGCAGCCGGTAAAGCCAGCGATGACAGCGCCGCCCACCGGCAGGTAGCAGCCACCATTAAGGCTGGTTATAAATATTCATTCAGAACGACGGCTTGACATCGCCGCTATGGCGCAGTGGATTAGAGGCACGTGTTGCGTATGGAAGGTCGGCCGTTCGACTCCGCTCTCTATACTGTAATTTTATTGTTTTTTTAATTTCTTTTCCCTTTTAGGTCGCAAATCGTGATGCATAGTGGCATATAACGCCGTTTAAGATTTTCAAAAAATTTACTGCATACTTTTACACAGATTATTAACAGCGCTGGAATATCACTTTTCAATTTAAACTAAACATTACATGGTTAGTAACAATGGGTTGGTATAGACTTTTAAGCATTATTTAGGGAATAATTATCCCTTTTACGTAAGCCGTTGTGACAATCTTCAGTCACCGTGATCAATTCACCGTGGTTTCAAGCCTGGTGGCTGTACAGGCTGCAGTTGGCGAATACGCATCCTGGCCGCGGCGGTCAAATTTGATTTGAGGCAATATTCTAGTGCCCCGTGTACTATGCGATGCCAGTGCACGTTAAAGAATGCCAGGTGGTCGAAATTTCCGGAGCCCTTCACTACGGCGTCCATCATAGCCTTCGTCGCTTTAGGGTGTTAAACCCCCGTAAACCATAAAATGTATTCTATATTACTCAGGTTTAAGAAAGTCTTCATTGATGATGCGGTAAAGGATTCATGATTGTTAGAAATGAGTAGGCCTGGATTTAAGCTTTTATTGCTCATCATTGCAACCTTTTTTCATTTGTGTTCTATTAAAATTTTCGGCTCTGCAAACTGTTTAAGCAAGGGTACATTTCGTTTTCGCCGGGACCTTTTGCTTGGTCAGATGGACATTAAAAGCAGGAGTGTAGCAGACAAAGGATTACTTTATACACATTCATGTGCTTTCTGATATATCGCACATACAAAACTCTTGATCCCGAAGTAGCGGCGACCTAATTCATTTTTCTGTGGTGCACCCTTTCAGAGCCCTGAGGTCTCCAAGAGGCGCATCTGCATCAAATGTTGCGCCGGGACATCCTGCCTATTACTAGCCGTCTTCGCCACTGTGCTTCTGGCATTTCGAGGCCCCTCTCATGGACGTCAATACAAGACCTGCGACACGCTGGCATGCGCCGCCTATTCGAAGCGGCTGCAAGAGTCCATAAACGTCTCTGTGAACCCTTGCGACAGCTTCACACATTATGTATGCGATGGCTGGAACAGTCGCTACGAAGCCAGCGTCAACGACATTGCGCTCCTGTCCGCTCTCACTCGAATGTACCACATTGTTCGAGATATGAACGTACCCAAGAGTGGTCAAAATATGATGCAACGCGCCGCAGCGTTCTACCTCAGTTGCGAATGCGTTGGAAGAGGCCGCTGCAACGAACTACGACACGTCGCGCTGGCGCTGGAGGGAGCGAACATCGTGTGGCCTCTCAAGGCGCACCGTCCAGATTTCCTACACTCCCTGCTGTACGTGTCCATGAAACTTCGTTGGGCAGGTATCCTTACTTTCGAGGTAATCAATACTAAGCGAAAAAAGTACCTGCTGCTGCGACCACCGCTAGCTTTCTTCATATTAGGCCGCAGGGCAAAAGAGCAACTTCGTTCCCCTGGCAGCAGGGAGCATTATTTCGAGGTATTGAAAACAAAATTCAATGCCGCAAGTAGCACCGCCATTCAAGGTGACCTAGTGACATTTGAAGAAACACGAAATGTCGAAATAAAGATATGGGACGAGCTCTGGAAAAACGCTGCCGCACATCCCACGTTCAAGATGAAAAAGGAGTTATTCTACAATTCCGTCCCAAACCTCACGCTGGTGCGGTGGAAGCGAGCTTTGAACGACTACGGAGTGTGGTTGCGTGACGATGAAGATGTCGGGTTCCTGAGCGAGTCAGTGCCCTTTCTTCGTGCCTTCCTCAGTTTGTGGAAGAAGTACGGGGAGGAACAGATGCACCTTTTGATGTCCTGGTGTACGGTTCAGGTGGCGGCGTGGTTTGCTAACCAGGAGCTACTAGTCAACTTCTACGGCACCGAGCAGAAGGTGCAGCTCATACACCGCGCGTTCTGCTTCAGCAAAACTTTCATCGTCACCGGCGACAGCCTGCTTCACAGGTGCGTTGTAGTGTACAATACTTTGATACTTCGGTTCCTGACTGCAGCGATAGTTCGCGGCTTTTCTCTGTCAGCGACCATACCTCGGCAAAATCACGAGTGCTCACTCAGTCTCACTCACAAAACTTTGGTCAACCTACGCGCTCACTGAGTCTCACTGTCATAAAAGCCTCGGCACATTCCAACTCATGAACTCACTCATTTACGATTACAACTCACTTGGGATCACTCAAACTCACCTCCCTTCAGGTGTCAAGAACTCATAACGAGTCACGCCTCACGCAGACTCACGACTTATCAAGGCTCACTCAATCTTTTCAACTCACGACTCATTTGGTCTCACTGGCTCATTTCGACTCGCGACTCATCTGGGCTCACTCATTTCGACTCATGACTCATGTGGACTCACTCATTTCGACTCACGACTCATCTGGGCTCATTTAAGTGCAATAGGTATTACGAGTGAACACTAAACGCGACCGGACTGACCACTATTCATAAAATCTCAATGTCAGCATGCATCACCACGACTCGGATCATGATCTGAATGTGAGCTCAGACTTACCTCGACTCAGATCATGATCTGAACATGAGCCCGGACTCGCCTCGACTCAGATCATGATGTGAATGTGAATCCGAACCCACAGCTCAGATCATTATCTGAACGTGCGTCTCGACTCACTTACGGCTCAGTTCAAAATCTGAACGTGAGTCCGGAATCACTCATGACTCAGATCATGATCTGAACGTGTCTAGACTCACTCACGAATCGGATCGTGGCTTTAAATAGCATGAGTGAGCCCGGGTGAGTCCACTCATTAGAGTTCACCCACCTACGTCGGCGACCCACAATCAATTTCTTGCATAAGCCGGTTCCAAGACGCGTGCAAGCATGATGATCGGTTTTTCGTCAGGATTCCGGAGCAAGCTTCATTTTTCCTCTTTACAACCTGAGACAGACAGACAGACGGGCCGACGGGCCAACGGGCCGTCAGACAGACAGACAGACAGACAGACAGACAGACAGAAGGGCCGACGGGCCAACGGGCTGTCAGACAGACAGACAGACGGACGGATGGACCGACGGGCCGACGGACGGACCGACGGACCGACGGACGGACCGACGGGCCGACGGACGGACCGACGGACCGACGGACGGACCGACGGACCGACGGACCGACGGACCGACGGACGGACCGACGGACCGACGGACCGACGGACGGACCGACGGACCGACGGACCGACGGACGGACCGACGGGCCGACGGGCCGACGGACCGACGGGCCGACAGACGGGCCGACAGACGGGCCGACAGACGGGCCGACAGACGGGCCGACAGACGGGCCGACAGACGGGCCGACAGACGGGCCGACAGACAGACAGACGGGCCGACAGACAGACAGACAGACAGACAGACAGACAGACAGACAGAGACAGACAGACAGACAGACAGACAGAGACAGACAGACAGACAGACAGACAGACAGACAGACAGACAGACAGACAGACAGACAGACAGACAGACAGACAGACAGACAGACAGACAAACAGACAGACAAACAGACAGACAGACAGACAGACAGACAGACAGACAGACAGACAGACAGACAGACAGACAGACAGACAGACAGACAGACAGACAGACAGACAGACAGACAGACAGACAGACAGACAGACAGACAGACAGACAGGGCAGGGCAGGGCAGGGCAGGTTTGCTGCAAGTGAGTAATTCGTATGGAAGAAGCTAGTTCGCTTAGGTAAAAAAAGGAACAGTGTCTATATTAACAACTTTCTGCAGTCGTTTGGCGTACAAGCTGCCTCCAAAATAATTAGGAGGTTTTTCATCCCGCCTAGCCTTTCTGTATAGCTGTGCAATCGTTGGGTCCGAAGACGACGCAGTAAAGACACTAAAATTAACTGTAGTTCACAGACTCATCTGTCAACAGAGAACCGTCAGGAAGAGTTTCAGAGAAGCACTGGGTGCTTTGCACTCTAGAGCCTTTAAAAGCGCTGCCTGTGGAGACACACTTATTTTCCGGTCTTAAAATGACTCAAGCAGCTTGAGATAAAAACACGAAAAAAAAATAGAAATAGCACTGCTGGTCTTGTGTTCGTTTGTTTCTTCCAAATACGAGGAAAAAATAGGTCATGAAGCAGCTAGCAAATTAATTAACGGCAAGTTACTTTCATTATATCGCTTTTTTTTTGCATTCTAACTTGAGACTGAAATGAGCGCAACCCTACCCATTCAAGATTTTAACGGCGCGTCATATATTCCTGTGTTATGCGCTGTGTGTCACGGTCAACGGTCAAGAATGTACTGCCGTACCGCCCTCACTCATGTGTATATGTCCTCTTTGCGCTGAGCGGGTTCTCATGACGATTTAAGAAAGGAGAAAGAACTAAACAGCGGGCTGCTTCCTCAACCCCACGGTTCTTCAGCTTCATTTTAACATAACGCCACGAGACGAAAGTGACACATAGTGCACATTTACAGATTCAGCGACGCCACTCTCCCTGGGGATCTTCGGCCTCAAGCACAGGCGCTGATTTGGGACGTCCGTCAGTCTCTGCATGGGCAGCTTCTCCGCTGGAAGCATTATGATGAGAACGTGACTGTGGTCCACGACTGGAACTCCACCTCTCTTGCACTGCAGTACTTCGACAAGCCAGCCGGAGAGGACTACGACGGCGAATCAGGTACGTATACGCGCGGATAGGCACCCTGATAAAACACTTCTCCGAAAACAGTTCCCGTTAGTCCTAGAGTTTCCCTGCGGACACTCGAATTTCTTTGGAGGAGAAATTCTAGAGGCCCGTGTACTGTGCGATGTCAGTGCACGTTAAAGAACCCCAGGTGGTCGAAATTTCCGGAGCCCTCCACTACGGCGTCTCTCATAGCCTTAGTTGCTTTGGGACGTTAAACTCCTCAAACAAACAAACAAACTCAAGTTGGAGTATATGTCCCAGGAAGTGAATCAGTTCATTAAACCCCAAAGTTCTAACTTTCTCTGATAGCCCGGTGGCTGCAAGATTTGTTCCTGTTCCTAAATCCAGTGACACTTCAAATGGGCGCAAATACAGGGTCTGTTCTGAAAGTAGTAGGACTGGTTTTTTCCTGGGTGAACGGGCGTACGAGAGGTGTTTTGCGCGTGCAGGGTCGTTGAAGGGGGATATTGGGAATGCTGGGTAAAATGGGCAGTCGGCTCTCGGCCGTTGAAGAGAGGAGGTCGCTTGTGCTGTGAACCCCTGTGAAAACGTCTCGTCACGCAGAATCGTCGAGCGTTTACTGGATCAGCGATACGCGATAAAATTTTGAGTAAATCTTGGTAAAACGGGCGAAGAGACTCACAAAATGATTAAGGAGGCCTACAGTGACGCTTCCATGGGTAGATCAGGTGTTTTTTTAGTGGCACTAGCTGTTCCGAGAAGGTAAGGAAAGTGGAGGAAGGCGACCGCTCCAGACGCCCTTGGACCAGTAAGACCAACGAAAATGTGCAGCGAGTGAAACATTTACTTAACAAACAGTGATCATAGAATGAGTATCAGAATGATTGCTGATGACTTGAGCATTCCTCAAACCCAAGTTTTTGACATCGTGACAAAAAACTTATCCATGAGGATAGCGTGCGCGAAGTTGGTGCCTGGAGTGTTGTCAGAGGAGGAAAAGGCCAACCGGTAGGATCTTCTTCATCATGTGAATGAGGACCCCGATTTTTTGCCCAGCACAAGGCGGCAACGATGCCTCAGCCCCCTACAGCCTCGACTTGGCCCCGCCAGACTTTTTTCTATTCCCGACAATAAAATCGACGCTTAAGGGGGAACATCACGGATCGGTAGAGGTGGTTCAACAGGCCGTGACAAGGGAGCTAAATAGCATTCCGGTCCAGGCGTTCCTGGATTCGTACGAAAACTATAAAACTCATTGGCAGCAGCGTGTAGGTTCGGAAGGGTGCTACCTTGAAAAATTGTAATGGTTTGTACTATTCCCTTGAATAAATTTTGTTTAAAAAATGAGTCCTACTACTTTCAGAACAGACCGTGTATGTCGCCCCATTTCACCTACCTGGGCTCAATCGAATATCAATGAAAATATTCTGAAGCTCCTCGTAACAATCATTGGCAAAACAATGTAATTGTTTCTAAAATGCGGCTTTAGGAAAAGGCTACGAACTACAACCCAATGATAGACGAAACTGTCTTGGACGTCCAAGACGTCCATAGGACATACAGGGGAGTTTTAGTGCCCACTGGGAACGTACTTGATGAAAACCATTCATGGCCTCACATTCGCTCTTGACAAACACAGCCACGGTGACGTCTTATTCCTTCTTTATTCAAGCTCTTTTGGTGCCAAAGCACTGATGCGCACACCAAAGCCCACCATGAATTTTCAACCGACCTTACGGACTTCAGCCGTTGCCTGGGAACAGCGACGCCAAGTTAAGTTTCTTGCGCGTGAAATAAAAAAAAAGATTTAATGAATTTAGCCCTACGGGGGTTTGAACCTGTGCTGGCGCGAAGAGTTCAACTTCCCTGGTCAGTGCAACAAAGCACAATGATACCGCCTCAATTGATCACACCTCGTGCTACTCTGCAACACACCCGCGCTATGCATTGCACATCGTGGTCTTCATCAGCTTCGATTTGCGGCGCGAACCGATCAGATAAGCTGAACCTCGACCAGAGCTTAACCAGAGTCGAATACCGTCGACAGAGGTGCCGACGACCCAGCAATGTAAAACCATCAGCCAATCAGGCTAAACACATGCTTCGCACGTCCGCTCGGTTTAACTACGTTAAAAGCGTACCATTTTTTTTTATCACGTGCAGTTCCAAGGCCACGCATCAGGCCTTTTTATATAAAAGTAACGTCTGGTGTGCAGTGTGGAGTGAAGAAATGCGTGTGGAGCCATCGTAGTTCTGGTTACATCAACGACCTGACGTCAAACCTCAACGAAACAGTGCGAATGATCGCAGGGGCTGCATTATTTAGGAAAATTAGGCCGCTTGAAGATCATGTAATTCTCAACCATAGAACAGCAAAATGGGGTCTGGAATGAAAGATGACGTCTAGTTTCGATAAATAAATTTTTACGACCACATCCAGAAAAATTGGCAGTTGGCTTCCGTCATGTGTATGTACCGTCAGGGACAAAAGTGCTATACTCCACGCGGCGGGTGACGGAGCAGCGGAAAATGGAGGCATTTTGACGAGCTAAAGCACGAAAAACTGAAACGAGCCAAGCGACATGCCTGCTGATGATAAAGGTCTCGCATTGGCCGTGGCCGCCGCGATCTGCTCCAGCGGCGCGCCTAAGCGCGCTGCGATCGCGGAGGCCACGCATTGGCTATCTCGATTCCAGATGCCACCTGCAGATGGCGTTGCAACGCAGTTTTTCGTTGCTCCCGCTCCCGCCGCGTGGAGTCTACCACTTCTGTCCCTTATAGTACATATTGTATGTACGCGCACTGTAGATGCGCTCTGACACTTTCACCTGTGCCCGTTCCCGCTTTACTCAACGCTATCGCCGAGCGCCTCACTTGCGTTCGACGATAACAGTGAACAACGTATCTAAATATGAACGCTTTCCTAAATCATTCACTTTCCAGCCCACGCAGATGATATTCTCATTGGTCACCACGTGATTGCTTGAGGATTATGTTTTGCGACTTACTGCAACTACGCTGGACCTGCTGGCTTCTAGGAAGTCACATGTGGACGTAGTACGATTGTACACCGTTTCCGTTGCCGGATTACAGAGCCCAAGGATGTCGACCAGGAAGGCTTAGTGGACATGGGCGGCTCGCTGGTGGCCAACTGGCAACTCGCCGCTCGAGCTTCGTTCCGGAACCGTTCCTCCCGGCGTCTGTCCAAGGTCATCCAGGAGCTGGGACTGTATGTACTCCGCGCTGATGGGTGGGAACGCGACGTGTCCCTGCTGCCGCACGCCTTCAGCTTTCCGTACTTCGATCACGGTGCCACTCACGCGCTCAACTACGCCGGGATCGGCAGTCGCTTGGCGGAAGCGCTCAGTGAGCTCTTCCTCTGGGCCTACTTAACGTCTCGTCAGGCATTAGGTGCCTTCAAGGACCATTTTCGTTGTATGGAGAACGCCACATCAAATAAGGTGAGAGTACAACCAAGCCATTCAGAGTTGTTAGCATACTACCCGAGTGTTATGTGTACAGTCTTGGACGCCTCACTACCGCCTCCTTGGCGACAGAGGGGCATAATGCTGTTGCACCGAAACAATCTACAACTACAACGACATGCTGTAGCTGAATCGGCGGTTTTCGCACTGACCGCAAGGTGGTGCTCGAGCAATGCTCTGGAGTGGTGAATACTGCGTTCTTCACACTGCCCTTTCTTTATTAATCTTCTCTTAACGGACCAGTTTTTTTGCTCTTAAGCGTCAAAGCCTTGTTATAATAAAACGAGCTGATCAACAGTATTGAACACAAAGTGTTGCCTTCTGCGTGTCTCTATGGTTTTTGAGCGAAAAATAACTTATGATGTCAGATAGACAGACGTCTGGCATCGAGCACGTAGCTGCAGACGCGTCATTACGCACTTATATTTTGCGATACAAACTTAAAACGCTCGCATCTGAAGCTCGAAGCTTCGCTTTTCTAGCTAACGTGTGCATATTCGATAGCACTATAGAAAAAGCACGATGATAGCCAGACAAATAGAAAAAAGCACGATAGCAGAGCAGATCAACTTCAGCATTGGTACATCTTGCTAATAAAATCAATCTAAATTATTTCCCGCAAATAGTCTCTATACAGGGTGTGAGTCCTGTCGAGAGGAACTTTCTAGCAATCGCTTCTGGCAAATCAACAATGACAGAATATCTCTCGCGACATTCGCCTCAGGGACAGCAGGGACGTACGCAGCCAGTTTCGAAAGTTTGTTACGCACTCTACGCCTGCAAGCAAAGCGTGCGAGTCAGCACACCGACGTCCAGCTCTGCGGCTGCAGTGTCTTCCTCTAAATCGCACATCACTGCGCACTTCTCATGTCGGCCCAGACCCAATGGACACTGAAACCCCCTTGGACGTCCACAGGACGTCTAAGGGAGTTTGGGTGTTCATCGCGGAGTTTAATTTTCAAAAAATTAACGGGTCAGTATTCGCAAGCCAGGAAAGATATATGCAGTCGGAATCAACGAAGGTGATCAGTTTAGCATGTGCACTGCGATAGAGTGCTCTGACGCAGTTTATATTTGCAAAAGACTGTCTATACCGTAATGTCAAAAGCACAGACTGGTGGTCGCGTTGGCGTTGCATTGCACACCACGTGTCTATCTTCGTCCGTGTGCGCATGCACATTGGCTGCACCGCAATATCGGCGGCCGTATCATTCCGAGCCTCATCAAAGTTTCCGGTTTGTATATTCACTCTCGCAGATCGACCGGAATTCTTTCGCGCCTTACCTGGAGCCCCTCTCCCTGAAGACTGCTCTGCACGCGTACCGAGCGCGCAACGCCGCGACAGACGTTCGTGTCCGCGGCCTCGAGTTCCTGAGCCCAGAGCAGCTCTTCTTCGTCGCCGCGTGTTACGTGCGCTGCGCGAGGACCAGCGGGCCTCCGGGCGTCGCCGACGGGCAGTGCGACAAGGGGTTTCGGCACGTCGCCGAGTTTGCTGATGCGTTCGGATGCGCGCCAGGCACGCGCATGAACCCCTCGCACCGGTGCGACATTTTGTGACCCCTTCGTGCGGCGTTTTGACACTCGTGTTGTTGTGATTTGAGTGATAATGGGGAAAACGTTACTGAATGCTCGTCAAGACAACCGAGTCTGCTACTCCTAGTAAAAAAATTGTGGGACGAATTGTAAATGGTGCCACTGTTAACGCTAAAGACAGTTTTTACGTAGATATATCGGATAGCAATCGCCACCGTAGCGTTATATGCAAGCAGTCAAACGCCACAAAATTTCGGAAATCCTTCGAAAGGGAATTGGACTTCGTGAGGGCATTATACCAACGTCAGGAAGGCTAAGGTCTCATTTTTTTCCTTGGTAAATTCTGGACAAAGCATGACACTGAAGCAATTGGATTCATCAATTGCTAATTGCTAATCAATGCTAATCAATTGCGAGTTGGTACATCATCATGCACCAACTCGCCGCTCAGGCCATTCTTCTCAATTGGATTTCATTTGAATGGCATCCATTCTTTCCATTACTCCGCGTAACGAAGAAGAAATGCAGCGGATTGAAAGTTTTTCGATTAATAATTATTAATACATCATCCTTCACTCACATCTTTATTTTTGTCTTGAGCCTCCGTTTTCCTATCTATGGGGATATTTAAAAAGGGTGTTACAAGAAAGGCAACGCCTGGTGACACGTGCGTATGACCAACGAGGGGGGGGGGGGGGGTAGATTGCTGCTGCCACGCACGGAAGTACGTCATAACCAAGTGACAACATATTTTAACAAAAGGGCGCATGAAATCGACATACACTTTTAGAATATTCAGTTACAGCTTAAATACTCACCTGTAATACAACTGTTAAATTTCGTTTTTATATTTAGTTGAAATGTTTTTAAAGCGCATGAGTTGAGGCATAGTTGAGGTGAGGCGGCGGCCATGGCTTGATGAGGAGTTCCCACACATGAACAGTAGAAAACGAATTTCGTCCAGACCGTTGGCTAGAAGGCATTTAGTTCGCCCATATGGAGATACTCGATGCCGAGCAAGCGTACGGCAGCGTACCCCATGCCGTGCTTTTACCCACGTTTTTACCTCCCTGTCGGGTGTGGGGCATCCGGAGCTTCTGCTGGACAACATTCTACGTCTCTCTGAGGAAAACACGGTCTTCGCGCACTTCGGGTCCTCGATCGGCCCCATCGCAGTGAATAAAGGTCGGCGCCAAGGTTGTCTGTCGTTCCCACTCGGATATTCTCTATGGCGAGCATCGAGCGAGAGCTGCTTAGGTAGCAGATTGGTTTCCGCCTCAGCTGGCATGGATGACGACCGCCGCGGACAATCTATTGCTGCCTGTGGAATACTCCCGAAGGGTTTGAAACTTCTGCTAAACAACTGCCAGAATGTGGTTACTCGTCCGAACCCGCGGCTCAGTTCCAAGATGACTGTGGTTTTCTGTTTGGGTGGAACCAACACGGCGTATTCAAAATTAACATTGGGAAATAAGACCTTCGCCCCGAGTTTATAGTTCCGATGTCTGGGAGTGGAGATATTCGCTGAAAATCCGTTACGGCCTTCACAAGGCTACCGATAGGCTGCCTTTACCTTCCGTGGCGCCGAATTGATTAGCCAGTGGAGAGTATGCTATGCTGAATGTGTGGGCAAGCAGACAAAACTGCGGAACACTTGGCTCTCTGCTGCCAAGGCCTTTCTAGTCCACCACGGATGACAAATTCTACAAGCATTTGGGTCTCCATTTCCCACCCATATAGAGGAACTGAATCGCGATCACAGCAGCATGCGTAATATCCGAGCCCCAGTGGAAACCATCGAGAAGCACCTTGCTGGGTGGTGGGTACTGTGTTCCGACATTAGTAAGAGCACCTCTAAAAACACTGGTTGGGGGTGGCAGCAGTCACTGAAATGGCCACCAACATTACGGTGTGCTGCTGTCGTTTCTTTTCTAATGCGTGTGCGTGTGTGCGTGCGTGTGTGCGTGCGTGTGTGCGTGCGTGTGCGTGCGTGCGTGTGCGTGTGCGTGCGTGCGTGTGTGTGTGCGTGCGTGCGTGTGCGTGTGTTGTGCGCGCGCGCGCGCGCGTTCGCACTATGCATGGGTTTGTGTACTCTGGCTGTGCGCTATACCAGCTGTGCTCGTCTGATTCAAAGTGCAAGGCCACAGTCATCAGCCTTTCTCGGCCAGCTGGGCTCTCCACTGTACCACAAGGTTGAAAGAATTTTCATGCACGATCTCAGAAGATTTGGCCTGCATAGCGTTTTCATGGAGTGCAATTTCTAACTACGTACAGGGCTTCGATGGCGCACTGCGCTCGATGCCACTGTGATGCTTCAAGCTTTTTGAAAGCAAAGCATTCTTGGCCTTCCCTTATAAATAACCACCGAGAGCGACGCACTATCTGGCCCGGTGAGGCGCTTTTTGCACAAAGACTGTGGGCCCCCAGATTGTCGCAGAGGTGCCCCACTGGTCGCATTTAAATCTCGGGGCGATCTGGAACCGAATTTCTAGTTCAAACTTGCGTCAGGCACAGGTCAGGAGTCGAACTGTCAACCAATAGATACGCGTGTGTCTAAGGGAGCGTGCCGACCTTGCCAGTCAGGGTCCTTTTCGCTGGTATATTCGGGCCCAGAAGTACCCAAGGCGCCTTGCCGGTATAATGCTATCACGTTCTCCGCACGTAGTTTAATATAAATGGTGATTAGCTTCCTGCTAGAAGTTACCATAACCGAAAGGGCGACAGGAAAGAGAGAGTTCTCACTGTTCCCTGAAACGTCATTTGTAGCCCTAGATTGTTCCACAGTAGCCTGAAGTTTAAAGCAAATATGTTTACGCGGACTGCCCATGGGTTAGAATTTTAGTATACTTAGGACGGATTAATTGCGTCTTCACAAAAGTACACTTTAAATACATTGCCAACACGAAAATGCGTATTCCCGAAACTCGATATCGATCATTAGATTGCAGCAAAACCATGATCTGGGCTAATTGTTACATCTTCACAACTTCACCAGCGCTGCGACGAGGAACAAAAACAGAGATGGAAGGACAGGGACAAGCTCTACTAACAACTGAAAGTTTATTTGAAAAAACACAGGTTATATTCGCTCAAATTACAAACCGAAGCGCCTGTACTTCCCGGGAAAAAAGCACACAAAATAAAGTTAGGAATCCAGATACGAAACTTCGCACTCGTGGTTGGTTACAGGTGTGCTAACGCACGTGTCGCTGGTCATGTCAATGTGATAGGCTTCACACAACTGCCTAGTCAACTGATCTTGATGTCTAAACATAATCTTAGCCTTGTTAAGAAGAGGAAAGCATGCTTTTTATTACACCTTGAACATACCGGGTTTGTTCAGATGACAATCTCTGTAATGAAGGGACCGATTTGATTAAGGAGCACCATTCGAAGACGATTTAAGCTGGCGTAAGCGCGGGTTTATGCATATCCCGATTTGCCCAATATAATTCGTGCCGCATTTAAAAGATATGTCATAGAGCACTCTTTCTGCTCATGGCACAAAAGGAGATTCATGTTCCACTTGGCATGCATTTGTTCTTTTCCCTCTTTTTTGCTGCTGTTGCCGGGCTCTTTTATCAACAATAGCAAAAACCTTGTCTAGGTTATTAGGGACCGAAAGGAGCACTTTAACCCCATATCTAGTACCAACCTCCTTAAGCCAGTGGGATAACTGATGGATGTAGGGTATTACCGCTTACTTCATTCTGTCATTACCGGAATCACCATGTGGTTCATCACAACCAAGTGACTTCATCTTCTTCACGATTCTGTTGCTAGCAAGCGCTATCACATCATTCGGGAAGCCCGCTAACCTTAGGCTATGAGCCTGCTGTTCGAAACTGCTGCCTAAAGTATGAACACATGATTTTGTAAGTGCAGATCCTAAACAAGACACTGCTATGCCGCATTTTACTACATTCGAATATCCAGACTAATAATTTAGCAAAGGTTTTCCGACCATTGTAGGAAGGACCAACAAACATGATTCACCTTTTTATTCAATCTAATATCCAAGAATTGCAGCTGATTTTCTTCCGGTAATTCAAAAGTCAATTTCAGAGTAAACCCACTGTTTTCAAAAGTCATTAAAATGGCATCCACGTGCGCCTTGAAGTCATGGGTTTCAACAAAAACGAGATAATCGTCTACATATCTGAAGATTTGTTTTACATGTTTGTCTAGGTTATCTTAATGCACCTATCTCCATAAAGAAAGATTTTACTAAGAACTGGTACTACTTTTGAGCCAATGCACACCCCTGCTTTTTGAACAAATAGCCTGCCTTCCCATTCAACAAATGTGGATTTGAGATAAAATGACACTAGCTCCTAAAACGAGCCCACAGATCGATACACCGCACTTTGAAATGAATGCTTCTTCATCATCAGCCTCTGCTCAACATTTCTTATCACACTGAAGGAGCCTATCATGTGGAGCCTATTTTGTCCCTGTCCTTCCATCACTGTCTTTGTTCCTCGTCACAGCGCTGGTGAAGTTGTAAGCATTAGATTGTTCAACGGCAACTTGAAGTTTGCTGTGAATATGGTAATGCGGACTGCCAATTTGCAAGAATTTAAGTATTCTTTGGACGAATTAATTACGTATTTACGGAAGTGCACTTCAAGTACATTGACATCATGCAAATACCATTTCCTGAAACGCGATTTCGACAAGCGATCTGGAGCTGGGAATAAAAGATCTATTCCTACTTTTTTTCCTATCCTTCTTAAGGAGTGTGAAATCTTGTGTGCGTAGGGAACGACTGCGAGTTTATCCTTATATATTCTTTTTCTTCTTTGTCTCTCAAAAAGACCTCAGCAACTGAGGACAAGAGGGTGAACGGGTAACCAGCCTGCAGTAATCGGCGCTTCCGGGCTAAGAAGCTATCTTCCAGTTTGGGGCTGCAGGATTTTGTTGAATGCATTGTTAACGCATGAAGTGATGATGCTGCGCTTAACTAGCTTCGAGTGCGCTCAATCAAAAGAGGTAAGAGGTTTGTTGGCCCGAGGCACAAAGGCCCAGCAGACGTGATTGGGGTTAAAATATATTCCTAAATCTAAAAACCGTGTGGAGCCTTTTCTTGGTAGTTCTTGAGCGAAAACCAATGGGTCAGAATGCTTGAAAAATTACTAAAAACTTTGGAAACTTCGGAAGTGAGGACGTCCTGCTGGGATTGTAATATCACAAAGTAATCATCCACGAATCTAAAGATTTCTTTCGCATTGTTGCACTGAAGGGACCTGTGTAGCGCTCTGTCTTGCATGGCTAAGTAAAGAACACTGAGGATAGGTGCAACTTATGACTGATACAAATGCCATAGTTTTGAACGAAAAACTAACCGTTCCATTCTGCGGATGTCGATCTTAAGAACCGATATAGTCATTAAGCCTGCAGACAAAGGATTTAGCATAGTTATCCTGCCGGCCGAAAAATACAAAAAAGCTTTTAGGCAACTCAACAACCGTTGTCATTATAGGAAATTAGATTCACATCCCACTTCAGAGTTCTGCAAATTGATTCTGAACAAACTGGCAAACTTATTATCAAGGGAACTAATCACGCAGTCCGACTACCACTTCTTAAATCCGCTAAACAAACAGGCAGGACGCTTTTACCTACTTCCCAAAATCCATAAGGTTTCTGCAGAAGACTTGTTTACCGCAGATATCCCCGGCAGACCTATCGTTTCAAACAATAACACGCCCACAGAGAACTTATGAATTTTCCTGAACAACTATCTTGCAGATATTACCACCCACCTCCCTTCCTTTGTCGAGGATACACCGCACTTTCTCCGCATAATAGAGTCTCTGAATGACGCTTCCATTATCCCAGCAGATAGCATACTTGTCACACTTGACGTCGCCGCTTTGTACACAAATATTCCCATAAATGAAGGTATCGACGCACTCTCCAAAATTCTAACTCAGAGTCCTCACCCGCACGAAACTGAAGTGTACCTCAAGCTGCTTGAATTGGTACTAACACTCAACTACTTTGAATTCGATTCTTCTTACTACCTTCAAGTATTTGGAACAAGCATGGGCACTCCCTTCGCACCCACCTACACGAACATTTTTATGGGGCTACTAGAATCTAAACTTAAAATTCATTTCTAAAAAGACCACTTATATACCTGCGTTACATAGACGACATTTTCATGATATGGGAGCATGGGGCTGAGACCCTGAAGGCATTCGTCACACATTTCAATTCATGCCACTCCAGCATTAAATTCACCTTAACCTCCTCGAAAACGCAAGTCAATTTCCTTGACACCACTGTCCATTTAGAAAATAGCAAGCTCAAAACCACACTTTACAGGAAGCCTACTGACCGACAACAATACTTAGATTTCACTAGCCATCATCTAAGACACTGCAAACAAGGTATATTCGTAGGACAGGCAACGAGACTAAGAAGAATATGTAGCGACGACGACGACTACCTGAAACACCTCCACTCGCTAAAAAACACTAATCACCAGAAACCATCCACAGACAACCCTTAATAATGCGTTCCAACCAGCAACCACTTTGAAACGAGATGTAGTTCTTAAAAAACAAACAAAAGAAAACAGTCAACGACCTCCTGCACTTATAACGAAATACTCAAACGCGCTTCCAAACATAAACAATATCCTGCGGAAATACCACCCGATTTTAACTGGTAACGACCGTCTCAAGAAAATATTTCCCGGCGCACCAAGGGTAACATACACACGCAACACAAACCTGAAGGACATCCTGGTGCATGCTAGGCTCGGTAAAAAACCACCAACGACAGTAACTTCATGCTCTCGACCTAGATGCAACACATGCAAACAAAGGGGCACTACGGTTAAAAGTACGGCAAGCGATTTCAGTTTCGATATAAAGACCAGTTTTGACTGCACATCGTCCAATATTATCTACATGCTCCAGTGCTCCTTCTGCCAGAAACAATATATCGGAGAAACCGGGCAAACAATGAGTGCCAGATTAAACGGGCACCGGGCTGACACAACACGGAATGAACGGAAGGCAGTGTCGACCCAGTTTAATCAACGCCATCACAAATTCGACGAACTCAAATTGTTCATTCTTCAGTCCGGCTTCAAATCGACTAGGGACAGAAAATACTGAGAAGCATTCCTAATCCACAAATTTAAAACACTGCAACCAACAGGGATTAACATGTCCAGAGGAAACCTAAAATCTCTCAGGTACATTCCAGGGTTAGCATAATTTTAAATTAACAAATGTCTTGCACGTGGTCTGACCATTTCCTAGAACCTCGCATAAGTATATTATCGCTCTTTACACCCTTCCCACGTCATATCTTCCACCCCATTTCCGGCCTTCTCGCCCTCTCCCATTGTTTACCTTTTTTTTCTCCTAATCCCCTACTATCAGTTCTCGGAAACCATGACATTCCTGTTACCCCATCTGCCCCACCTTTTGGCTTTCTCTGAACTCAAGCCATTCCCCCCCCCCCCCCCCCTGCGTTGTCCTTCCTTGGAAATGCCCCCCCTCCCCCTTTCTTTCTCCTTCCAGTGCCAGCCTATTTTGTTTGCCTTGTTCTCATTTCCCTGTACCACCCTGACTAATCCTCTTATCTGAGTTTTCCAGGTCCACCCAGCGCCTCCCCCCCGTCGCAGCCCCTTCAAAGCCTTTGTTCATTACACACCCCCCGGATATAAGTTTTTTCCACTACTGCAGCTTAGCGAATCAAGATTCACCTCCCTCCCCTTCCTGACACGCATCCCCTCTCACACCACTTACCTTCCCCATCCCCGGGGCCTTCCTTCTCGGAGCGAAGGCCCTATTTAATCCCTGCCAATGATGAACGCTTTGCCCAGACGAAGACAAGTCCCCTTGTCCAAACGTTGGCTCAAGCAACCTGAGGTTTTCCCCGCCCTTGTTCATTTTGTGATCGCCAAGGACCATCTACCACACCCTCTCTCTACCAAGTACTACACAGTAGCTCAAGGAAGCCGGCAGTGTGATGCAACTCGAATTCTGGAATTTTACAGCTCCATGCTGGTCTATACAGTTCTTGATGCAATCGACCAAGTCGTCATGAGGGGTGGCATAATATAAGTCCTTTTCGGTGATAGAAGATCCTGTAAATGTCATTTCACAGTCATCTTATAGGAAATCAACCGCAGGTCCTACATTTTTTACCAAAAATGAGTTGTCAACTGCTAGTAGCTTAAGTTGTTTTTGTAAAAATGAAGCAACAGACTTCTGCAACAGAAATCCTGAAACCGAAAACTGTAACATAGCTTTTTAGCCTATACACGCCAATTACTGCAGGCTGCTTACCCGCTGACCCTCTTGCCCTCAGTGGCTGAGGCCTTGTTGCGAGCCAAAAAAGAAAAAAGAATAAGACATAAGGATAAGGTCGCAGTCATTCAATACACACACGGGATTTCACACAACTTAAGAAAGATAGGAAAAAAAATCGGAATAAATCTTTCCTTTTCAACTCCGCATCGCTTGCCAAGCCTCTGCAAGCGCGTTAGTCAAGTGGGTCGTTAGCACTCAGGATGCATCATAAATCATCGCGACCGGTTCGTTTCCTGTGCTCAGGACGTCGTGTGTTCAATGCCCTTGTCCCGAGGCCATGCATACGTAGGCCAAACCGGCAGATGGCTTAATAAGGGATGGTCCGAGCACAAATACAGTGTAACACAACAAATCTCAGGTGATCTCGGCAATCACTTCCAAGATTGTAAATGCGCTCCTGAGCTGAGCACAACTGCGCTGCGCAGGTGCGATGAAAAAACCACGCGAGAAATCACTGAAGTCGTAAAAATCGCGCATCGTAAATGGACTTGTGTCAGCACCCCCTCCATAGCCCTTAAAGATAAAGAACTGCGATTCTTATCGGTAGCTGGATGATCTGAGTTCTTTGTTATTTCTGGTGCCGATGACTTTTTCAGACTCTGTTGTTCTTATTTTCGAGATGCTGCTGTACATTTTTACCGAAGTGTGTGAAACAAACCTTTTTGTAGGTCAGCGCTGTGTGTGTCTCGACACCTTTCTTGTGCCTTACTAGCTCGCTGTTCAGCCTTGTTATGAACCAACTAGCCCGCAATGTGTCATTCAAGCTTATAAGGTATCGTAACGTGCGCAATAAATAATGAACTAAAAACTACTTTTCTGTATTTCACTCTAACAAGCAATGCAGTCGGTGGGAAAAGCAGGGAGATAAACCACTGCCATAGTTGAGGGCTTCCGATTATTTTCGATCACGTAGATATCTTTAACGTACACTGACATCGCACAGCGCACGGATTCTTTTCAGCTTCGACCCCAAGTAAACACTGCCTCCAAAGCCGGGATTAGACCAGCATTCTCGGGCCCACCACCCGAGCGCACTATTCACTGAGCCATTTTGGATGGCGGATGAGATCCTGGCACAGCTGCAAGTTCGGCAAGAAAGATATTTTGACGCTATGATAAACCGGTCAGCGCAATGACCAACGGCTGTCCCAAAATATTTTCCATCAAAATGCTGCGAAAATAGATGTCATCTTGGTGCTGGTGGAGTGGTGTATGTTTGTTTCGAAGCGCTTTACAAAACCTATTAACCCTAGCTATATCAGGAACGCATAACGAATAAGGTTCGACTTGCTTTTCTAAACCACAGACAACCCCCCTCCCTGCCCACTCCCACTGAACGCGCCGTCTACTCAGCCGCAGTACACGGGTTGCAACCGCACCGCGCCGGCCGATTTCGATGCAGCGAGGCCTGTGTGCTGTGCGATGTCAGTGCACGTTAAGGATCCCCATGTGGTTGATATTAATCCGGAGCCCTCCACTTCGGCACTTCTTTCTTCCTTTCTTCTTTAACTCCATCCTAACTTTCCCCTCAGGGCGCGGTTCAGGTGTCCACCGGTATATGCGAGACAGTTACTGCGTCATTTCCTTTCCTCGAAACCAACTAATTATCCTCTGTTCAAGGATTCGTCATCGTAGTCGTCCGTGTCGGCGTTGCCATACAACACCACATGACAACCATGGTAGGTAGTAAAAGAGAGAAACGCCACCTGCCACGACAGAAGTGGAGGAACGGACAACCGGAAGGTGGCTGTCACGGGAAGATCCCGGAGGGTGGCTAGCAGCGCAAGACGCCACCCTCCAGCGGTAGCAGGTTACGTGTGGAGAGCTGTGTTGAAATTTCGCATTACCGACTATCGTAGTCGCCCGTCAATTTTTGTAGTTTTATTCATTTAGCTTCAACGGGGAATCACTTGTAGGCTTTCTACTGGCCCCTCGCATCAGCTGGTGTAGTGGAGCGCATGCATGGTGTAATGAAGCGAGTCTGAGAAGTCTGCATCATATGGAACCAAGTTCGAGTATTCTGACGATTTTCTTGTAACACAATCTTGAGACATTTAGTAAATTTTCATTTTTCAATGTCGAAGTGCAAATGAGCAGCTTAGATTCAACGGCAGACACCACAGGACGCAGTCAACACGAGAGCCCCCTGGCGAAGTGCTTTGGTAATTTTATTGCAACATGCAGAATGTCCGCCGCCCGACTTTCTCTTTGTCACTCTAAGCAAGAATTTGGAAACGAGCTCTGCGTAGCGAAATTGATTTCGATTAAAGTCGTCATGAATGTTTTACACCAAGTGACGCTCTATTACAGAAAGGAGCATACCCTGAGCGGCCAAGCCGGCTCTAGTCTGCAGTTTATCATTGCGAAACCAATATGTGGCTCATCGGGAACGAAACGCCGGGTCAGCGTCCGCCAGCTGCAGTGGTCGCAAGACTGTTAGATGACGTCACCGAGGTATACACAGAAAAACAACATTTCTTCCGAAAATGCAAGGGATTGAATCAAGGACTCAGATTGCGAGGCGAGCATACAACCACAAGCCATTAAACCACGTTGCTGCTTGGCGAACAAAGGTGAACGTAAGATATGCGTTGCCTTATGAGTTTATGCTAATGAGTGGGCGTGTCATTACAATGGAAGAAAAAATCATCACAACATAAAAGAAATTAAACAGATTAAAATACAAAACCGATGCTTTCGCAACCATAGCACAAAAGTAGGCTTAATTACGCTCGCAATTTTTGCGACATAAATTCGTCAGTATACAATCTGATTTTCAGACAAATATCGAAGCAGTGATGCTGTGTCCAGTTCTAAAATGTCACTTATCAGCAAGACAATAGAGCAGCGCGCAAAGGTGAACAAAGATTAAAACCTGCGAAATCGTGTGTTTATCTCCCTGCATTAGTAACGAAGTGATTAATACTGGATGTCCGTCAGATTTTAAGAAAAAATGACATCTCGCGTGACGGCAAATCGTGGGCGCTTAATTATCTGGTAAGGCGCATGAGATTGTACACCAGTTGCAGGAGCATCATCATGATATCGGCACGTCTATCTGAAGATTTCATTGCCTGTCTCCGGACAGGTGCTCCCTTAAGGTCTCCTTATCTATAGACGTGAATGAGCACCGGGTACAGCGATAGCCCTCTGCGATAGTGTGCGTTAGCATATGACGATTTAAAACCCCTCGCACTGACGCTGCATAATCGCATATATCACACTTGAAGGGCCTTTCCCTAGTGTTAATTTGCTTGTAGCGATTTAATTTTGAAGACACTGCACAGGTGAAAGGGCATAAATCGCACTTCTACGTTTTTTCGCCGGAGTGTGTACGCTTGTGTACAGTGAGGTTGCTGGAGCTTGCAGCTGGAAAAGTGCTCAGGTCGCAGTTGAAGGGTTTCTAGCCAGTATGCTTTCGCTTGTGCACAGTTAGAGTGGAAGAATGCGCAGTTGAAAAAGCGCACAGGTCGCACTTGTACGGTTTTTCGCCGGTGTGCGTACGCTTATGTTTAGTGACGGTGGTGGAGCTTGTAGCTGCAAAAGAGCACATGTCGCATTTGAAGGGTTTCTCGCCAGTATGCTTCCACTTGTGTACAGTTAGAGTGGAAGAATGCGCAGTTGAAAAGCGCACAGGTCGCACTTGTACGGTTTGTCGCCGGTGTGCGTACGCTTATGTACAGTGACGGTGCTGGAGCTTGCACCTGCAAAAGAGCACATGTCGCATTTGAAGCGTTTGTCGCCACTATGCTTCCGCTTGTGCTTGGCGACAATGTCAGAGCGCGCAGCTGTAAAAGCGCACAAGTCACACTTCAACAGTTTTTCGCCAGTGTGCGTACGCTTGTGACGAGTTAAGATCGAAGAGTCTGCAGTTCTAAAAAGGCACATGTCGCACTTTAACGGTTTCTCACCAGTGTGCATAGTATCGTGTGGAGTGACACAACCAGGCTCTGCAGGTGTAAATGTACACGTGTCACGACTGAACGCGCTTTCGCCAGTTTGCGTACTAAAATGTGGAGTGACATTCCTCCAGTCTGCAGCTTTAGAAGGACGCATGTCGCGACTGACGCTGCTCTCACCACTGTGCGTACTATATTGTGGAGTGAAATTTCTCGGGTCTTCAGCTGTAGCAGGACAGGTTTCGCGACTGAAGCTGCTCTCGACACTGTGCGTACTATATTGTGGAGTGAAATTTCTCGGGTCTGCAGCTGTAGCAGGACACGTGTCGCGATTGAAGCTGCTCTCGGCACTTTGCGTGCTATATTGCGGAGTGAAATTTCTCGGGTCTGCAGCTGTAGATGGACACATGTCGCGATTGAACCTGCTCTCGACACTGTGCGTACTATATTGTGTAGTGAAATGTCTCGGGTCTGCAGCTGCAGCAGGACACGTGTCGTGACTGAAGCTGCTCTCGACACTTTGCGTACTATATTGTGGAGTGAAATTTCTCGGGTCTACAGCTGTAGAAGGAAACATGACGCGACTGAAGCTGCTCTCTACACTGTGCGTACTATATTGTGGAGGGAAATTTCTCGGGTCTACAGCTGTAGAAGGAAACATGTCGTGACTGAATCTGCTCTCGACACTCTGCGTACTATATTGTGTAGTGAAATGTCTCGGCTCTGTAGCAGTAGAAGGACATGTGTCGCGACTGAAGCTGCCCTCGCCACTTTGCGTAACATATAGTGGAGTGAAATTTCTTGGGTCTGCAGCTGTAGAAGGAAACATGTCGCGACTGAAGCTACTCTCGCCACTGTGCGTACTATTACGTGGAGTGACATTTCTCGTGCCTGCAGCTGTAGACGGACACGTGTCGCTATTGAAGTTGCTGTCGCCGCTGTGCGTTGGCTTGTGCCGAGTTAGCGTTGTAGAGTCTTCAGTTGCTAACGGGCACATCGGAATCTGATGCGGTCGTCCTCTTGTGTGGCACCGCACCTCTCCCTTGCCATCGCCCTTCGCTAACTCCGCTGGGTCCTCGGAGCATTTTAATGGCTCTCCTCCTGTCTCAAGTTGCATGTGTCTCCCAACATCGGCAAGGTTCGCTGAACCGTAGGTGAAGGAGGGGCAGCTGAACACATCTCCTTTCAATGCAGGCGTCTGCTGCCCGAACGAATTCTCTTCCATGAGCGAATACGGCGCTTTGGGTCTGTTCTGGTAGTGTTCACCGCCTTCTCACGGTGGTAGTTGTCGTGCAATGAGCCCCGAACACAACATCCGTCGTGGTAGTCAGGAGAGCACACCGCTTCTGCGAAAAGGGTTAAAAGAATGTGTGCCGTTAGGGAAATTTAGATTTTTTTCGGCTTACTCATTCCGCAATATTTTATTTCATTTGTTCAAGCATACCAGTTGCTTTTTGGGAAAAAAGAGTAATGCTCGATAATATTGATGTTAAAATAACACATAGGACGCGCACATTTTAAGGAATCACGCCACATCAACGACATCTCAAGCAACAATTAGTGCATTCAAGGCAGCTTTCAACATAGTGCCCGTAGTGTATCTATCGTCGTATGTGGATCTATGTGGGGTTTGTTGGAGCGTGCGTGTTAAGGCAGCTCAAGCATGCCAGATTTTTGTTTGCGTCGAAGAATAATTTTCGCCATGATTGGTGCTCTGATAACACAGAGGAGGCGAAGAATTTAAGGAAACGCAACAAATCAACATCTCAAGCAAGTGAATTGAACTTAGTTAGTTAGTTATATGGGGTTTTTTGGCACATAAGCAATTATGGCTATCATGCGCCAAACACAAGGTTAGATGATGTTATGTTAAGTGTATAGAAGTTACATTATATTAAATTTAAAACATTGGCTTTCTTTAGAAACTTACAAACAAGTGAAAACTTGACGAGTGTTTGCTCGCCTAAAAGTAATGCGGGATGAAATGGAATGTGTTCATTGTAAAATACCGTAAAAATTTTCTTTAGAAGTTCTTCGAGATGCGAACAAGAGATTAAAATGTGATTCCCTGTGAGCTCCTCACCACACATTTCACACTCAGGTTTGTCTTTTTTTGTTAATAAGAAGTTATGGGTGATGTGTGTGTGGCCTATGCGTAAACGACATAAAATTACTTCGATAAAACGTTCTGTATGAAGGCATGATTTCCATTCTTTCAAAATAGGCTTTACAGTATCCAGCTTGTTGTTTCTTTCATTTTCCCACGAAGCTTGCCATTTGGCTCTTAGTTTGCTATGCACTAACTTCATATAATCCCTCGGAGGCAAACCCACATGTTTCACCTCCATGGCTCTGACTTGTGCAGCACACGTGTCGGCTCTCTCATTATCCCTAATGCCAACGTGACTAGGAACCCAGCAGAATTTTATAACATGTTTTCGTGTTGTGACCTTTACTATATTGTGTATGATGCTTCCAATCAGTGGCTCTGTGGCATTTTTGGAGTTTAATGCTGTAAGGACGCTCAGTGAATCTGTATAAATGATGCTCGTTTTGATGTTTTCATTTGTTATTTTCTGTACCGCAACACTAATAGCATAACACTCCGCGGTGAAAACTGTAGCACATGAGGGCAGTCGTACTGCATTTTCATTTTTTCCTTGTATTACTGCGCTTCCTACATTAGCATGAGTTTTTGACCCGTCAGTATAAAATGCAGTGTAATTTCTGTATTTTTCTTGTAGTGCTAGATATTTTTGTATTATATGGTCGTGTGGCGTACAGGTTTTACTGAAGCGTGTTAGTGTGACGTCACACACTGTGGGGAGAGTGTACCACGGTGGTAGCGTTTCGTGTCTTGGGGCAATATTTTTGATTTCATTTAGTATGTTCAGGGTTTGACATTTTTCTTCGAAGCGCAAGAGCAACGGCTTAATTGCATGGGGCTTGTTGTTGAAGAGCATTCGGGATGGGCATTTCGTGACAATTGGGTAACAGAGATGTTTGGGCTGTGAAAGGATTTTGAGGATGTATGTACAAGTTAGTGCAGTTCTTCGATCTTCTAAGGAAGGTTCATTCGTTTCCACATACAGACTTGCTATTGGTGAAGTTCTGTAAGCACCTGAAGACAACCTTAAACCAAGATTGTGGATAGGATCCAGTCGTTTTATGTAGGATGGTCTTGCTGAGCCATATACGATGGACCCATAGTCTAACTTAGAGCGAACCAGAGATCGGTATATATGTAACAGGCATGCCCTATCAGACCCCCAGCGTTTTCTTGACAGTAGTTTCAGTAGATTGAGGGCCTGGGAAGCTTTTTTTTTTTAGGCTGTTTATATGTGGCAAGAAACTGAGCTTTTTATCGAAAGTTACCCCTAGAAATGTATGCTCTTGTTTGACAGGTAATGGGGTCTGGTTTAGATATAGTGTGGGGTCAGCCTGTAGGCCTCGTCTCAAAGAGAATAGAACCGCTACTGTTTTCTGAGGAGAAAATCTAAATCCGTTTCTATCTGCCCAGGTGGCCAGTTTATTTAGTGTTATTTGTATCTGTCGCTCACAGGTAGGTATGCTGGAAGACGTGCATGCTATTTGGAGGTCATCTACGTAAACTGAGTACATTATGGATTTTGGGATTACTTTTCCTATGGAGTTCATTTTGATGATGAATAAGGTCGTGCTGAGGATGCACCCCTGTGGTACGCCAGTTTCTTGTATAAAAGTGTTGGAGAAGGTTGCGCCTAGGCGGACTCGGAACGTGCGGTTGGTTAGAAAGTCGTTCAAACAGCTCAGCATCCTGCCGCGGATACCTAGGTCCGCTAGGTCACGGAGGATACCGAACCTCCACGTGGTATCGTAAGCCTTCTCCAGGTCGAAGAAGACCCCGATACAGTGTTGCTTGTGGATGAACGCTTCCCGGACTGTGTTCTCAAAGCGAACAAGGTGATCAGTTGTGGAACATGCCTTTTTAAACCCGCATTGGTGTATATCTAAAAGTTGCCGGGACTGAAGTGTGAAGGTTAGTCTGATGTTTAGAATGCTTTCGAATGATTTTGCTATACAGCTAGTAAGTGCTATTGGCCTGTAACTGGTGGGACTAGTTGATGGTTTGCCAGGTTTTAGAAAAGGTACTATGATTGCTTCTCTCCATGCTTGGGGGATTTCTCCACTCATCCATATTTTATTGAAAAATTTTAGGAGAGCCTCTATGGCAGTCTCAGAGAGGTGAGCAAGCATGGCATAATGTATATTGTCTGGGCCTGGTGCTGTCTTTTTACCGGATGTTAGTAGTGTGTTTAGTTCCTGCATTGTAATAAGCTGATTGTAGTCTTCATGTATGCATGTTCTGAAGGGAAGTTTTTGTTTTTCTACTATTGTTTTGTGCTTTTGAAAGGAGTGTGTGTAGTTGGCTGAGCTTGATACTGTAGCAAAATGCGCACCCAATATGTTGGCCTGCTCTTCTAATGTTGTTTGAGTACCGGGTGTTGTTAGCATTGGAAATGTGAAAGGAGTAAAATTTCCAGTGAATTTCCGCACCTGCTCCCACATTTTTTTGAATGTTATTGAGCTGTTTATCGAGGATATGTACTGTTGCCATGATGCCCTTTCTGCGTTGCGTCTGATGTATCGTGCTTTTGCTCTTGCTTTTTTAAAGTTTATGAGATTGTCATGTGTTGGATATCTCCGAAAAATGCCCCAGGCTTTGTTTTGTTTCTTTTTTGCATCTTTACATTCTTTTGTGTACCAGTATTTGTGATTTTGTTTTACTATTCCAGAGGATTGAGGAATAGCTAAATGTGCGGCAGCTAAGATACAATTCGTGAATTTTTCATTTATCTCATTGATGTCAACATTTTCTAAAACTATTTTCTCTAATGTAGCTTGTGCTGTAAAAAGTTGCCAGTCAGCTAAATTTAGCTTCCAACACCGTGGTTTTGTGGGAATAACTGTTAGCGAGGATGAAAGACTTATTACGACAGGGAGATGATCACTTCCATATGGATTGTCTAAAACACTCCAGTTAAAATCGTTAAAAACAGACGGTGAACTAAAAGACAAATCTAAAACACTCATTTTCCCCGAGGTTGGGGAGCAGTATGTAGGCTTATTAAAGTTGAGTAAACAGACGTCATTGCATAAAATAAAATCCTCTACGAGATGGCCTCTAGCGTCAGTTTCTTCACTTCCCCAAAAATGTGAATGTGCATTAAAATCTCCAACTACCAGGTATAGCTCTGGTAGCTGCTCTAAAAGATCCTCTAAGTCATGTAGTGTTAAATTAAAGTGCGGATCGATATATAGTGAGCACACTGTGATAGTTTTATGGGCAACCAGAGTGGCTGCGACAGCTTCAAGTCTTGTTTTTAGTTTAAGCTCTCGAGCCGGGACGCCGTTTTTAACTATGATGGCTACGCCTCCCGATAGTCAGCTCGCCTGTTCCCGATCGCGGCGGAAAACAGTGTAATTCTTTAGAAAGTTATTTTTTTGGGGACCTAAATTTGTTTCTTGTAGACATAAGGCGACAGGAGCATGTGCTCCTAGTATGTCTTTTATGTCACTGTAATTGTGTAAAAGTCCTCTACAATTCTATTGTATTATGAAAGCCATCTTATTTTTGTGTTTGTATCGGGTGAAAAACTAGATCAAGTTTTTGATGGCCCCGTGACTCGGGGCCTGTCTTTTTTTGATCGATCCAGAGAGCTCCGCCGACCGTCCGACGTGGACGGCGCGGGGCTGCCCGGGGTCGTGTCCATCGCCTCTGTGGAGGCGCTGGATGACCGTGCAGAAGTCACGTTCACGTTAGAGTTTGACCTCGACCTGTGGGAAGAGGTCTTGAGGCCCGCCGACCCGGGGGTCTGCGCAGCCTGACTTGGAGTTGGCAGAGTAGCGTGAGCTACTCCACCAGACGGCGCGGATGGCCCCGCCCCAGGCTCACTACGTGTGACCGGGACAGGTGCCGAAGCCTGGTGTGGTGCGCCGCGCCCACGCACCACATCGGCGAAGTTTTGTTTTGTTGTGAAGGAGAATGAGTTGGTGAGTGCAAAACGCCTTCTCGCTTCTTTAAATGAAATGTTTTCCTTTGTCTTTATGGTGATTATCTCCTTTTCTTTTTTCCAGGACGGACACGCCCTGGAGTATGCTGCATGGTCACCTTCACAGTTTGCGCAGTGCGGGGCTGCGTCACATTGATCAGAATGATCCTTCGAGGCGCATTTCGCGCACGTTTTCCGGCCGCGGCAACTTTGTGAGCCGTGACCGAACCGTTGGCAGTTGAAACATCGGCGAGGGTTGGGAATGTATGGTCTTACGTTAACTTTCAGATAACCTACTTCGACTGTGTCAGGCAGTGTGCTGGTGTTGAACGTCAGGATCATGTGTTTTGTGTCAATTTTTTTATTATCCTTCCGGATCTTGATTCTGTGAACATCTATCACGTCTTGGTCACTCAGACCTTCGAGCATCTCTTTTTCAGTGATGTGGACAAAGTCATTTTCGGATATAACGCCTCGGACGGTGTTCAGAGATCGGTGTGATGTCACGGAGACAGGAATATCCCCTACAGATACAATGTTTACGAGTTTTGAGTGTTGGACGTTGTCACGCAGTTCGAGCAGTAAGTCACCGCTAGCCATTTTAGATACCTTGTAGCCAATGCCCAAGGCTTCTGTCAAACACTTTGACACTAGGAAGGGGGACAGGATTCTAGCTTGTTTATCTTGTACTTCACTATGGATCACATGGTACTTAGGAAAACTGACTTTTCTTTTTGAAAAAACTCTTCTGCTTCGTTCCGCCCTCTCTTGAGAGAGCGATCTAGTTTGGAAAAAGGGGGAGCCATAAAATTCTAGTTTTTCGGTCATGGTGCCAGCCACCCACCATGGAGCCCAACAAGGGGACGGGACAGGAACTTGCGAGCAAGTCCTGCCCACGCCAGCTGTACACCTTAACTATAACCTAATATGACTCAACTCAGGGTAGTTGGTCACACACGGTTAACCCTCGCCGCCAGGAAAAAGAGGAACAAATGAATAAGAGAGGAGGAGACAGGAGAGTTGTAAGAAAGAGATAGGAAAGTGAAAGATAGAGGGGAGGATAGGAAAAGGCGACTGCCGATTTCCTCCGGTCGGGTCAGGCCGGAGGTGCCGTCTACAGGAAGCTGGGGCCAAAGTGGTGTGTTGCCTCCGCCGAGGGGCCTTAAGGGTCCAAACGCTCGGCATCGGCTCAACCACCAGGATCCCCTTTTCCCCGGACACGGCGATGCCACGCACGGCTAAGCGCGGATGCTCGGGTCCGTGGTGACGCATTGTTCACCATCATCCCCCAGGCTGTACCCATCATCCCCCATCATCACCATCATCCCCCAGGGGCGTCCAGGCTGTACGTGCTTATAGTCGCGACGTCTTCTACCCAGGTCACCAGCCAAAAAATGGAGATTCGTCTCGGTGGTGGACAAGCAGCCTCCCACTGCTACGAACTGTTTAGGTGCCAAGAGGCAGGGAGCGAGTGTGCTGGGCAGGAGAACAGGATACGAGCGTAGTCGGCTCATGGGCTGTACGCTCCGCAGTCGCTCAGGGGTGGAGGAGAGAAAGACGTGAGGGGGTGATAAAGGTGTGGGTCTGAAGCTGGCGTCACAAGCGATAAGTCTACTTTTCTCACGTACGTCAAAAACGAGGGCAATGCCACAATGGCAGTTTACGAAACGATGTGCATGGATAGCGGTGCAGCCCAAAATTATCTCCAAACGCCTTCGTGGTCGGTTCGATTCCGGAAATATGAAATATCGGCTGCCGTTCCTTGGCCGGATCCCACTTTTTCCTTGCTGACAACGGGCGACAAGTTCAGGCAGGCGATGCGGAACCTTTCTGGCTATGACTGCATCTATCACTTGCTTCGGCCACCTTGAGCGTTCATCGATACTCCTCGCGAAGAATATGGCGTCGTCTAAAAGGAAAGTCCGTACTCGGAACTAAGGTCATTGATTTTGTTACGTTCAATCACGAAGCCTATGCCCTAGGTCGCCGGGCAAGAAACTACGTCCATTCACCACCACTCGAGGAAAAAATGGTCCTTAAAGGGCAACTACATCAGTTTTAGATATCGACGGTTTTCAAGGGGTCGAATGTGTGAAACTCCCAGTTAAACCATGCAAAAAATCCTCTTAGGCTAGCATTTTTGGGCGGACGTAATCGCCGATGAAAATCTCGATTGCATTCAAGCTTCTCCACAGCATACAGCGCCAAGTGGGAGGGCGCACGTTGACGTCATAGAAGGTACCGGTGCTATCAGCAAGAAACGAAACGCAAACAAGACAATTAAACCACGCACTGGAAAATGCGCAGCTGTTAGCCAGGGGAACCTGTATACTAGCTCCTGCTATTTCGATTTCGAGGGTATGAAGACCCATCTTTAGAAGTGTTACTCAACAGCGCTTGTATTTCCAATGCAGGAACTGACACGTTGGTGTTTTTTGTTGCCACCTCAGTTTTCCTCTTCGCGTTTCATTCGTTGCTGATAATACATTTGGAACACGTAAGCCCTTCCTTTAAAGGAAAAAGCCAACGCCACTGAAGGCAAACCCACTGAGGGTTATTTCGCAGCATCAAACGAAGCGCTGGAGGATTTCTTTGACGGCAGCAGTAATCTGAATTTTTCACTTCCGTGACGTCGCACCCATCGTGCCCGCTCTTCTCTGGCGCATTGAGAAGCCTAAAATTCCATCGCCGATCGCGTGACTATTTTAACGCAAGCCCAAAAACAATTGGCACGCTTTACCTACAGCCTGTATTGACTTGAATGTTTGAATATCGGGCAATTATCGAAATGTGGTGCAGTTGCTCTTTAATGCGTATGAGAGCCCTTCCTGAAGTGTGGATTCGGCGTCCGTCGTGAATAAACACGATTTTAATCATGATGGCTGCAGAGAAAATGCGCAGTGTCGCCTCTCTTGACCACCAGGTCTGACTTTGCGGCCAGGAAATTCCACTTCAGTGTCAGTGGTTGCCTTGAAAATGCACGTTGGCCTCAGAGCAGGGTCAGTGCTCGGTCGCGTAACGAAATATGGCTCGGGCATGTCGTCACAGTTTTTCTCGTTCGCGTCATTTGAGACTTTCATCGTGTCAATTTCGGGCTCAACTTTGTGCGCACAGTCGTCGCAGTGGAATGCGGTGTCGTTACGCGTTTCCCTGAGAGAATAATCTTGGAAACTCTGCAATCGCGACCCGAAAATCACGCAAGCCTGTATCTTGGTCCGCCGAGAATGCTGTAGCATCCGCTCTCGTTACGCATTTGACCAAGTGAATTCGAACCCAATGACTGCCGCAAGACGTCGCACGCGCAGTCCGGAGCTAAAGTGACTATTTGGATAGCCACGCAGGTCCACTCTGGACAAATGTTATCGCAACATTACAGTCATGAAATGTATGACCTTGAACTCAGCAGCGCGTGCCCGATAGCCTCGAATTCTAGTCGTGGCGATTCGCGGCGGCCGCTTTCGTAAACAAACCGGAAAGGAAAGTATATGTGCTTAGGCTTGCCGGGAGCAGGCACGGCGGCATAACCCTTTCCACCACGTTGCTAAACGCAGCCGTCGCGTATTGCCGCATGTAGGGCTCGGGGCTATCAGCCACACGCTCCCCTTTTGACGCTCATCAACTTCATGACTGCACTTGACAACCTGCCGGAAGCGATAGTAACTAGCACATTTTACGGTAATCAAAGCACGCAATCGACCGCTGCTCTCAGCCGCGGTAAATTTAAAGCTGACATATCAACTTTCGAGGTAAGGTCCAAATGCTGTGGCTGTTATCTCGCACGTCGTTGAAGCGGCAGCGCAGTACTGCGATAATTCGAGATAAAAGCAGCCGCTGTGGTCACTGGTTATGCCGCTCGGGTGCTGACCCGGAATATGCGGGTTCGCTCCCGGCCGCGGCGGTCGAATTTCGGTGGAGGTGAAACTCTGGAGGACAGTATTGTGCGATGTCAGTGGACGTTAAGGTACCCCAGGAGGTGGAAATTTCAGAAGCCCTTCACTACGGCGCCCCAGTACACTGAGTCGTCTCGGGACGTTAAACACATAAACCAAATCGAGACAAATATAGTCGCGCTTCGCATCACGAAGTTATAAAACCCTGTACCAAGGTTATTAACCAACAAATATTAAAAAAACTTCGCGGTAATATAATCAATGCACTAATAATGGCGAAGCTTCTTTCTTCTGTTCACTTCCCGCTCTACAATTCGGCCAGCCGCAGCTATACACGCCGACTTTAGCTCACTAGAAATAGTTCGCTCAGAGGAAACTGAGGCACAAATTCTTTAGGTGAGAGAATGCATATTTCAGGAACTTTCGACTTCTATTCCCGTACCGGACTTCGCGAGAATGTTCTTTGCTGAAAATGTGATATTTGGTGAATACTGCCTTTGTGTGGATGCTACGCAAGATGCTAGCATGGGGCAGGTAGGAAAGCGAGAGACTTTCAGCGGCACCCGCACAAAAAACACCAACCGAGCGATGTGCGAGACAAAAAATGTACTCAGGTAGGTTCTCCCTTCAGTTGCGTCGTCGGCGTCCCAGTCCTACTTGTTCGATCAAGGTAAAGTGGGCGCTGCAGATCGATGTAGAATAGCTTGAGTTCGCTGCTTGTGGAGCGTCTGGACAAGTTGCGAGAGAGAGAAAGTTCGCTTATTGAGTTCTGCGCCACACCAAGGGCAAGGAACAAGAATCAACACTGCGGGGCGCGTGTTAAGCCATACCTCGTTTTGCAGGCGTAAACTGGATCGGAACAGCCGGTACTCTTTCATAAAACACAGCGAAAACAAAGGGCATACGAACAAATAGATAGCAGCGAAATTAAATTCAATGAAACCATTTCTTTTATATTACCTGGAATAGACACTGCCGCGGAAAACACGGCTATAACGCGACCTGGGCACTAAAAACAAGTGGCACACAATGGGTAGAAGACTCACCCGCAGTCGCCGCTAAAGTCCTGCGTGGTCCTTCAGTACAAACTGGACGCTATACAACTTGCTACAACTGCGTCACTAAGCAGCCAGTGTAGCAGCTAAACGCTGTCGGAAGTCTTTAAAAGTTCTCTGGTTCTCTGTTGCGCCCCGTACTGTTTGAAAACTACGCCCCCGCTCTCTCAAGTTTTTTTTTTTTTTTGTGGCGCCATCATGTGGCCACCGGGAGGAACAAAGCTGCACTGCGTGTTTTACTGTATTTTTTTATTCAGTACTCAGCCACCGCGTTTTAGTAGCCAAGGTAGGAGCAGGTATAAGGCGTGCAAAATGAACGGTCTATGGCAGATAACAAACAACAAGAACAGAAAAGAAATGGGCATACAGTCAAATTTTTGTGGAAGAACCCAGCCCACAAACAAAAAAAAAACGCCGCATTTGTACGCAGGGTAGGAAGTATCAAACACATGCTATGTGAGAATGAAAACAAGTAGATAAAACTTACTTGCTCGATCCGACTGCAGATAAAAATGCTTCGGTTGATGATGGGGTGGCTACATTGTGAGTAACCAGTTCTAACAGGCTATCGTACTCGGAAAGAACGACATGTTCCATTGGTTCTGCACTGAGGAATTGCAATTGCTTTGTCATGTTGGTACCCATGGGCTTTGGTATTCTTCTGTACTGCATACAAGACTGAAATTCTTTTTTTTTATTTTGTATGGCAATTGATGATGGCGAAGAACATTGTCAAACGATGCATTTTTAGACGAGATTCAAAGGTGGGGAAACCGGAGTAGCTGAGAATGTTAGATACCGATACCTGTCTTCAGTAGGCATGGCAAATCGCAGTCCTTTTTCTTCAATCCCCCCACCCCCCCCCCCTGCCTAGACTTTTAATGTCTATTTCCGTATGCGGATTATCAAGTCTAGACGGCGTTATGGACAAGTAAATACTGCAGAGATAGCTAATATAACACTGCGAAACGGAGTCAAGATGATAAAAAAAAATTATGAAGCCGTTTAATGCAACTTAAGCGGGCGATGCGACAGCTGATAGCGGTGCGTCCTGGGTACAATGCGCACGGATAGAAGTTGATGAAGACGGCGACGTCCAAACCACAGAGGCACGTGCAGTGCAGATTGGCGCGTGAGACTGGCAGTTATACACGCGGGATGTGCAGGTGCGGTGATGGCGTAGTGGACTAATGCAGGTGCCACTGAAGCTGTTCTGCAAGTGCTGCCGCATGTTCGAAACCCATTCCCAGCCATGAAGTGCTTATTTTATCTGTTTATCACGCCTCCCCCCCCCCCCCCCTCCCCCTCCCTGTCATGCCCTCGCAAACTTGCCTTCTCTCGCAGCGTCCCAGCTCCATCAGAGGTGTTGGATTTTGAAATTTGGCTGTATCCTTTGATTGCTTCTTTGATTTCACGTGACCTTGATGATGACACAACTCTCTCGACCGATCATTGAACTTCGTGACATAGAACGCCAGGGTCTTGCATACATGATAGCTTAAAAAGTGCCCCATAACTGACACAAGCAATACTAAATTCACTTAGTACAAGCAACGTGGGATATGTACGGCTCACAATAACAGAAAGCCCGCCTGT
This sequence comes from Amblyomma mixtum, assembly GCF_055824585.1. Lineage (NCBI taxonomy): Eukaryota > Metazoa > Arthropoda > Arachnida > Ixodida > Ixodidae > Amblyomma > Amblyomma mixtum. The sequence goes on from NC_143018.1 coordinate 76,897,527, forward strand.
ATCCTCTGCGTTGGTCCTCGGCTGTTGATCCCATGGTCAAGGGATAAAATTCCTGCGGCAGCACCTTCATTTAGTTCAAGCCAAATTGCAACGGCGCCTATTTCCTGTGTGGTGTTACTGCACGGTAAACTTCCGTATGCAGTCAAAGTTATCCTGAAGCCTATACTACGCCGTCCCTGTCAGCCATGTGTGAACTCGAAGCCCTACGCACCATACGATTAAGAGGCACAACTGGTTAAGATAGACCCAGATTTTGAAAAAAAACAACAAATTTTTCCAAACTGAAATCAAGTGAAATTTAACAGCAGTTATGTAAAATACCTGCTAGTGTTTTTTTTGTTCCGCCTACTTTAAAAATTAGTCGACAATAATTATTTAACTTTCTTAAATACTACTCTGAACTATCAAGAGTTAGCAGAATATTTGCCCAGCACCATCAGAATGGCCCAGCCAGGTTCTTGCGACTAAGTGTCCGTAGCCTTTTCTACTCGACATGAAACAAAGCCCAGAAAATTTATTAAATACCATGTAACAGCAAGCTCGCCTTTTCCCAGTGCGCCGCTATTACAGCGTTCTCATACGGTACTCGGTGAAGCGTCCCCGCTTTGAGCTTTCTGAGCTGCCTACGAAGCCGCTTCGCGATGCGCCTGGTTCCGAGATAAACGAAAGCGGATGCACGCAGTAGATGAAAAGCTGCGCGAAGCCACTACCCTTGGTGATAAATGCTCAGTAATGCTGGCAGAATGCATGCGGAAGAACGGTGCCAATATCATGTAGCTGCAATAGAACAGTGTTACAGTAACCAGTAGCGATGTATATTAGTGTCGAGGAAAATAATAGTTAAATGAAGTGTTTCTCACGAAGGAAAAAAATGTTAAAAGGGGGCATACCGATGACTCTGCGTTTGCTGTATCTTGTCGTGGGTAGGGCACATTTAATTTCATAGTACGTGGCTTTGCGTAAACGTTTCTAACAGACGGGTTCCAAAGAGCCCTAAGCAGCGATATTCGCGTAAAGAGTATGCACGAATCATCCGCATTTTGTAGCAAATAACAGACACCTCTCAGTGTTTGTGACGTAGTTTTGAGGATGCAGTAGACATGGTCCTTCACACAACTCTACAGAAGTCCAAAAGATTCGCTTGAGGTAACCTGGCTGGCCAGGCCACTATTTCATTCGGCCCGATTGATTGGTTTTTGAAAGCTCCGTCAAACCAAGTCCATGCAAGGCTGGTGCTTTGAGCTGGGCAAGCCCGGCATGCCTAAACTAAGCGGTGACTAGAACTGCAAGACTGAGGTTCCAGCGAAAATCTTCGGCTAAGCCTCGGAAGATGCTGAAACACCGCTGCGCAATGAGCATGCGATAAAGAAATGCGGATCCAGTTCTTTAGTCACAGATCCCGCAAAAAGCACTGAATGACCACTGGAACGGGAGTTTTCATTATTACAAACAGTGTCGGTTCATATCGCTCCTGTAATGAAAGTTGTGAAAGAAAAGTTGATGGGCATTTCTGAAGAAGCTACCATCATTAGTCCAAAGCACCTCGTCAATAAACTGCACTATTTAGTCAGCCTTCACGAAGATCCCATACACGAAGTCGAGCGGACGGGGTAGGTCTATGACTTCTAACTTTTGGAACAGATGGAGACGATACGTGTGCCCTTCAGGCCTCCGAACAATTCGCGACACTTAAGATTTGAAACTGACAACCTCAGCAGTCACATCAACTACGCTGGCATAAGTGTTTGCTGAAACGAAAGCCAAATATCTGTTTGGGCTTCTCCAATGATGGTCCTCTTTAGGTTCCGCGTCTTCGTAATGCTGCGAGTCTCTGTCGGCGTCAAGTTATAAAGGCGTAAGGAAGCCTTTAATGCCTCATCGTTGTAAGCAGGAGTTGTCGACAGAAATGTCGCGCTTTTCAATTGGTGGAAACACTCATGACGTCACAGTGCGCGAATTTCAAACTGGGCCAATTGTATTTTGGCAAGTAACCATGCAACCAACTAAAAGGATCGTATACTGATGCTCCAAGTAAGTGGGACTGAGTTTAGGTAATTGCTTAATTACCCAATTAGTAATTAACCCTGGCAGTAAGGCCAAATAAATAAATAAAACCGAGTAGGAAATTGGTCGAGCTAGGGCATCGAGACGAGCGTGCTAACCACTCCGCCATGCCAGCTCGATGGTTTGGAATGAACAAAGGCGCGTCTAGTGAATATGGTGTCTTCGTTCACTCCCAGCTTCCTCTCTTCCCGTTACGGCGAGGTTTAGGTGTCCACCCATGTATGCAAAACAGATACATTTCTTTTCCTCAAAAACCAATTTACCGGCTAGCAAGGCGTAGAAGCGAACGGGCGATGGCGTTCTATGGACTCCCTGGCAGCGTTGCAAGATGCTGTCGCGTTTCACTCTTACAGACGCCCCGCCGCCGTGGCTCAGTGGTTACGGCGATCGGCGGCTGACCCGAAAGACGCGGGTTCGATCCCGGCCGCGGCGGCCGAATTTCGATGAAGGCAAAGTTCTAGAGGCCCATGTGCTGTTAGATGTCAGTGTACGTTAAAGAACCCCAGGTGGGCGAAATTTCCGGAGCCCTTCACTACGGCATCCCTCGTAGCCTGAGTTGCTTCGGGACGTTAAACCCTAATAAACCAAAACACACTCTTAGATGCGAAGCCTAAGATCTTAACAACGCATGAGTGACACAAGCAGCAATACCGCCCTTATGGCTTGACCGTTTGACCTTTCGCCGCAGCCGAACGCTGTGCGCGTTTGAAAGGAGGCGTATACAAGGCGCGCTTGCCCATAGAACAGGCGCACGCTGCCCCGCGCTATGCGTCATCGTTTGACGTTCGCCGCAAGCGCATGTTTATCGCGGATCACCGCAGCTTTTCGCTTCGAGATACCAGGCTTAACCTTAGCTAAGCACCAGCCATTTTTTTTTCCTCACTTGTATCCGACTGTTGCACATTTAAGCAATATGCGGGATGGCTTACGGTCTGGTTTATGATTTGGTTTGGTTTATGAGGGCACAACGTCAAAAGCGACTTAAGCTGTGAGAGAGGCCGCAGTGAATGGTTCCGGAAACTTCGACTAACTGGCGTTTTAAGGTGCACTGACCTCGCACAATACGCGGGCCTCCAGCATTTCGCCTCCTTCGCCATGCCAGGATCCTGTGGCCAGGATCGAACACGCATATTTCAGGCCAGCAGTTGAGGTCTATAACATCCACGCCAAAGCGATACACACACATACACAAGCACGCACCGTCAGCTTTTCTTCTAATGGGATTAGTAATGCTCTCGCATTAGAAGTGCGTCTTCCGCTCCTACCAAATCAACCCCATAGAATGTGTAGAGTCGGCACCGGGCGGCAGCCGTCTCATGAGCGCTTGGTCGGAGTGCTAGTCTTTACTTTAGAATTTAGGCAGGTCTCTCCCGTAATGTTCTCCTTCCAATGTTTATAAACTACCGCATAGGGCGTAATAGAAATGAAGTAAAAACACTTTTTCCGTATTCGACTTGCACAGAAAATTCAGTCGGTGAGAATACAAAGGAATGAACAGGTGCCTTAGCGGAGGGCTTCCGAATATTTTAAATTATGTGGGTATCATTAACGTACACTAGAAACATACTGCCGAAAGGCCATTTTTCGTTCGCCTCGAAGTAAACGCAGCCGCTTAGGCCGCTATTAAACCCGTATCATTGTGCTCACTAGTTGGGCTCAGGTATTTTGACGATATGAGCAATCCTGCAGAGCAATCACCAACAGCTGTCCCAAATAATTTTCCAGCAAAATACTGCAAAGATGGGGTCCATTTTTATGGTGCTTAAATGATGCACGACTGCTTTGTAGGGCTTAACCAAACCTACTACCCACGGTGGCCGCGGTGGCTCAGTGGTTATGGTGCTCGGCTGCTGACCCGAAGGACGCGGGTTCGATCCCGGCCGCGGCGGTTGAATTTCTTTGGAGGAGAAATTCTAGATGCCCGTGTACTGTGCGATGTCAGCGCGCGCTAAAGAACCCCAGGTGGTCGAAATATCCGGAGCATTTTACTACGGCGTCTCTCATAGCCTTAGTCGCTTTGGGACGTTAAACGCCATAAACTAACCAACCAAAAAATGAGAGGTACGCATAGCGAATTATGCTCAACATGCTTTTTTAAACCGCGTCTTTTCCCTCCTCCCCCTACCCTAAAGCGCCCTTCTAGTCAGCCGCAGTACCCGCGTTCCAACCCCACTGCGGCGGCCGCATTTCGATGGAGGCGACGTTGGTGGTGGTGGAAAACATTTATTTACACATACACTACTGGAGGTATTGCATGCGCTGACCCAGAGGGTGCCAGCCCTTACAAGTACTAGATGGAGGTCCCTAGTTCGGGACCCCAGCGGCGTCGGCCGCCGCCCGGGCTCGCGCGACCAAGGCCAGTTGGTCCTGCAGGTCAGAGCAGCCGAGCAGGGTCGCCTCCCAGTCCTCCCGGGTTGGGTTGGGGTGAGGGGAGATAGCAGGGTTGGAGGGGCAGGCCCACACCATGTGGTAGATGTCCGAAGACTTCTCCGCAGAGTGCGGAAAGCTGCCCGTGAAAGAATGTTCGAAGTGTTTGAGAGCTGCCGGGCACAGCAAATTATTGGTATACAGGCGAAGCAGAAGCCGCTCCTCCGCCTTTGAGAGACCTTTACACGGGCGGGGATAAAGACCGTGGCCAGATTATGCTGTGCGATGCCAGTGCACGTTAAAGATCTCCAGGTGGTCGAACTTAATCCGGAGACCTCCATTACGACACCTCTTTGCTCCTTTCTTCTATCACTCCCCCCTTTACCCTCCCCTCACGCCGAGGTTCGGGTGTGAGCTGAGATATGCGAGACAGTTATTCCGTCATTTTCTTTCCCAATTAGCGACCAATTAGCCTCCGCTCCCGGATTCCTCATCGCAGTCGTCTGCGTCGGCGTTGGCTTAACACACCACCTGACAACCATGGCAGGTACTAGCAGAGCGAAACGCCACCTGCCACGACAAGAGCGGAGAAGTGCACCACCCGAAGGTGCCTGCCACGGGAAGATCCCGGTGGGTGGGTAGCAGTAACACGCCACCTTACAGCTGTGGCAGGTGGCGTGTGATGAGCTCCGCTGAAATTTCGCAAAACCGACGATCAGAGTCATCTCTCAATTTTGTGGTTTTGTTCATATCGCTTTAACGGGGAATCTCACTGTTACGCTGTCAACTGGCAACCCGCATAAGTTAGAAGGTCGATCTGAAGGGTGTGGATAGTGTACAGAAGCAAGTTTGAGAGCAGTGCTCCATATCCAACCAATGTCCAGAGGTCAGACGATTTTCTTGTGACACAGTCTTGAGACATGTACTGGAGAATCTGTTCTTTATTTTAATGTCGAAGTGCAAATGCGCTTCGCAGATACAACGACAGACACCGCAGGATGAAGTTAACGCAAGAGCCTCCTGGCGAACTGCTCTGGTGATTTTATGGCAACATGCAGAATCTACGCAGCCCGAGATTCTGATTCTGACTGTAAGCAAGTATTTAAAAATGAGCTCTGCGCAGCGACCCTACTTTCGGCTGCAGTTGACATGAATATTCTACGCCAAGTGACACTCTATTAGAAAAGGGGCGTGCGCTGACCGCCCAAGCCATCTTTAGTGGGCAGTTTATCAATGCGAAAGCACTACGTGGCTCATCGGGCACCAAATGCGGCGGCGGCGCTGACAAGCAGGAGTGGTCCCGGAAATTCCCGATGACATCACCGTAATATGAATAAAAAAAAATTCTGCCCGAGGTGCTGGGAATTGAACAGAGGACTTTCAGATTGAGTGGCGAGCATATGAACTTGGGCCATAAAACCACGCTGGTTCTTAACGAACAAAGGTGAACGTAATCTATTAGCTGCCTTGCGACTGTATGCTAATGAGTAGGTGTGTGATTATACAGGAAGATAATACAATAACTAGGTAGATAAAACTAAAAATAAATTAAAATACAAAAAAACGCTTTTGCTTTTATATAACATAATTAGACATAAGCGCCTTCCACAATATTTCAGACATACCTCCTTCTGTATACAAACTTTTATTTTCAGGCAAATATCGAAGCACTGAGGCTGTGTCCAATTCTAAAATGTCCCTTATTACTAAGGCACTGCAGTACTTCGCGACATTTCACAAACAATAAAACCTGGGAAACCTTGCATTTACCTCCCTGCATCAGCAACCAAGAAGCTAATATTGGACGTCCGTCAGATTCCAAGAATACGTCCCGCGCGACGGCCAATCGTTGCTTGAACCTGCATTGGAACACGGACACTACACAGCGGGCTAAAACTGCGTGACTATAAGCAGCCAGTGATGGTGCTTGGCACCGTCACAAGTGTTAGAAACATTGCTGTTTCTCTGTTAAGCCCCGCACTGCTTCCTAGAACACCACGCCCCCGCTCTCTCATGCTTTCTTATGTGGCGCCACCACGAGCCAACCACGAGGAACACGACTGCGTGGTGCATTTTTTATTCTTTTTATTTGTATTGAATACTGTTGGCTTCCTATTGGTGGCCGAGGTAGGACTGAGTGCCAGATGTGTAAAAATGGTTGGTTCATCAAAGACAACAACAAAATAAGAAAAGAGAGCACATGAGCATACTGTCGAGCTTCTGCGCTAAAAATGAGCTCGTAAAGTACACAAAAAGACCTCGTTTTGCTACGTAACCGTCGAAGGCACCTAATACCTACACTCGATGAACCAAACGAAATAAAAAAAGCTTACTTGCTTGATCTGACTGTAGATAAATATACTTCGGGTGATGGTAAGGTGACCGCGTTGCACGGTAAGTTATTGCAGCCGGCTATCGTTCATAGAATAAATGACAGCTTGTTTGAATTGGTTGTGCACTGAAGCGTTAGTGTTGCTTTTTACATGTTTGTGCACAGTCTGTCGCGTTCTGTTTTAGTGCAGATAAGCCTGGAATTCTATTTTGTATGATAATTAATGATTCTGAACGACATATATAATCGAGTGATGCATTTTTCGACGATATTTCGGGTTGGGCAAACCGGATTAGCTGAGATGGTCAGATAGCGATACTTGTCTTCTGTACGCGAAGAAACTAAATAAAAGTGCTTCCCCCTCCCCATGATATTGTCACGTAGCAGTTGGTACAGGTAGTGCCGCGTCCAGACGGCAGAGGAACGCCAACACCGAGATGATGCCAGCGCACACCGAGACGGCCAGGATGGAACGTCGAGCTTCGTCTTCTTCAGCAGCGAACCGCGTGGCGCACGAGCTGCGTGCCGAACAGCCGCCGAGCGGCTATTGTTGTAGACGCGGCATTACCCTCCCTCTCGGAAAGAGCATCGGCCCGATGCTTTAAGAAGTAAATAGGGAGAAAGAAACAAAAAAAAACAGAGTAACGCACAGCACTGAGTCACTGAATGTCTCGCGAAAAATAGGGCTTCATCCGCACTACATGAACAATCTCTGGTCTCTGCTGACGGCGAGTAGTCCGGGAAGCCCCATCAGGGAGGACTTCATAGGTTACGTCGCTTAGCTGACGGGGAACTCGGTAGGGGCCGAAATACTGCTTGAGCAGTTTTTCGGAAAGGCCACGGCGTCGAATGGGGGTCCATACCCACACTTTGTCGTCCGGGGCGAACGTCATCAGTCTGTGGCGGCGGTTGTAACGTCGGGCGTCACGGTCTTGTTGGTTCAGGATGCGCACTCTTGCAAGTTGTCGAGCTTCCTCTGCGCGAAGCGTGAACTCCTCGGCACCAACGTCGGGGTCGCGGCCATCATGGGGCAGCATTGCTTCCAACATTGTCGACACTTCGCGGCCGTACAACAGACAGAAGGGCGTCCTCCGCGTGGTTTCCTGTTGAGCCGTGTTATACGCGAAAGTAATATATGGAGGATATTGTCCCAAGATCGATGCTCAACGTCAACATACATGGACAGCATGTCGACGAAAGTTTTGTTGAGGCGCTCGGTCAGGCCATTCGTCTGGGGATGGTAGGCGGTTGTTTTCCTGTGAGTGGTGCCACTCAGCCGCATGAGAGATTCCAAGAGTTTGGCAGTGAAAGCGGTGCCTCTATCCGTGATAATTAGTGCTGGAGCGCCATGCCGGAGGACGATGCGTTCCACGAAAAATTTCGCAGCCTCGGCTGCTGTGCCGCGCTGGAGGGCCTTGGTTTCAGCGTAGCGCGTAAGGTAATCAGTAGCGACGATAATCCACCGGTTTCCCGAAGATGAAGTTGGAAAAGGGCTGAGAAGGTCCATGCCAACTTGCTCAAACGGGAGTCTGGGCACTTGAACGGGATGTGAAAGTCCAGCTGGCTTGACAGGGGGTGTTTTTCGTCGTTGACAATTACGGCACGTGCGCACATAGTGTCGTACAGTCGCCGCAAGCTTAGGCCAGTAATAGCTCTTTTTGATCCGAGCCAGAGTGCGGGCGTAGCCGAGGTGACCTGCGGTGGGTTCGTCGTGACACGCCTGCAAGATTTCGTCACGGAGATTCGCTGGAACGACGAGGAGGTAGCCGCTTCCGGTTGGAGAAAAGTTGGCTTTGTACAGCACGTTGTTGCGCAGACAAAAGGAGGACTGGGTTCTTGCGAAGGGCTGGGGAACCTTCTCGGTACGTGCTTCCAGGAAGTCGATGAGAGGTTTCAGCGCCGGGTCCTCACGTTGCTGACTGGAAATAGTCGCTGCGTCTACGGCTGCGATGAGGGGAAAGTCCGGTTCGTCGTCGTCGCGCGCAGCCTCGACTGGATATCTGGACAAGCAGTCCGCATCATTGTGCTGGCGCCCTGATTTATAGACGATGGACATGTCAAACTCCTGAAGGCGTAAGCTCCAACGCGCAAGGCGGCCAGAGGGATCCCGTAAGTTCGTCAACCAGCTGAGAGAGTGGTGGTCGGTTACAACTTGAAAATGTCGGCCGTACAGGTAAGGTCGAAATTTTGTCACAGCCCATACCACGGCAAGGCATTATTTTTCGGTCGTGGAATAATTAGATTCGGCACGAGACAGAGTGCGGCTGGCGTATGCTATTACGCGCTCAGCGCCGTCCTGCCACTGGACGAGTACAGCACCGAGACCCACGTTGCTGGCATCTGTGTGGACCAGAGTCTCCGCACGAGAATCGAAATGGCCAAGGACAGGCGTGGTTTGCAACCGTCGCCGTAATTCATCAAATGCCTGCTGCTGCTGTTCTGTCCACGTAAATGGGACGTCCTCTCTTGTAAGATGCGTCAACGGTGCAGCAAGTCGGGAAAAATTGGCAATGAACCGTCGGTAATACGCGCAAAGGCCCAAAAAACGCCGGACCGTTTTCTTGTCCGAAGAAGTGGGAAAGTTGGCGACGGCAGCTGTTTTAGCAGGATCCGGCCGGACTCCACGATGGCTGACGACATGGCCCAGGAAAAGGAGCTCCTCATAACCAAAGTGGCATTTCTCGGGCTTCAACGTCAGGCCGGCAGATCGTATAGCCTGTAGCACGGTCAAGAGGCGCTGGAGGTGTTCTTCGAACGTTGGCGAAAATACAACAACGTCGTCCAGGTATACCAAGCACGTCTGCCATTTCAGGCCCGACAAAACAGCGTCCATCATTCTCTGAAATGTTGCTGGAGCTGAACACAAACCGAAAGGAAGGACCTTGAACTCATAAAGGCCATCCGGCGTCACGAACGCTGTCTTCTCGCGATCCCGCTCGTCAACTTCGATCTGCCAGTAACCACTTTTTAAGTCCAGCGAAGAAAAGTAGCGCGCGTGCCGCAACCGGTCAAGAGAGTCGTCAATGCGTGGTAACGGGTAGACGTCTTTCTTGGTAACCTGGTTAAGCTTCCGGTAGTCAACGCAAAATCGCAGACTACCATCCTTCTTCTTAACCAAAACCACAGGCGAAGCCCACGGGCTCCTCGACGGCTGAATAACATCATCCTGCAGCATCTCTTTGACTTGTTCAGCTATGGCTTCACGCTCCCGCAGTGAGACACGGTATGGGTTTTGCCGAATTGGTCGGGTACTGCAGTCCGTAATGATGCGGTGCTTAGCGAGAGGCGTCTGTTTGACTGCCGACGTAGACGAGAAACAGTCTTGGAACTGATGCAGTAGGCCGACTAGGCTCTCCCTATGGGCTGGGGGTAAGCCTGGGTTCACGTCGAGGATCAGCTGAGGTGTGCAAGAATTGGACGTTTCGCTCTGGAGGGCAAGGCAGTCGTTAATTTCGGTGATGCCCTCGAAGTATGCGACCGCAGTGCCTTTGGAGATGTGTTGCCGTTCGGTCCCGAAATTCGTTAGAAGGACATCTGCCAGGCCGTTCCGTAGCGTGACGATACCTCTGGCGATGCAGACCCCATGATAGAGTACAAGCGCAGTGTTGTGTTCTCCTACGCCGTCAGCACTGCACAGGTCGTCACAAATGACGGTAACGAGGGCACAGGATCGCGGAGGGACGGTCACATCGGCGTCGATTATGCGCAGGGCCACTCTGCGTGGTTCGGTGTCGATTGGAACCGTTCCACGGGTCGAAAATGTTACCAGACGATCAGGAAGGTTTATGATGGCACCATGCTCACGCAAGAAGTCCATTCCGAGGATCAGGTCTTTGCAGCAGTGCGGCAGAACAACAAAAGTGCCAACAAAAGCAGAATTGGCAATGGTGACTCGAGCAGTGCATCTTCCGACAGGCGTCATGAGGTGACCCCCAGCAGTACGAATTTGAGGTCCATCCCAGGCTGTCTTTACCTTGCTGAGGCGATCCGCGAGGTGCTTGCTTATGATCGAAAAGTCCGCGCCTGTATCGACTAAAGCAGTCACTGGGTGCCCGTCAACGTGAATGCGGAGGTCGGCGCTTACTGCATCGGTGTCAGCGAAACTCGGGTTCGCAGAATCGTGCTGCGGCGGCATCGGGATCTCGGCATCGCGACTCCGGCGGCGTTCGGGGGTCTTCGTTATATCCGCTGTCAGCAACCTTCCCCCCTGAGGTCGCCGCTTTCAGTTTCGCCGGCGCGGGCTTGGAGACCGGCCCCGCAGTCCATCTGAGAAAGCCTGGCGGCTGGGCGACGTGACGCGTGCGGGAGACGGAGATCGGGGTCGGCGGTTAGAGGTGGTGTCATGGGCAGCAAGGTACTCCTCTATTTCGTGGGGTCGCTCATCGAAACGGGGACAAGGAGCGTCACGTGGGAAACCCCGGAGGCCGATTTCACGGTATGGGCAACGGCGATACAGGTGGCCGGCTTCCCCGCAATGGTAACAGAGCGGCTGCTGATCAGAAGTGCGCCAAACAGCCGCCTTCCGGGCCGGTGGACGCATGGCAGGTCCTCGCTGAGGCCGCTGGTAGAATGACGGTGGCGGAGCGGTTGGCGGCGGCGGGTGGTACGGCAAGCGTTGCACATGTGGCAACTCGGAACGGAGAGCCGCGGCGTAGCTCATGGGGCGTGGCTCCAGCATGACTGGAGGAGGCGGTGAAAATGCTTGACGAATCTCGTCGCGCACAACCTCGGTAAGAGCCGCAGCCGTCGGGTAAGACGAGGCAAGGGTCAGTTTCTGCAGCTCTTCACGGACCACAGCGCGTATGAGCTCACGCAGCGACGCAATGTCGCTGGACACGCTGAAAGAAGCCGCACTGGCGCTTGGCTCTCCGCACAAGGAGTCATTTCGGCGGCAGCGTTGATGCAAGGCCCGCTCAATGGCGGTCGCCTCTTTGATGAAGTCGGCTACCGTCTGCGGGGGATTCCGGACCAAACCAGCGAAGAGTTGGTCCTTCACACCTTGCATCAGGTGGCGGAGCTTCGCGGATTCCGCCATATCTGGGTCAGCTCGCCGACAAAGACGGGTCACGTCCTCGGCGAACATGGCAACGGTCTCATTAGGCTTTTGGACACGAGCGTCCAGGAGGCGCCGCGCACGATCCCGGCGGTCCGTGCTAGCAAAGGTGTCCCGGACCTGCTGGCGGAAGGTATCCCAGCTTTGGAGATCGGCCTCCCTGTTCTCGAACCAAATCTTGGCTCCGTCTTCGAGGGCAAAATACACGTTCCGCAGCTTCTGCGCGGGGCTCCATTGGTTGAAATCGGCAACCCGCTCAAACTGGTCAAGCCAGTCTTCAACGTCTTCGAAAGTGACGCCATGGAAGCTGGCTGGCACGCGGGGTTGCTGGAGCGTCAAATGTGAAGCGCTAGCTTGAGCCATGGTGGTATGCTCACCAGGTCGATGAGTGCGTGCCTCTTTTGGGAGGAGACCAAACTCTGGGACCAGTCCCAGGAGGCGGCGGCTGCTGCGGTGAACGGGCGTGCAGACAAGGGGTAGCTGATCGGGACTCGATGAGCGGCTGTCTGAAGAGGTGTTGGACATGGGACGTCGAGCCCGCACCTCCACAAGTGTCACGTAGCAGTTGGTACAGGTAGCGCCGCGTCCAGACGGCAGAGGAACGCCAACACCGAGATGATGCCAGCGCACACCGAGACGGCCAGGATGGAACGTCGAGCTTCGTCTTCTTCAGCAGCGAACCGCGTGGCGCACGAGCTGCGTGCCGAACAGCCGCCGAGCGGCTATTGTTGTAGACGCGGCAATATACATATAATGTACGTTTTCGCGTGCCGTTCTTGCATTCCGTCTACACCACTTAGTGCACAGGAAACTATTCTAGAGGCAGCTGATATGCTCTCAATAAACAATGCAAGAAAGAGAGCGAAGATGAACAAAAATACAATGGGGTCGCTTAACGCATCTTAATTAAGATGACAGTCGGATGGGGAAATGTCCCGGATCCATTGCGCGCGGTTGCAAGTTGTGGGGCCTCGCTCCAACGACCCCTTTCTTTTGCTTCCCCTCGATGCATCCTCTTTCTTTATATTTCTTATAACCGCCGACGACATCACTATATATGGACCAGCCCTAGATCCGCCGGAGAGATTGCAGAGCGATTACAACCAGCTGTCGACAAAGTACAATCTTTTGTGCACGGGAATAGTGTTGCAATTTCACCGGCTAAAATCGTAGCTCTTAGTTATAAGGAACAAACCTCACAGGCAAAACCCGACCCTCGGGATTCCGTCCAGTTGCACATTGACAACCTACCACTAACCCCGGTAGCCACGATCAGGGTTCTTGGCATGTTGATTCAGAATAATACAACACGGATGCGATACGCAGCTACGCGTCACGAGGCACCAGCACGGCGCGCGGGTGACACGTATTGCCACCCGTCGCAAGGGCATGAGAGAAACCGACGTGGGCAGGATCACGCAAAGCTTGATGATAACTAGAATCATGTACACTTGCCCCTACTATCATGTGAATTGCAGGGACGACGATGCACTTGATATCATCATTAGAATAGCGTACAAGGCGGCCCTTGATCTGCCGACATACGCCAACTCAGATCGCCTGCTACTGTTAGCAATTCTTATCGTATACTGGCTTTAACGTCGCAAAGCGACTGGGGCGATAAACGACGCCTTAATAGAGGGCTCCTGATATTTCGATTACTTGGGGCTCTTTAACGCGCACTGACATCGCACAGTACGCGGGCCTCTAGCGTATAGCTTCCATCAAAATGCGACCGCCGCGGCTGGCATCACACCCGTGTCTTTCGGGCCACTAGTCAAGCACAATAACCATTGCGCCACCGCGACACTTACACGCGGCCAGCTTTTCTTCCAATGGAATTAGTAATGCTTTCGCATTAAAAGCGCGTCTTCCGCTCCCAAAAAATCGATTTTAAAAAAGCGCCAAGTCTCCAACGGACGGCACTCCTCTCACGACTTTTGATCTGAGAGTTAGTCTTTTCTTTATAATTCAGATTTCAAAGAGGCAAATATTTCACGAAATTTTTACGTTCCAGTGGTTATAAGGTAAGGCACAAGGCATAACAGCACAAACTACACAGGGACAAGGAAGTAGGCGAGAAACACACAGTGCTCTCTACAAATGAAGGTTTATTTTTTCAGGCACTTCGGTAAAAATATAAAGCAGCAACAAGAAATTAAGTAGAAAAACTTAGTTTGATAAACAGTCATCGCCACCAGAAATCAAACAGGAAAACTCAGATCCTACAGCTACCGATAAGAACAGCAATTCTTTATCTATAAGGGCTAAGGGGGGGGGGGGGGGGGGGAAGCGGTGTGACACAACTCTCTTTATGATGCGCGATTTTTACGGCTTCAGTGACTTCTCGCGTAGGTTTTTCATCGCATCTACGCAGCACGTTCCCGCTGCCCAGCTCAGGACCGTATTTACAATCTGGGCAGTGAATGCCCCTATGGCCCGAGATTCGTTGCGTCACATTGTATTTTTGCTCGGACAATCTCTTATTTAGGCACCTCCCGGTTTGGCCTACGAATGCATGGCCGCAAGTCAAGTGAGTAGAATACAGGACGCCCTGAGCACAGGAAACGAACCGGTCGCGATTATTTATGGTGCATCCTGTGCGCTTACGAGCCCTTTGATTAACGCGCTTACAAAGGCTTGACAAGCGATCCGGAGCTGAAAATAAAACGTCTATTCCTACTCTCTTTCCTATCTTTCTTAAGTATTGTGAAATCTCGTGTGCGTAGGGAGCGACTGCGATTTATCCTTATCTCATATTCTTTCTTCTTCTTTGGCTCTCAAAAAGGCCTCAGCCACTGAGGACAAGAGGGTCAACGGGCAACCAGCATGCAGCAATCGGCGCTTCTGGGCTTAAAAACACATCTTCCAGTTTGTGTTGGCTGGAGTTTTTTAATGCATTGTTAATGCATGAATTGATGATGCTGTGCTTAACTAGCTTCGAGTGCGCTGAATCAAAAGAGAGAAGAGGTTTGTTGCAGCGAGGCACAATGACTCAGCAGAAGTGATTGGGGTTAAAATATATTCCTAATTCTAGAAACCGTGAGAAGCCGTTTGTTGGCAGTTCTTGAGCGACAATCAATTGGCTCAGAACGCTTAAAAATTTCTAAGAACTTTGGAAGCTTCGGAAGGGAGGACCTCCTGCTAGCACTGTAATTTCACAAGGTAATCATCCAGGAATCTAAAGATTTTTTCAAATTGCTGCCCTGAAGGGACCTGTGCAGCGCTCTGTCTTGCATGGCTAAGTAAAGATCACTCAGGATAGGTGCAATGGATGAACCGATACAAATGTCACTGTTTTGAATTGAAAGCGAACCGTTCCTTTCGCGGATGTCGATCTTAAGTACTACACAGTAGCTCAAGGAAGCCGGCAGTTGAGATCCAACTCGAATTCTGAAATTTTACAGCTCCATGCTAGTCCATACAGTTCTTGATGCAATTGAACAAGTCGTCATGAGAGATGGCATAATATAAGTCCTTTATGTCGATAGAAAATCCTTTCACTGTCTTTTCGGTGTTTTCTTTTAGAAAATCAACCACAGGTCCTACATTTTTCAGCAAAAATTGGTCGTCGACTGTCAGCAACTTAAGTTGTTTTTGTGAAAATGATGCAACTGACATGTGAAACATAAATCCTCCAACCACAAGCTGTACGATAGCATTGTAGCCCAGACGTGCCGATTACTGCAGGCTGCTTACCCGCTGACCCAGTTACCTCAGTGGCTGAGGCCTTGTTGAGAGCCAAATAAGAAAAAAGAATAAGATATTAAGATAAGAACGCAGTCATTCCGTACGCACAAAGGCTTTCACACTACTTAAGAAAGTTAGGAAAAGAGTAGGAATAGATGTTTTGTTTTCAGCTCCGGATCGCTTGCCAAGCCTCTGCAAGCGCGTTAATCAAACGGGTCGTTAAGTTCTCCTCCGGCTCAACATGTTGTCATCCTAACTGATTCAAAATCTGCCCTTCAGAAGTTAGAGCGTGGGCACCCTACTGACATCTTGTCTATAAGCTCTCTACGTTTGTTAGAGAATCTTCAAAACAGAGGCTTTACTCTATATTTCCAAAGGTTGCCCTCTCACATAGGAGTCAGAGGCATTGAGATGGCAGACAGTGTCGCCCATAAAGCACTGTCACGAAATTCATCAAACAAGTCCGTCCAGATGCAAAACGTTCCTTCATAAAAAGGGTGCTCGATTATTTCAGTACCCTGTGGAGTGCGCCCCTCAAACCATGTGTGACCAAAGGTCTGAGAAGATGCCAGGACAGTCTACTACATCTAATTCGAACGAGCAATGCTCGTACTCCTGCCCGGATGCATAAGATGGGCATGGCATCGTCTCCGCTATGTTCTATACGAGGGGGTACCCAAAAGAAACCGGACTAAATTTTTTGGTCGGCAAAGCTTCTGTGGTACCGCGTTTTGACACTAGGAGCGCATAGAACGAACATTCCAGAGTCAGTAAGCCGAGTGCCGTCGTTGAAGGAGGTCAGACAAGTTTAGGCAGAGTTTTAGAGTGACGACTGTTTTGTGTGAACGTCGTTTTTGCAATGGCTGATTTTCGTGCACAGCGTGCGCCGGTGAAATTCTGATTTTTGCGCGGAAGAAATTGAATGGAAACTCTTGAAATATTAAGAAAGACGTACAAGGACGATGCTGTGGGGACAACTCAAGTGTTCCTGAATCGAATCCTGAATCAAAGCAACAATCATGCCAATGGAAAACTTCAAATTCACCTCGCCTCAAGAAAGCTCGTCAGGTGAAACCAAACCTCAAAACAATGCTGCTTTGTTTTGTCGACGTAAGAGGAGTCGTTCATTGAGAATTTGTTCCGCAGGGTCAGACAGTTAGCCAGGCTTTCTACTTGGATGTTTTGAAAAGATTGGGCAACAGTGTGCGGTGGAAGCAGCCAGATTTGTGGTGGTCGGGTGACTGTTTTTTCCATCATGGCAATGCCCCTGCTCACACAGCCCTGTCTCTACGACAATTTTGGACCAAAAATGGCGTGACCCCTATTCCTCAACCCTCATACTCTCCCGACCTTGCCCCGTGCTACTTTCTTTGTTTCCTAGAACGAAAAAATAGGTGAATGGAAAGCGTTTCGCTGATGTTCCTGAGGTGAAGAAAAAAACGACGGAGGCACTGTCAAGCATCACAAAAGATGAATTTAAACAATGTTTTGAAAAATAGAATGAAAGATTCGACATGCGTATCATTGCAAGTGGGGAATACTTCGAAGGAGAGTGAAGGTCTGTGCTTAAAATGTGAACAAATAAGTTCAAACAAAAATAAGTCCGGTTTCTTTCGGGTACCCCCTCGTATGTGGCGTGTGCGGGGATATAGAACATTATATTATGTACTGCCTAGAGTGCAACGCGGAAAGATATGTGATCCTCGCTTCCTTCAAGAGGACAGAAGCCCTTCACAGTACAGGTCAGGACATTATCTACCCGAGTGGAAACCAGACATGGAGAAGAGAGGCTCCACGCCTTCTTTTAACATCCCTGCAGGACACTGATCTTGACTCTAAATGGTGACAGCAGGGACGGTCTATGGTCTTCTGTCATTTAATGTGTGCGTAGATGGTGCCTTCCGGGGTGGTCTATGTTATTCTGTGAGTCAGTGTGTGCATGGACGGTGGCTCTGCAATGGACTATGTTCTACAGTGACTGAATATATGTAGAGATGGTGACTTCTGGAGTGGATAATGTTGTGCTGTGAGTGAATGTGCGCATAAATGGTGACTGCAGGAGTGGCCTATGTTCTACTATAAGCGACTGTGTGCATAGCGGGGCAGATCTGACCGGTTTAGAACATTATTCACATGTAAGTGACGCTACGGTGGAGCAATTGCAGGCGGAATAATCAAGGCTAATTCCACCTGTAGCATGCAACAACTCAACTAAACTCAACTAAGCACTGAGGATGCACCATAAATCATCGCGACTGGTTCGTTTTCTGTGTTCAGGGCGTCGTGTATTCTATCCCCTTGTCTTGCTGCCACGCATACGGAGGCGAAACTGGCAGATGCCTTAAAAAGAGATAGTCAGAGCATAAATACAACGTGACGCAACAAATCTCAGGTGATCTGGGCATTCACTGCCAAGATTGTAAATGCGCCCCTGAGCTGGGCAACACAACTGGGCTGCGCAGGGGCGATGACAAAACCACGTGAGAAATCACTGAAGCCGTAAAAATCGCGCATCTTAAAGAGAGTTCTGTAAGCACTCCATCCATAGCCCTTATAAAGAATTGCGCTTCTTATCGGTAGCTGGATGACCCGAGTTCTACTGTGTTAATTCTGGTGGCGATGGTTGTTTTTCAGACTCGTTTCCTCTTCCTATTTCAATCAATCAATCACCATTACTTCCTTTGAGAAGGAGGAGTACGGGACTAAAAGCTCGGAGAGCTTGAAGAATTCCCGACCCCTTACTAGTTGGCAAACAGCAAGATGACGGCCAGTCATACATCAAAGTTACAAAAACAGACAACTATCAATGACACACTGAAAGTGGCAACCGCAAAAGAAACACAAACAAAAATGCTGGTACAAATAATTAACAGTATCAATAGAAGCTGTCGCGAAAAAAATGAAAGTATTTTAGACTTGCAAAAAAACAAGTTCGCAAAAGTGTTTGACGATGTCGTTTTGGTTACAGGTGGGATCAAACTCCACACGGTTTAGTAAATTTAGCAATGAGGGCAACGTGTAAGATAATGGTTGTTCATCGTAGGATGTCCTTGGGGTGGGCACGGGCCATATTTCTTTGTATCTGGTTTCACGATCACTTGTGTTCACCTGTAGTCTTGCAAGACAAATTGCATAATCCATATGAAATTTAACGAAAGCTTTATAGCGTACAATCAACCTATAATTGTATAAACAAAACACAGAAAGAACATTAAACTTTGAAAAAAGAGGCTTCGTGGAAAAAGTGTAATGTACATCAGCAATATAACGCACTGCTCTCTTCTGCAGTTAATGTAGCCTGCGCAAATTGGTCACACCAGTAGTGCCCCACACCATGTTACAGTACTGCATGAGAGATAGCACTAAAGCATTGTAAAGCATAAGCTTCACTTTAGCAGGGATAAAGCGCCGCACACGCGCAATGGCACCAATGGCAGATCACAACGTAGATTGTAGGTAGTCGATATGCTCATTCCGGGTAAGATGCTTTGAAAAATGTACTCCAAGACTATTTACAGAGTCCAACATCTCTAGCTGTTGGGAGCCAAGAAACAAATTGATACTGCATTGATACTGCTCTATATATTTACCGAAGGGTCTGAAAAAAATACATTCAGCTGTAGGTCAGCACTGTGTGTGCCTCGCCTAGTTTCTTGTCCTTGAGCAGCTTGCGCTGTTCTGCCTTGTTGTGAGCCAACTAGCCCGCAATGTGTCATTCAAGCTGATAAGACATCGTAAAGTGCGCAAAAAAAATGAACTAAAAACTGACAATGCAATCGGTGGAAAAGGCAAAGAGCTAAACAGCTGCTGTAGTGGAGGGCTTACGAATATTTTGGATCACGTGGATATTTTTAACGTACACTGACACCGCACAGCGCACGGATTCTTTTCAGTTTCGACTCCAAGTAAACACTGCATCCAAAGCCGAGATTAAGCCAGCATCATCGGGCCCACCACCCGAGCACCCTAATCACAGAGCCATTTTGGCGGAAGGAATTCTTGTACACCTTCAAGTTTGGAAAGAAAGGTATTTTGACGCTATCACAAACGAGTCAGCGCAATGACCGATGGCTGTTCCAAGTAATTTTGCATAAAAATGCGGCGCAAATAGATGTCATCTCGGTGCTGGCGGAGGGATGCATGTTTTCCTCTTAGCGCTTTACCAAACCTATTAACCCTAGCTATATGGGGCACGAATAATGAAATGGGTTTAACATGCTTTTTAAAACACAGATATCCACCTCCCTACCCCTGAAGGCGCTCGTCTACTGAGCCGGAGTACCCGGGTTAAAACCATACCGCGCCGGCCGCATTTTGTTGCACGCGCGGCCTGTGTGCTGCGCGATGTCACTGCAAGTTAAAGATCCCCATGTGGTCGAAATTATCTCGGAGCCCACCACTTCGGCACCTCTTCCTTCCCTTCTTTAACTCCACCCTAACCCTCCCCTTACGGCGCGGTTCAGTTGTCCATCGAAATATGTGAGACAGTTACTGCGTCATTTCCTTTCCTCGCAACCAACTAATTAGCCCCTGTTCATGGATTCCTCATCGTAGTCGCCTGTGTTGGCGTTGCCATACCACAACACCTGACAACCATGGCAGGTAGTAGAAGTGCGAAACACCACCTGCCACGGCGAAAGCGTAGGAACGGACAACCCGAAGGTGGCTGCCACAGGAAGATCCCGGAGGGTGGCTAGCAGCGTAAGCTTTGGCAGGTGGCGTGGGGAGAGCTGCGTTGAAATTTCGTATTACCGACTGTCCTAGTCGTCTACCAATTTTGTGGTTTTATTCATTTACCGTTAACGGGGTATCACCTCTAGGCCCTCTACTGGCCCCCCGCATCAGCTGGTGTAATGAAGCGCGTGCATTGTGCAATGAAGCGAGTCTTAGAGCTCTGCTTCATATTGCCACCTGGTGTTCTCAGGTGGCGCTGAAGTGTCATCGAAGACGTTGAAGTCGAAGACGTTGAAGACGTTAAGTGTCTCGGGCTGGCTGGCTGGCTGCCGTATTCTGCTGGTTAGCGACCAGTCGCCCTATCTTCCGTTAGATATTTTGGTGGAGGTGCTGGGTAAAGATCCCCGTATATGTCTCATACTCCTCCGGATAACCTGGGCTCCAGTCCTTCGCTCGTGTACACCCCTGTGCACTGCGCTAGCAGGAGAAACCAAGGCCTACCTCCCGAACACGGGTCTTTGGAGTCTGCCAGAGCACCCACCCATCGACCTGCCATGCAAGCTGCACCGTACTACACCTTGCAGAATCCGCGACTGCCCAAACCATTCCACGGCAGTCAGCTCGAAGACGTAGAAGACTGGCTTCTCGAGTTTGAACGCGTGGCCTCATTCAACCAGTGGGACGACGCCGCCAAGCTTCGAAACGTCTTCTTTAGCCTTGAAGATGGTGCACGTACCTGGTACGAAAACCGAGAAGGCGCTTTAACATCATGGCACGAGTTCCGCCGGCACCTGCTGGAGACCTACACCAGCACGGATCGTCGAGAACGGGCTGAACGGGCTTTGCAGTCTCGCATTCAGATGCCGATTGAGACTGTAAGCATGTACAGGGTCGTCCACTCTAAGTACGAACACGGCGCAGCGTGGCCGCGCTCTGCAGGGCGCGAGCGCATCCGGCGCGGCCGCGCATCGAAGCTCTGCGGCGCAGGCGCACACGGGCCTGGAGGCGGTGCTTTGTATCGTCTGCTACAGCGCGGGCGCGCGCACTGCCTGCTGTGCGGTGAAGCGCACCTAACTCTCTGCATGATTACAGCGCTCGTGTGCACCGAGACACACTGCGGGAAAGCTCACTAACTGCAGCGCGTTGTCGCTGGTTGCGCGTACGACAACCCAGCGGCCTCTCATCCCAGTGCCACGATGTCGGGGATATGTATGTATTGCTGCAAAATTCTCATTTCAGGTTTGAATTGATTTGGTTTATGGGATGTAACGTCCGAAATTGACAGACTACAAGGGACGTTATAGTCGAGGGCCCCATGTTATTGTCGACCACATGGGTTTTTTAACGTGCGCTGACATCCCACAGCACACGGGTTCCTTGCGTTACGCCTCCATTGAAACGAGACCGCCGCTCAAGGTCATACCCTTTAAGGCGGAGTTAAAGCATCTCCCAAATTTTACTTTTCCCATCTTCGCAGTGTCAGAGGCCCATCACTTCCTTTTTCGACTGCTTATGAAAGCTTCTCCGGCTTGATGCGTCATCATTTAAGTTAGACGTTTCGCCCCTATCCTGTCGTTTATGTTCTGTCTTCTGTGGCACACAGTGGAGTAACATATATTCCATAATTCCATAGCCTTGCACAAAACTGTGGTATGAGCCCCGCCACGGTGGCTCAGTGGTTACGGCGCTCGGTTGCTAACCCGGAAGACGCGGGTTCGATCCCGGCCGCGGTGGCCGAATATCGATGGAGGCGAAATTCTAGTGGCTCGCGTACTGTGCGATCTCAGTGCACGCTAAAGAACCGCAGGTGGTCGAAATTTCCGGAGCCCTTCACTACGGCGCCCCTCATAGCCAGAGTCGCTTTGGGACGTTAAACTCCAATAAACAAGCAAATAACAAACAAACAAATGGTGGTATTAAGAGCTGCTTGGGGTTCATTAATTTTTCCTTGAGCAAAGGCAGTGCCGTAGATTTAAATGTGATATTAAAAGCATGCAGTACAACAGCAGTACAGGTCCGACTTCAGTCATTTGCAAGGTGTATCGGCTGTCCGTCCATGCTAGGCTGAGCATTCCGATATTTCATCAGGAAGTGAGGCTGATACTCTGCTTGAAATGACTGTCTGGCTAGGTGGCTGGTCTACCCGAGCGAACCATTCTCGAATGATGAGCGAAAGGTCGAGCCACCAGACGTTGCTGGCACAGCATATTTGTATCGGCAGACATAACGTCACGCTATCAGTTTTTTCAGTCATCCTTGCGACTTCTCTTACACATTAGAGAGTTTTTGCATAGCGTTAGCGTGATAGCGGACTTAAGGGAAATTACGTTAGCGTACCGCAAACAACTTATCCCCACAGACAGTTTTAGTATAGCGTTCTGAAAACGTTAAACGCCACCTGCTAGACATGGATGCGAACGGTCCTTCTAAAATGGTCGAACTGCCGCTAACTAGCTAAAGTATAATATTTCCGAGTTTTTTAAACGAGTTATTACTGTAATGCTTATTTTCGTCTGCAAAATGACTCTGAAATTTAAATAAATCGAAATAAAAAACGTAAAACAGTGGCGCCATCTAGTCAAGGCAATGTTCACTACAAGCCGTTCGAGCAAGAATATTTGCCATCACATAACGTGTAATGTTAAAAAAACTACTATAAATTCGATATAAACTCGCTTTACATCATTTAAGTCCATAAAACACCGCGAAAAAGCTCAAAATCTATTTTTGTTTTTTTCCGGACGTTTGTGCTAGGTTTCGGCTACGTTTCGGGCAGTTGCAGACGGTAGCAGTGCAGCTGGAGGTCCCATTAGGCTTGCGCGCCATAGAGTTTCTTACTATTACCTAGAGGGAAAGCTGGCGGCGCTGCACTTCAGCCACCATGGACGCTTAAAGCATCATGGGGCGGTGAGCTACTTGTTGCGGCACAGTCGTAGTTTTTCGGGAACACAGAGTGTTATTACTAAGATGTTTCATTCCAAAAACGCTGTCCGTGTGTGCGCAGACGACTTTCGCGCGAACGCAGTGTGCAAAAGCCATAGTAGTGAAAACGCGACGACACACGACGCCAATAAAAGGTTTTACTCTTCCGAAATGTCATTAAAAAACCTCTTAAAGTATCTAAGCCACAACATTTTTTTTAGAACATATTTACTTTTTAAAGTGCGCTTGTTAATTACGCAATATTAGTTTTTTTAGTGTTCATCACTTGGCCAATAGGAAAGCTAGTCATCTGTTATTTTGGGCAAACTTTGCACTTAAATGCTTTTCTGCTCGTTTGTTGCAATCATTAGACAAGATATTGAATATTAGAACGTTTGTAGTTATCAAACAGCTTAATTTTTCTATTATTTTTTGGCCAAAAGTTGCAGTTCCGCAACAAGTAGCTCACCGCCCCATGATGCTTTGAGCGCCCATGGTGGCTGAAGTGGTCTCGAGGGGTCGCCATGCAAACTCCCATAGATGGGCTGCCAGCTTTCCCTCTAGGTAATAGTAAGAAACTCTATGTTGCGCGCTCCAGAATCCAGTGCGTAGCTCAAAAACTGAGCTGAATGGCAGCTTATACTTTATCGTCGAAGCAAGGTAAGTCATAGCGAAAAGCAACTACATCAGTAGTTGCCGGTAAACATGCCGACGGGAATCGCAAGGACTGCTGAATTGGCTGAAGCGGGCGGCTCTGGCTTGGAAGGACGCCTCCATGTTTTCACGCTAAGGGCTCAAAAGCCGCAACTGCCGTAACGGTAACTTCTGAAAATTGCGTTCGTACGCTAACGCTATTTCTCCGTTACCGTTCTGCGCATGCGCAGTCCAGACCCGTTATTCCGCTATGCACGCAATTACGCAAAGCACTCAATACTAAAACTCTCTATTGTCGCTTGTTTCCAATGCCCCTCTGCAATAAAAACGGTGTGGCAGCGTGGGGTCGCCGCATTTTCAGTTGCCCGCACGGGAAGTTAGCCATGTCTCGTGTACCGGAATGCGACAGAAGACGCATTGTAGATTTAAGTTTGCAAGCGTATACTCACAAAGAAAAATATCCGAGTTGAGAAGTAGGCCACTCTCGACCATCAACCGGATAATTAAAGCCTACAGGGAAGAGCAACGAAACAAGGATGCTCCGCGGAAAGCCCGCCCAAGAGTCACCACCGAGGAGGACGACATGGCCATTGTTGCGGCAGCGGTCGACAAGCCTACTGCGAGTGTGGGCGAGACTAAGAACTGCGTCGGGCTTCCATGTGTTTCAAACACCACAGTGAAGCGTCGTCTCTACGAGGCAGGGCTAAAATCAAGAACCACGGCTCAGAAGCCAGTTGTGAGGGCGGCCAACCGGCAAAAACGCCTCGAATTTGCCCGGCAGCATCAGCAATAGTCCGAGGAGCATTGGGCGAAGGTGGTGTTTACGGACGAGTCAGCGTTCACCACAAGATGGGACCAGAGGCAGCGAGTTTGGCGGCCCGAGAACTGTCGGTAAGGATAATTACATAGGCTATCGTATCCTAGAAAGTGCGAACTCAGATTTCGTCCACCGTTATTGGCTGCCCAATGGTATAATAAAACTAAGGAGCATTTTTACGTTTTTAGGCTGATTCTGGACAAGTGTAATTTTCGCACTGCCCTAATCTTCGGCTTTTCGTAAATCGCGTATATTACGAAAAAAACCCAACTACAGTTTGGCAAAACAAATTATTTATATCAGCATATTTCTGCTTCCCATCAAACAACGCTTAAGGATGAAATTATTTAATTCTGGTTCCTTGTAGCTTAGCGGTTGTAACTGCTTGTGTACCAATGCCAACAAAAGTTTTCATTTTTTCTAGGTATGTGCCAGAGTATATGCAGCGAGTCGCAGCCAGCGGCCGCTCTGCTGTCAGCGTTTGGGGAGCTATGACAGCTGAAGGTCTAGGACCCCTGGTTCGAATTGACAGCCGGTTGAACGGAGACACTTATTGTGCCATCCTGGACGATGTGATGCTTCTATATCTTGCTGGAGGACCATTCGCTGATAATAATTTTATTTTTCAGCATGATAATTCCCCCATCCACACGTCAAAGAAGGTGGCCGCGTTTCTGGAGCTCCGCGACGTTGCAGTACTGGAATGGCCTCCACAGTCACCGGACCTCAACATAATAGAAAACATCTGGGGCAACAAGAAGTTCGCCTTGGCCCGCCGAGAGCTCCGTGTCCTCTCAGCGGACGCGCTATGGACTGCCGTCAAAGAGGAATGGGAGCGGCTTAGAACTAACACGGATATATTCCGGTCTCTCTACAGCAGCCTGCAGAACAGAATGCAGGCTGTGATAGACTCTGGAGGCGAGCTCACCCACTACTGAGCTCAGTCAGGTAATTCGTGGAAGCCTGCGAATAAAGGATAGTGACAGTCAGTGGCCCCGTCCTTCGTTCACAATCGATGAAATCTTTGTTCTTTTGTGCTTGTTTTTTGTGCGGCCGTGCAGTGACACGTTCTGTGGGGGGTTGCAAGCATGCCGTCGGCTGTCGTTTGCGATGATGACTGTGTTGCCGCGATGTCAACATTTGAATGTGTTCTGTAACTTCACCATGCTTGCTACGCCTAGAGAGGACAGCCAGTACGTTCGGCGTCTGTACTACGGTAAAATTTTAAACATTCAGAGCAGGAGGTAAAAAAATTTGCTGATGTTTAGCTTTGATTAAACCTGGTAGGTTGCGTAAGCATCCATAGCATTCCATTCAGGATCATCAGCGGTTGTAGACGATTCGGTTTCGATAGAGACGCGGTGCGCCCGTCTAGCAGCGTCTTGAGCGCGCCGCTTTGCAAGGCGCTGTTCGCGTTCTTCATCTGCCTCCGAAGCCAGTGGTTGTTTCCTGGCTTCGTCAAGCCAACGTAGCCTCCCTTTCTCTTTATCAGGCGCCATAACGACGGAGCCGGCAAGCGAGGGAACGCGTTTTATACCCCTCCCCCCTCTTCCCAGCTTCCTCTCCACATTCGCAGCTGGCCAGAGCGCGGAGAGGGCAGCGCCTCCATTCGGTAGCGGCGCGGCTGCAGCTGTAGTGCGCCGTGCCTCGCGCCGCCCTTCAAGGTCAAACGTGCCTCGCGGCCGCCCCGACGCGAAGGGCTGAAACCT
Organism: Amblyomma mixtum; assembly: GCF_055824585.1. Classification (NCBI taxonomy): domain Eukaryota; kingdom Metazoa; phylum Arthropoda; class Arachnida; order Ixodida; family Ixodidae; genus Amblyomma; species Amblyomma mixtum. The sequence goes on from NC_143018.1 coordinate 76,923,809, forward strand.
GTCGTAATACTGCTTGCGCAATAAAAATAGGCGCGACCTTCAATGTAACTACGCCGACCAATTAAAACAATAAACGAAGTCAGCTTTTTAATGTTTGACTATATTAAGAAACCCAGAAGAATCGAAAAAATTTATTTAATTTTTACTTAAAGTTACGTAGAGTTATTATTTACTTTCGAATTTGCTTCTCGATCAAATGCCAAGAAACGTTTTGGCTGCAGACTATTTTCGGTTTTGCAACAATTGTGTGCGCCGATCTCGAATACGGCCGAGCTTTCTTTGACTTCAGTTCTATCCGACTTGTCCTCGAATCTTCATATTGTCTCTTCCGTTCCTATTGTCTCCCAGAGCGGGGCCTCTGGCGCTAGGTATTGAGTTTCAGGAATTGTTTAACTCCCCGAGAAGGAGAGTGCCGGCTGCGTTTCCTTTATCGCTATCGTCGGCATCAAGCACCTCGTGAGTCGCAGCCGACAGCCCATGGGCTTCGAGCAATAAAATTCGTACTTGTAGCTAGCCCTCTTCTTCTGATTATTTCGTTCCTTTTTCATTTGCGTTACGTTCCACCACGTACGAAACAAGAAATGTCACTAGAAAAGCGCTAGCGGAGACGAGGAGAGCGACTGCGGCGGGCGAGAAATGAAGAAAGAAATCCAGACCCATTATCAGTGTTTAAGCACAACACTTAATGTTCTGCGGCTGGTGGCATGAGCTTCGGACAAAAAACAAAACACTCGCTAAGCCTGCTCAGTTAAGAAATTATTGGGGTGTAAACCAAAACTGATTGATGTTTTAAACGTAATTGCGATTTCTTTTCAAACTCATAAGACGTTCTTGTTATTTCCATAAGTACTTTAATAAAATTTGAAGCACCATCAAGCCATCCGCGAACTTTTTCGCGCTAGGCTAAATATAGGACCACTCGGACCTAGAAAAGCAAGCCCGGCGCAATCTCTGTCCCGCAACTTAACAGCTACTGCTGTAAAACATCCCATAAGCCTTAACCAGTGCGCGTAGAAAATAAAGCTTTGATCCATAACGCACGCGACTTTCAGAGTGCATTCAAGACCTCAAAGTGGTTCGCCGAGCTGGATCAGTGGAGACCACCCGACTACAGGAGGAACGCCGGCGGCAGGCAGCGCGAGCTGTTGCACGCCACGTCGGCTCTACCAATGATCGCTGTTATTTGCGGTCCTCAACTCTTTCCCGTAGAAAGCTTGGCACCATCGTCTCCGGCAACCTAAGCGGCATCCGTGGACACCACTTTTGCCGAGGTGCGCTGAATTTTGTTCCATTTTCAGTGCTTTGAAGACCTCGCCCCATCTCTGCGGCGCTAAGCCTGACGGTGGCAAGGCCTGCGCCGGCTGCGTTCGGGGTTTCCTCTGGGATTCCTCGGCAATGGCGGTCCAAGGCCAAGTCACCGGATACGATCCCACCTCCATAGGGATCGTTAACATGGAAGGCCTCCAGGGACGCCAACACGAACGCCGGCCAGCAACGGGTGGCGGGACGCTCTGCGCATGTGCAGGGCGGCAACGCGCAACATGCAGCTGTGCAACAAGCAAAACAGCCCCGGTGGCGGCCGCAACACACGCCCCGCATCGGGAAAGACGAAATCATTGCGGTGCTTAAGCCACGAGAAACCATCGACCTGAAGGCCACCTTAGGTCCCGGACAAGCCGGCGCTGCCGTTCGCAGCATCCTCGGGGACGCTGCAAGTGTGGTGCTTGCAGTGTGGCCCGTGTGGGAGCAAAATGTGCTCGTGTGCACACTGTATTCAGTGGAAGCTGCGGAGAAGCTGCTCCGGGACGTCATGCTGCCGATCGGAGGCCGCAAGCTGCTATTCCGGGGCCACCCTAAGCTCTCCGGCGAATTCTGCAAGGGCGTCATCATCGTCTCCCCGGACGAGACATCTGAGACTGTCAAGAAAAAACTCAGTGAGGACCCCAACGTAGTATCCGTGTGCAAACTGGGCAAAACGCAAGTTGCTGTGGTCACCTTTGTGGGGACAAGGGTGTCGCGGACCGTGCTTTATAGTTGCGAGCGTCTCCCGGTCCGCTTCTATAAGAAAACGATCCCTGCCTGCCCTCGCTGTGGCACGGTGGGGCATCGGGCCGACGCCTGCCCGCGGCCGCAGCCTGGACGCTGTGAACGCTGTGGGGCTCAGGTTGCTGCTGCTCCTGACGGTGGCCCAGCTGAACATCAATGCTCCCCGTGCTGCCTCATCTGCAAAGGCAGCCATCCCATAGGAGCGCCTGGCTGCGCGGGCAAGTACCGCAAGGTCATCAAGCCGGGACCCCCACCCACCCCAAAGCAGAAGCAGACGCCGGGACCCAAAAAGGCCCAGACGCCCAGGCCGGACCCAAGCAGGCTCCGGGGCCCAAGCCCGAACCCAAGAAGGCCCAGTCCGGGCCGCCAAAATTTGTGAAGTCCGGGAACCCGACGAGGCCACCGGTCCTGAAAGCCGAGGATTTCCCACCTCTGGTACCACGCCAAAATCAGGTGAGCAGTTGGAGTGGGTTAGTCTCTGGGCCCACCCCCCTCCCTCCCCCACCGAATCCGCCCTACAGCGGCAGGTAGAGGAGCTCAGGCGCCAAAATCAAATTCTCGCCCGCAAAATTCAAGAATTAGAAGCTAAGCAGGCCGGGCAGTCCGAGCCCATGCAGAACGCTGAGCCCGAGGATAGTGATGACGGATCCTCAGTGTCATCTTGCCTAACTAGCGTCTCGCGGCAAACCGCGGACACGGTGGTCGATTCGGCCCCTGCGGACGCCGGCCGCTTCGAGGCCCTGGAGCGTAAAGCCGAGCAGTTGGAGGAGCGGGTGGCAGCGCTCCCGAACCAAATTATGATTGCGGTCCGCGAGTTCTTTCAAGACATGTTCAGGTCCGCATTTGTTGCAATGCTTCCCGACATTGCGGCCCAGGTGACTGACTCTGTCCTTAAGGCGATGCAGCCCTAGGTCAGCTCCCAAATACAAAATTCTCTCTCTTGCGACTCCCCGCAGCTAAAACGTAAAATAGCTCCTCGACAGGCAGCGGAAGAAAGCGGTTCCGGCCCGATAGCCGCGGCGTTGATGCAACCCCTACCTGGGGCTGCGCCGGCCCCCGAACCGAGTGGCTACCCAGCACCGTAAAATAAAAACATCAATATGGCTGGCAAACCTTCTCAGAAAGCTAAAAAATTAGACCAATTCGAAATTACTCAATGGAACTGCAGGAGTTTCAGAGCCTGCAAAAACGGTCACATCTCCAGCTCTACCTGCAGTCCCTTGGCGACATGCCGGCGTTTCTTGCTTTGCAAGAGCCCGGCAATGATGCTAAATTCTCGGGGTATAGCTCGTTTCAGGGGGGCCCCTCGACCTGCATCCTGGTGCATAAAGCATACACCGCGATTCAGGTCGATCTTGATCTGGAGACTGAGCAGGAATACACCATGGTAAGGGTTCTGCCTCTCAGGCGCCGCGACCCGTCAATACATGTGCTTAATGTGTATTGCCCCCCGCATAAGTCGCGTGTTACTTTCAGCGAAATTTTCTATCGTGCTCTCAAATCGGCTGACAACGAACCCCTGGTGATCATTGGGGATTTCAACGCACCCAGTCTACACTGGGGCTATCACTTCGAGAAATCCATGGGACGCAAGCTGGCGGAGCTCATCTCCACCCTTCGTCTTACGTTGCTCACGGATCCGTCTTGCCCCACACGTGTGGGCAACTCGGTCACCCGTGACACGTGTCCTGACTTATCTCTGGTTAGGAACACTACAAACGCCACATGGGAGAACCTGGGGGATACCCTGGGCAGCGACCACTGCCTTCTCCGCATCACGCTTTTGGCGAAGGCAGCCCGTAAAAAATGGGGCCATGCGAAAATAACCAATTGGCACCAATTTCGAACTCAGGACGTCCCTCCGGTACTATTCTCCGGTGGCTATGCGGAGTGGGCAACACAGTTCACCAACATACAGAAACAACACACGCAAACACTTCACACCACCGACGAGATCCCCGCAGTGGACAATCACCTCCTGCATCTGTGGGAGGCGCGCCGGAGCTTAACAAAACGATGGAAGAAACACAAGACGAATCGCAAGCTTAGAGCTCGCATTGCACAACTTACGGAGCAGGCTGCGGCATATGCCGCCCAGCTCACAGACACCAATTGGATAGAACGCTGCAACTCGGCAGCGCGTCAGATGAGCTCGAAGGGGACTTGGCGTCTCTTGCGCAGCCTCATCGACCCTTCTCAAACGAAAGGGGAGACGCAAAAACAGCTCCGGCGGGCTCTGCACGGGTACCAAGGTACGACGGCGCAACTTGCGGACACTTTGTGCGACAGGTATCTCTGCCGCATAAATGAACCGGTTGGGCCCGAGTACACGTACTCCGGCAAGCCAAATCAGGATTTAGACGCCCCTTTTGAGTTGCATGACCTTAAGGCGGCCCTGGCTAAAATGCGCCGAGGTGGGGCCCCGGGTCGGGATCGCATAACAGTGAAACTGTTGGCGAACCTCTCCGACTCTGCATACCTCCATTTGCTACAATACATAAATCAGTTCTCGGATGGGTGTCCGCTCCCACTCGAATGGAAAACATCGCTTGTAACGTTCATCCCCAAAGCAGGTAAAGCCGTGACTACGGACAACTTGAGACCCATCTATTAACCTCGTGTGTGGGAAAGCTCATGGAGACGATGGTTCGGGATCGCCTCTCTCCATACATGGAGGGTAAGGGCCTCTTTGCAGACACTATGTTCGGGTTCCGCCCGCACATGTCTGCACAGGATGTCCTACTCCAACTACACAGGGACATAATACTATACCCACAGCCATGCAACAAAACGACAAGGCCATTCTCGCCCTCGATCTTAAGGGGGCGTTTGACAATGTTAAACATGGCACCATACTCTCTAACTTGAACACCACTAACTGCGGGGCGAAGGTCTTCGCCTATGTCAGAGACTTCCTCTCTGCGCGTCAGGCACTCCTCCGGATCGAGGGCGAGGAATACGGCCCGTACTCTATGGGTACACGAGGTACACCACAGGGGGCGGTGTTATCACCGCCCCTTTTCAACATCGCCATGATGCACCTGCCCGGCCGACTGGCTCAGGTGGAGGGCATAAAACACGCACTCTACGCAGACGACATTACAATCTGGACCACCGAGGGGAGCCTTGGGGAGATGGAGGACCGCCTTCAGCAGGGCGCCTCCATAGTCGAAGCATATGCTGCCGACTGTGGTCTCCAATGTGCTCCCGCCAAATCAGAGCTTCTACACGTCAGGACAAACTACAAGGACAACACGTCTCTACACATATCGCTGTCGGGCGGTCCCATCAGAGAAGTGGCGGAGCTCCGGATCCTGGGTCTGTTCATCAATAACAATCTTAGGCCGGACTCTACTATAGCGAAACTCAAGAACATAGGTGAACAGGTAGGGCGCATGACCCGCCGTGTTTCCAACAAGCGGGGTGGTCTGCGGGGCAGGGACGCGCTACGGCTCGCCTATGCCTTCGTGACCAGCCGGATCCTCTACGCCGTGCCGTACCTACGCACCACCAAACAACAAGACGAGCGCATTGACCCCATCATCAGGAAGGCAACAAAGCGAGCACTGGACCTCCCGGTGGCTACCTCCAACGCCAAACTGAAGGCGTTGGGAGTGGTAAACTCCTATCAGGAGTTGCGGGAGGCCCACCTCGTGAACCAATATACGCGGCTATAGCAGACGGTGCCTGGGCGCCGCCTGCTAAACCGCTTACACATCCAACACACATGCATACCAGAGGGGACGGAGAACAACCCGGTGCTGTGGCGCCACATGCTCTTGGTCGCTCCGCTCCCGCGCAACATGGACATGGCTTCACATGAAGGCAGACGACAAGCGCGGGTTCGCACGCTTGAGAGGCAATATGGCTATAGAGAGGGCGTCTATTACGTGGACATCACAGGGCCGTCGCCCGCGGGATTCTTCACGGCTGCCGTAGTCCACCGGGGAATGAATGTAGATGGGCTATCTTTTCGGGCCCCAAATTCAACACGAGCGGAGGAAGTCGCATTAGCTCTCGCTGCCGCCGATCCAAAATCGAAAACGGTTATCACAGACTCTCGCCGGGCCTGTGAACATTATCTTGCAGGCGAAATATCACCTCTTGCCTCGCAAATTCTAAGACGCGCTCTCGCCGATCTAACTCGCACAAAAGTGATCTGGGCTCCTGGCCACCAGGGTCTACGAGGCAATGAGGCCGCTGATGCGGCCGCCCGAGCGCTCACACACCGGGCTCCTCATCCTAGCTCTCCTGGCTCAGAAGCTCATAAACCGCTTCTGCGGTTCCGCGAAATCCTAATTTATTATTGCGAAGGCCACCGTCTCTACCCGGCACCTGCCAAGGTGCTGAGTAAGGCGGAGGAGCGAACTCTGCGGCGCCGGCAGACAGGGACCCTTCTCTGTCCTGCAATAGCAAAACACTTCGATCCGAACACAGATGGGCGCTGCCCGCACTGTGGAGAGATCTGCGATATCTTTCACATGGTGTGGGCATGTACTCAGAATCCTCACCTTCCCCCCTCCCCCACCCCCACCCGAGAGGCATGGGAGACTGCCCTCCTCAACTGCTCCACACTGGAGTCCAAAACGGCTCTGGTCAAGCGGGCGCGAGACGGGGCCTCGTCATGCGGTGTCCCGGACTAAGGATACCGACCATGCAGCAGGGTTTTTTTTTACCCTCGAGCTCTCTTTGATTAAAGTTTTTCACCACCACCACCACCCGACTACAGAGGCGAGGGACTAGAGTATGATCCCGGCCACGGCCGTCCCGTTTCAATGGAGGCGAAACGCAAGGCACCCATGTGCTGGTGGATGTCAGCGCACGTTAAAAGCCCCCTTGGGGTCGACAATAACCTAGGGCCCTCGACTATAACGTCCTTGTGGTCTGTCAGTTTCGGACGTTAAATCCCATAAACCAAATCAATTCAAACCTGAAATGAAAATTTTGCAGCAATACATGCATATCCCCGACATCGTGGCACTGAGACGAGAGGCCGCTGGGTTGTCATACGCGCAACCAGCGACAACGAGGGGGCAGTTAGTGACCTTTCCCGCAGTGCTGTCTCGGTGCACAAGAGCGCTGTAATAATGCAGAGTTAGGTGCGCTTCACCGCACAGTAAGCACTGTGCGCGCCCGCGCTGTAGCAGACGACGCTAAGTACCGCCTGCAGGCCCGTGTGCGCCTGCGCCACAGAGCTTCGATGCGCGGCCACGCCGGATGCGCTCGCGCCCCGCGGAGCGCGGCCACGCTCCGCCGTCTTCGTACTTAGAGTGGACGACCCTGTACGTGGAGGATATGACGCGGTTCTTCCGGCGAGCTGACCCGGCCATGCCCGAAGATAAAAACTGCTGAGGCTCAGCTTGGCTAAGCCTGGGGAATGCGAAGCATATTAGGGCTTAGCTTGGTTTAGTAACCGGCGCTTGCATGCGCCGGTTGGTCTGCAAACGAGTCACAAAAAATAACTCGTGCCAGTGCCTGCTCAATGTTTATCAAGATATCAGTCGCGTTGAGCGTTTGATAATGCAAGGAATTATAATTTCCGATTTCTAATAACGCGTGCAAAAAGCACATAAATGCCACGATACACTTCGTTGTCATACGTGATCTATTAGGGGCTTCGCGCATCGAAGCAAAGCCGCGCAGGCGCACAGGGGCCCGGGGGAGAAGCGCTGCGTTCAAAGGGCAAGGCATCGCGCCGAACGGCTGGTGGCGTTCCTCTCTTCCTTTACGGTGCGGTTCGGGTGTCCACCGAGATGGCAGAGAATTACTGCGCCATTTCCTTTCCTCAAGAAACGTTGGGTTCAAATGGCAAGGCAACGCGCTGAACGGGTGGTGGCGTTCCTCCCTTCCTGTACGGTGCGGTTCGGGTGTCCTCCGAGATGACATTAGGCCCGTAAACATTTCATGCTTACTGTACTCTCGGTTACGGGAGAGGCAGAGATTTTTGTCGTGATCGTTTGGAAGTCAATAAACTTCTCTTTATAATATGAGACACACGGACATTCAAGTGGTTGTATTAGAAACAACGCTCTTCCAGCCGGTGCTCTCGTTCTTCAGAGGATTCCATGGCGCGCCTTTGTCGTCTATAGGCATTCCGACGCTCCAAACGAGTCGACATACTACACTCACTACCGTCCACACTGATTGAAGCACAGTTGAACTCTTGAACCAGAGCCGATACACCACTGTCCGCTCTGGTTGAAACACAGTTCGACGTGGAGGCCGGCTCTCTCATCCGATGTCACGTGGTGTGACGGCTAGGGGTCCCGCGGCGACGGCGCGAGGTGGAGGCCGGCTCTCTCATCCGATGTCACGTGGTGTGACGTCACGGTGCCACTTGGTGTGACGTCACGGTGTCACGTGGTGTGACGTCACGGTGTCACGTGTTGGGACGTCACGGTGTCACGTGGTGTGGCGTCACGGTCACGTGGTGTGACGTCACGGTGTCACGTGGGGGTCCCACGGCGACGGCGTGAGTGGTAGCTCTAGCAATATGCTTCGCATAAAAAATTGGAGGCTTATCAAGGTTAAGCCCAGTGGATGCGAAGAGAGAGAGAGAAAAAACTTTATTGTACAAGGAATTCGGGGCACGCCCCAGGGTCCCCGCACGACCTCACTGCACTCAAGTGTTTATGTTCCTAAGGTCCATAACACTGGCAGCCCGGCCGGTTGCGATGGTCTGCACGGCCGGGTCCTACGAGCGCAGCAGGGTCTCCCAGTCCTCCCAGGTCTTGAGGTTCTCCAGGTCCCGCGGGGGAGGGTCCGCCGGGCAGAGGGAAAGGATGTGGAGGGAAGAGGCGAAGGGTTCTGGGCATAGGGCGCATGCTGGAGTGGGGAAGGAGGGATGATAGTGGGCTAGGGTAAGGGGTGAGGGAAGAGAGTGTGTCTGTAGTCTGCGCCAGAGTGTTGCGTGTCTGTTATCTAGGGAGGGGAGCGGCGGGGGGTAGAGCTGGCGGGAGGATCTGTATGCCTGGGTCAGCTCACTGAATGTGTGCATGCGCTCCTTCGTGAATCCCCGATCCGAGGCCACCTGAGCCCGGTTTAAAGAACCTCGGGCTAAAAGGTTGGCGGCCTCGTTTCCGGGATTCCCGGAGTGCGCGGGCACCCATATCAGCTCCACATGTCGGGGTGGGGTTGCATCGGGCGAGTCCAGTATGCCAAAAGCAGGGACATGAACTCGGCCTCGAGCAAAATTTAAAATCGCAGTTTTGGAGTCACTTAAAATGTACCGGGCTTCCGTGCGTGTGATAGCAAGTGCAATGGCGGCTTCCTCTGCAGCTTCTGGGGAGGTGTGTGGAGGGAGAGGTAGTGTGAGAAGGGCGGATAAAGAGGAGTCCACCACAGCTGCTGTCGCTTCATCACCCGTGGAGGCAGCGTCCACCCATACGGCGTCCGGCTCGGGGCCGTACGCTCGATGGAGTGCCTTCGCACGGGCTCTGCGGCGCTGCTCATGGTGGGACGGGTGCATATTCCTCGGGAGCGGCCTGATGAGAAGCTCCTGGTAAAGGGGTCGTGGGATGGCGAGGAGGTTTGGGTCGTTGGCCGGTATTCTGATTCCGAGGGAGTCCAGGATATACCGACCTGTGGAGGTTTGTGTAAGCCTGATGTATTGGGTCTGTCGGTGGGCCTCCACCAGTTCCCCGATCGTGTTGTGGAGGCCCAGCATGTCCTTAGCGTTTGGAGGCATCTTGACCGCATACACGCCCGGCGCAAAGACGCTGGCGCGGTTGTGGTATAGTGCCTAGGCACTATAGTTGTGGGCACAGAGACTGACGCGACGGCGGGCGCGCGCCGCCTCATCCCTGGCGTGACGTCACATATCACGTGATGCGGCGATGGTGGCGCCGCCGCCGCGTCGCGCGCCACGGCGCGAACCGAAGCGTGGAGGCCTCCGCCGGGCGACGTCCGACGGCGCGATATGAGGCCCCATCTGCAGCCGGTGTGACGTCATCACGTGACGTCATGTCACGTGACCTACTTGAAGGTCACTTGAAGGTCAATGGTGGCCACCGCCGGGCGTCGCGCGAAGGCCCGAAACCTACGTTAATATGCTTCGCATAAAAAATGGCCTGGCTTAGATTATGGTTAAGCCTAGGATGCGAAGCATACCGCCGGCGGAGGCTGCGCGTCCTCAAGCGAGCGCACGAGTTGAGCCCCAGCTTTCACAGCTGTTGTGACGTCAGCGCCCCTAGCGGAAGGAGCGGGAGTTAGGCCGCCGGTGGAGGCTGCGCGTCCGCAAGCGAGCGCACGAGTTAAGCCCCAGCTTTCACAGCTGTTGTGACGTCATATCACGTGGTGCGCCGATGTAGGTCAAGTGGTAGCTACGCGGCCGCGCGCGGCGCAGCAAGGAAGCGCTCCGTTGTGCGGCTAGTATGCTTCGCATAAAAGGTGCGCCAACTGATGCGCGGCGTTAAGGAGCAACTTTTCGCTGGCCTCGTGCGCAGTACACCAGGGACTGTTGCTGAGTTTCTCAGGGAAGCGGTCATGATGGAGAAGATTCTCTTGCGGCGGTCTACCACCTACGACAGGCCGGTACTCGCCGCTTCACTTAGAGAGCCGCTTCCTGCCTTCGGGGCTAACCCTGACCTTCTCCGCGACCTCATCCGCTCCGTTGTGCGCAAATAGCTCCAGGCGCTTTTCGGTACTCCCCTGCCGACGGCCGGCTCTCTCGCTAGCCTCGTCCGCGAAGAGGTTCAAGCCTTGAGACCTTCGTTCTCGTCCGTTGACCCGCCGCCTTTACCCACTGAGTGCCGTCGGCCAACGAATGCTGAGGCCTTGCGACGTGCTGCGCCCTCTGCGGCGCAGTTTCCTCCGTCCAGTCAAGGCTCGCTGTTTTCCGCACACCCCGACACGTACTACATGGACAATCGACGATCGCCCCAACGGAAGACGGACCTGTGGTGCGCTCCAGATCGGCAGCGTCTCTGCTTTCACAGCGGGGAACACGGTAATCTGTATCGCCAGTGCCCGTATCGACAGCTTGGGCTGCAGGGGTTCCCTATCGACATGCCCCGTCCACCAAGAGGTCAACGACACCAGGAGATCGAGGACTACGTGGCCCAGCAGCGCATGGCGACAATTACCCAGCGGTAGTCTCGGTCTCCATCACCACGCCGACCTTCGCCACAGCCTGAAAGCTCCTCCTGGATGGCGCAGCGGCGGTTGCCAAGCCCCCGCCGGGAAAACTAAAGAGAGTGACCTCAGGGAGCGAGGCCGCTGGCAATCGATGCGAACAAGAACCCCCACAACGCGAACAGCGGCCGATCGCAATTTAAAGGCAACGACTGCAGTACCTGAACCTGATTATACCCGTGCTTCTTGACGGCTATAAGGTTAGTGCTTTGGTGGACACTGGCTCTGATTTCTCGATTTTAAGCGGAAAGCTAGCGGCGTTTCTTAAAAAAGGTAATGACGCCATGGTCCGGCACGCAGATTCGCACGGCTGGTGGACATGTCGTAACTCCGCTTGGCCTATGCACAGCAAGAGTCCAAATTCGCAGCTCCGCATTTGTTGTCAGCTGCCTAGTTCTACCTGACTGCTCCCGTGACTGTATCCTTGGCGTTGATTTTCTCCGGGAGTATGGAGCTATTATTGATCTCCGTGAGCGCACTGTCACATTTTCTACCGAGAAAGCTGATGTTTACTCCGAAGACTGTCAACGCCGCGCCGCCCTTCGAATATCCGCCGAGAGCGTTTGGATTCCGCCCCGCGCCAGTGTTTTTGTGAGTGTTCACTGCGACGGACTACGTGAAGGCACAGCTGTCGCAGAAGGCAACCTGTCCCTGTTACTCACCCACGGCATCTGCTCAGCGCTAAGTCTCATCCATCTTCGCGACGGCTGGTCTGAGCTCCTGGTGATTAACTTCTCTAACGAGCCCCGGCACCTTTTTCATGCTACTGACATCGCATTCGCCGACCCCTTAGCGGAGGTTTCTGACTGTTTCGCGTTCGAAGCTGTTAGACATGTGCGCCCAGCCCTTGACGCTCTTTACATCAGCCCGGACCTTTCGGTGACTCAACAGCGAGAACTACGTGCCCTCCTACTCGAATACGCTACCTGTTTCGCTTCTTAGTCGAAAGTCCGGCAAACGGCTCTTCTGAAGCACCGCATCATTACGCCCGACGATGCCCGCCCTATCCAGCAGCAACCGTACCGTATCTCACCGAAGGAGCGTGAGGCGATCCAAACGCAGGTGAAGGAGATGCTTTCAGATGGAATCATTCAACCTTCCAGCAGCCCCTGGTCTTCACCGGTCCTGCTGGTGAAGAAAAAGGATGGGACACTCCGCTTTTGCGCGGATTATCGAAAACTGAACAACATCACTAAAAAAGACGTCTACCCGCTGCCTCGTATCGACGACTCACTCGACAGACTTCGTCGCGCCCAGTACTTCTCCTCCATTGATTTAAAGATTGGGTACTGCCAGATAGAGGTCGACGAGTGGGACCGCGAAAAAACGGCGTTCGTGACACCCGACGGACTGCACGAATTTGAAGTGCTACCTTTTGGGCTATGTTCAGCACCGGCAACTTTCCAGCGGATGATGGATACCGTTCTCGCTGGACTCAAATGGCAAGCTTGTTTGGTTTATCTCGATGAGGTCGTCGTATTTTCCGAAACCTTTGCCGAACACCTTGAACCCCTGAGGACAGTATTAGATGCCCTCCGATCGGCCGACTTAACGCTAAAGCCCGAGAAGTGCCGCTTTGGGTACAAAGAGTTGAAGTTTCTCGGTCACCTCGTCAGTGCCGATGGCGTTAAGCCCGACCCCGAGAAAACTGCTGCCTTCGCCGACTTTGCTGCTCCTACAACAAAGAAAAGTGTGCAACGTTTTTGGGGTCTGTGCGCATATTACCGCCGCTTCATCGCCGACTTTTCAAAGATTGCCGCACCCCTGTACCACCTCTCGTGCAATAATACACAGTTCGTGTGGGCCGCCGAGCAACAGGAGGCTTTTGCCGAGCTGCGCAGACGACTGTTAACAACCCCTGTTCTTGCACACTTTGATGAAGAGGCTGAAACCAAAGTCCTCACCGACGCCAGCAACGTCGGCTTCGGCACCGTACTCGTCCAACACCATGGCGGCGTGAAAAGTGTCATCGCGTATGCAAGCCGCACGCTTTCTCGCACTGAAACAAACTGTTCGACTACAGAAAAGGAATGCCTCGCGGTTGTGTGGGGAACCATGAAATTTCGTCCTTACCTCTACGGCCGCCCGTTAAAAGTAATTACCGACCACCATTCTTTGTGCTAGGTAGCCAGTCTTCGCGACCCATCGGGGCGCCTTGCCCGATGGAGCCTCAGCCTCCTGGAATTCGTCTGCACTACTGTGCACAAATCTGGCCAGACACGCGAAGACGCTGACGCACCCGTCGGGTTAGCCGGTGATAGCATAGAGGACGAGAGTGGTTTTCTTGGAGTTGTCAGCGACTTAGACTTAATGACCCGACAGCGAGCTGACCCAGACCTGCAACCTATCATTGATTATCTAGAGGGCCGAGCTTCTGACGTACCCCGACAATTTTCTCGGAACCTGCCGGCCTTCTGCCTCCGGAACGGCATTTTGTTTAAGAAAAACTCCAGCACTGTTGACCGGGCGCACCTCCTCGTCGTTCCGGCAGATCTCCGCGCCGATATCCTTCTTGCTTGCCACGATGAGCCGACCTCCGGCCACTTGGGCTTTGCCCGCACACTTGCACGCGTGCGCCAGGCGTATTATTGGCCCAAACATTCTCACGCCGTCCAACGTTACGTCAGAGACTGCCGCGATTGCCAACGCCGTAAGGCGCCTCCTCACAAGCCAGCAGGTTCGCTCCAACCTATTGAACCGCCTCGGACGCCGTTTGATCAAGTCGGCATCGATCTTCTGGGGCCCATTCCCTGTGTCATCGGCCGGTCATAAATGGATCATAGTCGCGACCGACTATTTAACAAGGTATGCGGAAACTAAGGCGGTGCAGCGCGGCACGTCATCCGAGGTCGCCCAGTTGCTTATGCAGCAAATCGTGCTGCGTCATGGCGCACCGTCCCACGTAATCACTGGCTGCATTTGTTTTTCAGTCCCGGACAGTCTGGGACTACTTGCGGACTCGAGTCCGGTATTTGTTTTTCTCGGGCAGCCCTAAAGCTCCGCCCAGCTTCCTGCATGGCCATAGCAACGCGTTCGCTTTTAGCCTATGGCAGTCCTCGGGCTGCTTGGGGCTGCTGAGAAGGCAGCAGACGATAGCTGCGCGCCGCTCTGGCAGCCATATTAAGTTAGACTCCGTGTGCATTTTGAGTGCTTTTCGTGTTCCTGGAGGTCGATATCATGCGTTAAACCTTCACATGAGCTCCGTAGCTCCTCTCTGAGCTATCGCAAGACTTTTTGTTCTTGCATCTTTGTTTATTTTCTTGAAATCCACCGCACACGGACGCGCGTTCGGAGCTGCGAGCGCGTATTGTTTGTTCGTGTCGTCGAGAGGTTCTTGTTCGCTTGTTTTGTCACATGCTGTCCGTACGCTTACCTGAAAGCACCGCAGGTGAACCACTCGTATACTGGAGCAGCTATAGAGCTTGTCAACATTTTTGCGAAGGCTTTCGTCTATCTGCCTTTCCGCAACGAGTTGGGCTACTTTGTGCGAACTTAGCCGCAAGCAGTAGCGGCGAGCATACCTCCGAAGCTGAGTTCTGTAATGCACCTACGCTAAGCTGACAGTGACAGTCTTCAAATCGACTCAGTATCATGATCGGGCGCACGGCGTTGCTTCGGCGTCGTGGTGGCCGTGGCTAGCGTCGTCTGCAAGCAGATGACAGCGTCCTTGTACAGAAACCGAGGGGGAGCCCGGCTCTGGCGCCGAGTTCGAAAGCAGCCCATGGCAAGTAGGTCATGTGACCATGAGGCTGTTTCCTGTCAGAGCGGAAGCCGAGACCTGTCAGCAAGTAGTCCGGGACTGGAAAAACAAATGCGGCCACTGATCGAGGTACGGCGTTTACGGCGCAGCTCATGCGCGACGTGTTCGAGCTCAGTCACACGAATCATCGCAAAACCACTGCATATCACCTACAGACGAACGGCTGACAGAGAGACTCAACAGAACGATCGCCGACATGATCGCAAAGTACATAGACTCGCAGCACGAAACCTGGGACGAGACTCTCTCGTACGTCACATACGCTTACAACACGGCCACCCAGGAGACGACCCCATTTACACCATTTCGTCTGGTCTACGGACGTGACGTTCAGATGATGCTTGATGCAATGCTTCCATGCTTCACTGATGACCACCCACTCACGCCAGACGCTGAGCAGTTCTCTCGGCGCGCCGAGGAAGCACGTCAACTTGCCCGTATTCACATTCAGCGACAGCAGTGCACGGATGCGCGCCGCTACAACCTCCGTCATCGGCACGTCGAATAACATCCCGGTGACCAAGTTTGGGTGAGGACCCCGGTACGCCGCCCAGGCTTGTTCGAAAAACTGATGTGCCGTTACTTTGGACCTTACAAAGTTTGCGCCACGTGACAGAAGTGACCTACGAAGTTCTTCCTGACGGGACTGTGCAGCCTCAGCGTCGCCCACCCCGCTCTGAGGTTAGACACGTTGTCCGCATGAAACCGTACTTCACGCGGTAATGGATAGTACGCTCAGTGTTCCGGTAGTTGTCGCGTGGGACACTTTCGCCCAACTCCCTTGTACATTTTTGTGTCCTTATGCTGTTTTGTTTTTTCCCCTTCCATTGCCCGCACCGCAGCCCCGCTTTTATATTTTTCTTTCTTTTTGGAGGGGAAGTAATACCACCTGGTGTTCTCAGGTGGCGCTGAAGTGTCTTCGAAGGCATTGAAATCGAAGATGTTGAAGACATTGAAGTGTCTCGCGCTGGCTGGCTGGCTGCCGTATTCTGCTGGTTAGTGACCTGTCGCCCTATCTTCCGTTACAATATGCAACCGAGTTCGAGTAGTCTTACGAATTTCTTGTAACGCATTCTTGAGACGTGCAGTGAATTTTTATTTTAAGGCGAAAGCCTTTAATGTCTCATCGTTGTAAGGAGCAGTTGTCGACAAATGTCACGCTTTTCAGTTGGTCCAAATGGTCGTGACGTCACAGTGCGCGAATTTCAAACGGGGCCAATTCTACCTTGGCTAGTAACCAGGCAACCAATTGAAGGGATCGTACAGTGATGCTCCAAGTAAGTGGGACTGAGTTTAGTTAA
Organism: Amblyomma mixtum; assembly: GCF_055824585.1. NCBI lineage: Eukaryota > Metazoa > Arthropoda > Arachnida > Ixodida > Ixodidae > Amblyomma > Amblyomma mixtum. The sequence goes on from NC_143018.1 coordinate 76,940,048, forward strand.
TTGCTTAATTACTCAATTAGCCTAATTAACTTTTCTAGTCAGGCCATATAAATAAATAAAACCGAGTAAGAAATTGGTCGAGCTCCGGAATCGAACCCCGGTCTTCGGAGTGTGAGACGAGCATGCTATCCACTCCGCCACGCCAGCTCGATGGTTTGGGAAGAACAAAGGTGCGTCTAGTGAATACGGTGTCTTCGCTCACTCCCATCCTCCTCCCTTCCCTTCCGGCGAGGTGTAGGTGTCCACCGAGATATGAGAGACAGATACATTTCCTTTCCTCAGAGAGAGAAAAACTTTATTATGGCATGTGTGTTTAGACCTTGGGTCCCTGGACCACCGCACGGTCCCACTCTACGTCGGAACGTTCATGTGGTGTTTGTCCATGACGTCGGCACCCCGAAGCACCGCAGCAAGCTGCGATGGCGGGTCCGGAGACGAGAGCACGACCTCCCAGTCCTCCCAACTTGATAACGCGGGCTGACCCTGCGGGGGAGGATCAGCAGGGCAGCCGAAAAGGATGTGGGAGAGTGTGGCGTGAGGGTCGCCGCACAGGGTGCATGCAGGGGAGGTGCCACAGTAGTGGGATAGCAGCTGAGGGGATGAGAGAGAGCGGGTCTGGAGGCGTCTCCAGAGGATCTGTTGGGAATGGGTAAGGGAGCGGTGTGGAGGAGGGTAAGTCCGACGGTCCAAGCGGGGCATTTGCGTGAGCTCTGCAAAGGTGTGCGCCCGTTCTCTCGAGAAACCTGGATCGAGGCCGTCCCGAGCCCGGCAAATCAAACCTCGGGCCAATTTATCGGCAGCCTCGTTTCCTGGATTCCCAGAGTGAGCCGGCACCCACTGGAGCTCTACCCTGCGTGGTAAGTTTTTGGTGGGGGTGTTCAACAACTCCCAAGCAGGGGCGTGAATCCTGCGTCTCGCGAAGTTGAACAGAGCCGTTTTGGAATCGCTAAATATGTAGTTTGCATTGGAATGTACAAGGGCTAGGGCGATGGCGGTTTCCTCTGCCTCCTCAGGCGTACAGCCCGAGAGAAGGCGGTGTGTGAGGGGCTGTGCTAGGGCTGGATTGTAACCAACAGCTACAGCTTCATGAGTTGTGCACGCGGCGTCTACCCAAATGGCGTCCTGGGCTTGTCCATAATATTTGTGTAGGGCCTTAGCGCGAGCCATGCGGCGAGGGATGTGGTACTGGGGATGAACGTTCCGGGGAAGGGGTTTCACAACGAGGGGGGTATGAATGTGTCGAGAAATAGCTATAAGGGATGTCTGATTAGCGGGAATGTTGGTGCGAAGGGAAGCGAGGATATGCCTGCCAGTTGCTCTCGCGGCAAGTCTCAGATACTGTGTCTGGAGGTGCGCGTCTACTAGTTCCTGAAAGGTGTTATGCATGCCTAGTTCAAGGAGCTTGGCTGTGCTAGTGCTGCGGGGTAAGTTTAAGGCTGCCTTCGTTGCTAGACGAATCATGGCGTTCACTCGCTCTGTTTCCATGCGGTGGAGCTTAAGATATGGGGTGGCGTATAAAATGCGGCTAAGTGTAAAAGCATGCACTACTTTCATGCTGTCCGCTTCGTCTAAACCTTTGTGCAGGGAGGACACGCGGCGTAGAAGTTGCAACACAGATTGCGTGGAAGCCTTGAGTGTTTTAAGGGTATGATCGTTGCGTCCTGAATCCTGCAAGTAAAGGCCAAGGATACGGAGGGTGGGGGTGACGGGGATAGGGGTTCCTTGTAAAGCGATTTGAATGGGAGAGTTAACTGCAGATTTCGGTCTTATGAGGAGAAGCGCGGATTTAGAGGGGGAGCATTCGAGCCCAATAGATGACGCATGAGCGAAGATGGTGTCAGCTCCTAATTGAAGAGTTTCCTCAATTTCTCCATCAGATCCATTAGTGGTCCATGCGGTAATATCATCAGCGTACAAGGTATGCCTTAGGTGTGGGATGAGAGCGAGTTTATGAGCTAGGGGGATGAGAGCAATATTAAAGAGAAGAGGGGAGAGGACCGCGCCTTGGGGGGGTTCCAAGTTCGCCGAGTGTATAAGGTGGTGCGCTCAGCTCTGCTATGTGCAGGGAGGCAGTGCGGCCCGAGAGAAAGGCGCGAACGTAGTTGTAGGTATTTGAGCCTACCTGTAGTGCCTGCAGTTCTCGCAAAATGGCATAGTGTCGAATCCTGTCAAATGTCTTTGTGAGGTCAACCGCCAGAATAGCTTTAGTGAAGTGGGGGATCGTGTCATCAAGCGCGTCATGTGTAATTTGTAGTAGGGCATCCTGTGCAGATAGGTGCGCACGAAAGCCCACCATGCTGTGCGGAAAAAGGTGGTTGTCTTCCATGTACGTGGTTAGTCGGGCAAGAATTATGTGTTCGAAGGCCTTGCCGAGACAAGATGTCAGAAAAATTGGTCGGATATTCTCTATGTTGATGGGTTTGTGGGGTTTAGGAATAAATATGATTTTTCCATGCTTCCAGGTGGCTGGGAGGGTACCTGACTTCCAGCACTCGTTGAAGTGGATGACTAGATGAGATATGGAGGCATCGTCAAGGTTTCGGATGGCAGCATTGGTAATTTGATCTTCCCCGGGTGCAGTATTGCGCAATTTCAAAAGGGCTGTCCGAAATTCCGCCTCTGTAATAGGGGCGTCAAGCTGGGGTTGAGGTGGACCCATGTACTCGGGGTGCTTGCAAGGGTCACCTGGGGTGGTATATGTTGATTTCACCTGCGCGAGGAAGGCGTTCGTGTCCTGCCTGTGGTTATGAGTAAGGCGGCGAATGCTAAGGCGTGTCTGGGTTTTAGATTGCGTGGGGTCTAGCATGTGGCGTAAGTGGTGCCAGGCACGGGTTGTGGAGAGATTGCCGCGGAGACTGTCAGAAATCTGATTCCAGTTAGCTTTGCAAAGAGTGGCACTGTGGTGTTCTATTTGAGCCTGAAGCTGTGAGAGTTTGAGTTTTAGTTTCCTATTGTGTTTTTGAGTTTTCCATCTGTGTGTTATGCGTTCTTGAGCTTGAAGGAGGTGCGCGAGCTTACTGTCAATTACGGGGGTGTCTGGGGTAGTGTGTAGCGTTCGGGTATGTTGGCGAATGTCCTCCTGTAACTGAGTAGTCCAGGTGTCTAGGTCGAAGGGTACCTGTGTTGACTGTACGTGTTCCTGGCGAAATTTTCGTAACTGGTCCCAATTAGTTTGTCTAACGGTAAATTTGCGCTGAGGGCGGCGATAGCTTAGTGTTATGCGAATTAGGTGGTGGTCGCTGCCTAGTGTGGTTTGCGTTCTTTCCCACTGCAGGTGGGCCACATTTCTTCCAAGCGTGAGATCTGGGCTGGTATCTGTATTAACACTGTTACCAACCCGCGTAGGCAGGCTGAAATCATTATAGATGGACAAGTGGAGGACCATCATTTCATTGCAGAGAACTGTGCCTCTGTGGTTTGTGCGCCGATAGCCCCAGTCCACGTGTGCGCAGTTGAAGTCACCGGAAATGAGTAGGGGATTTGATCCAGCCAATTGCGCCACGGATTTGAGGAGTGGAGGGAGTAGATTAACTGGCTGTCGTGGTAGAAGATAGCAGTTAAGAACGAACAAAGGAGATTGTGCAGGGGTTGGAGGTAAAATTTCGATGAACGTGTGAGCGATAGGTGTGGTAATTGTGTGTTCCATGTAATGCAAAGAGTTGCAGACGTATGTGACCACCCGAGGAAGATCAGTAGAGTCCGAGGGGATAAGAGCGTATCCGGGAAGTTGTTTGCAAACGTTTGCGCCCTGAATTGCGATGATGTCTGGTGGGGATGAGGAAGTAGCAGTAATTTGCAGCAGAGGATCGCGCTTACGCCGAAAGCCCCTGCAGTTCCATTGAATAATGTGTAAAGAATTATGGTCCGTCGGAGGAGCCATGCTGTAGCGTAGAGGGGCGAAGGAGGGGTGTGGAGGGTGGCACTGTGGGAGGAGAGGCCTGTGAGAGGCTAGGAACAAGGTGATGTAAACGCTCCTCTACCTTGGCCATGATGCTAGTTATGACAGTATCCATTAAACGGGTAATGGTAGTTTCAATCAAAATTTGGCACTGAGCAGTGACCTGTGCAGTAATTCGCTCTGCGAGCCTAGCTTCTAAGTTTTTGGCGAAGTCCTGAAATTTTGCTTCCAAGTCTATGGGTTGTGCTGGCGTCTCATCAGGCCTCCTCTTTTTCGAAGGAGGTTCGACAGGTGGCGAGGTGGGTGGACAGGATTGGGGTGGAGGATTTGGGGGTACAGCGGTGGTGGAGGTAGAGATGGCTGCCTTGAGCTGCCTTACCTCTTCCCGCAGAGCAGTCACTTCGTGGTCCTGGGAGGTCGGCTTATGAGTCCTGGCGGCCTTGGAGGCCCACGTAGAGGTAGTGGGAAGGGACGTTTGCAGCGGAGGAAAGTCCTTCTTGCTAAAGGGCTTTCTTTTCTGTGGCGGCGGGCTGCGTTGTTTCGGAGTTCTTTGTCTTGCCTTGCATGAGCCGGTACCCGTGAGGTGCTCGCCCCCACACAGAATGCAGATCGGGATGCAGGAAGGAACAGCTTGCGGGTCATGCTTGTCCCCGCATCGCGTGCAAAGACCAGTCTTGGGGTGGGGGCAGACGTCATATCTGTGGCCCGGTCGGCGACAGTTGGTGCAGGCATCTGGACTGCCCTTGTACGCCGTGCATCTATAAACCACACTCATGTAGCGTATGGTATGAGGGACTGGTCCATGCGCAAAAGTGATTAATATGGAGAGAGTCCTCCCCATTCTGCGTGCTGCTATAATATCAGCGTCCGGGTTGCGTGTCTGGAGGTCTCGTAGCGTCTGCTCCGGAGTTTCCGCCCAGTAGGCCTGCGAGATGACTCCACGTACAGCTGCGGGCGGCGGTGCGGTGTAGGCGGCGACAGGGTTACTGGTCCCTTGGAGTACCACTTCCTTGAGTTGGACGAGGTGCAGGGCGGTTGTCTCCTGGTGGGTAGCGACGGTGAATGTGTTATTCGTAGGATGGATCGGGAGGTGAAAGTCCATTAGGTCCCGGCCATCGGCAGTGACTTGCAGGGCTTGCATAAGGGGCTGCGCCATGGCTCCGTTCAAAGCGAGCCCGCCTCTCGGTCGAAAAACTACCCGTATAGTGCCGGGCGGGAGTGAAGCAAGGTGTTTACTTCGCTGCGAGACTGCGTGCGACACGCGCAGCTGTTGCTGTTGAGCACGGTACGTCGGCTTAAAGGGCGCATGGGCAGCCTCGGCCTGAGCACCGACGGCGGACACGGCTGTTTGTGTGGGTCCAACCAGGGTATTCGGGCTTGGTTCTAGAACCTGGTATGCGCGGAGTACTGCGGTCCACTCACTGGGTCGGGACGTTTCAGGGTCGAGGTTGTCGCCCTGCGCTTGCACCTCCATGGCTGTTGGGGTGGGTGCGCTGCCGGTGATAGGCCTAGCCTCAAGCGAGGCGAGGCCCAGCGCGGCGGCTGGCGAGGAGCGAACTTTACGACGTCGGTGCGGTCAGAAGAGAGGACTGGATCGAATAATGGTTGTAGCGGTTGGAAAGCGCTACCCTTTAGGAAACATTGGACATAAGAGGTGAGCTCTTGAGCGTTTGTTGCGCATGAAAAGAAGCCGAGAAGCGGTGACAGTACCGAAAGGTGGCCGGCTCCTTTCCTCAGAAACCAATTTAACGACGAGCGAGGCATAGAACCGAATGGGCGATGGCGTTCTATGGACTCCTGGAAGCGTTGCAAGACGTTGTCGCGTTGCAAGACGTTGTCGCGTTGCAAGACGTTGTCGCATTGTAAGACGTTGTCGCGTTGTAAGACGTTGTCGCATTGTAAGACGTTGTCGCATTGTAAGACGTTGTCGCGTTGTAAGACGTTGTCGCGTTGTAAGACGTTGTCGCGTTGTAAGACGTTGTCGCGTTGCAAGATATTGTCGCGTTCCACTCTTAGAGGCGAAGCTTAACATCTTAACCACACATCAGTGACCGCACTTTAGGTCAAAAAAGTGCCCCCCTTAATTTTGACGGGTGTCCACCGAGATATGCGAGACAGTTATGCATAATTTCCTTTCCTGAAATACAATTTTCATTTTCTTCATTACGGGCCATTTTGGTCTTTCTTCTTCCACTCCCACTTCCTCCCTTTCTCTACGGTGCGGTTCAGGTGTCCACCGAGATGACAGAACTACTGCGCCCTTTCCTTTCCTCAAAAAGCGTTCAAAGGGCAAGGCATCGCGCCGAACGGGTGGTGGCGTTCCGTGGACTCCCTGGCAGCGCTACAACACGCTGCCGCGTTCCACTCCTAAAGGCGCAGCTTAAGCGTCGTTAATTACCAGTTAATTAGTATTCAGACACAAATCAGTAATTAACCATTAATTAGTGATTTGTCGTCACTTAGCAATTAGTACTCAATTACATGTGACGCCATCAGTACCACAGAAGCAGTCAAAGTGGTGCGGAAAACGCTTTCGCCTCTACGCACTTTAGACAAAGTGCCCCCTGAATTTTTTCAATGTCGAATTGCGAATTAGCAGCTTAGATACAACGGCAGACGTTACAGGACGCAGTCAACACAACAGCCTCCTGGCGAACTGCCGTGGTAATTTTATTGCAACATACAGAATGTCCGCAGGGCGACTTTTTCATTTCCAATGTAAGCAAGCATTTGGAATCGGGCTCGGCGTAGAGAAATTGATTTAGAATGAAGTTTTCATAATTGTTTTACACAAAGCGACGCACTATTGCGAAGGAGCATGCACTGAGTGGCCAAGCCGACTATAGTCTACAGTTTATGTTTGCGACAGCAATATGTGGCTCATCGGGAACAAAACACGGGATCAGCGTTCACCAGCTGGAGTGGTCGTAAAACTACCAGATGACGTCACCCTGGTACACACAAAAAAATAATATTTCTTCCGAAAATGAAGGGGTTTGAGCCAAGGACTTTCAGAGTGCGAGGCGAGCATACAACCACAAGCCATTAAACCACGTTGCTGCTTGGCGAACAAAGCTGAACGTAGGATATGCGTTGCATTAGGAGTTTATGCTAATGAGTGGGCGTGTCATTAAAAGGAAGAAATAATAACCACAACGTAGAAGAAATTAAATTGGGAGTAAAATACAAAAACAATGCTTCCGCATTCATAGCACAGAAGTAGGCTTAAGTGCGCTCGCAATTTTTGCGACATAAATCCGCTAGTACACAATCTGACTTACAGACAAATATCGAAGCAGTGATGCTGTGTCCAGTTCTAAAATGTCACATACCAGCAAGGCAATGCAGCAGCGTGTAAAGTTGAATAAAGAATAAAACCTGCGATATTCTGCGTTTATCACCCTGCACTAGTAAAGAAGTGGTCAATACTGATGTCCGTCAGATTTCAAGAAAATTACGTCTCGTGTGACGTCTAATCGTGGAGGCTTAATTATGTGGTAAGGCGTATGAGATTGAACACCAGTTGCAGAAACATTATCATGATATCGGCACGTCTATCTAAAGATTTCGCTACCTGTGTCCGGACAGGTGCTCTCTGAGGCTCTCCTTATCTAAGCACGTGAATAAGCACCGGGTACAGCGATAGCCCTGAGCGATAATGTGCGTCAGCATATGACGCCTTAATTTTCCTGGCAGTGACGCTGCATAAGCGCATATATCACACTTGAAGGGTCTTTCCCCAGTGTGAATTCGCTTGTGCAGATTTAATTGTGAAGACGATACGCATCTGAAAGGGCACAAATTGCACTTGTACGGCTTTTCGCCGGTGTGCGTACGCTTATGTATAGTGAGGTAGCTCGAGTCTGCAGCTGCAAAAGAGCACATGTCGCAATTGAAGGGTTTCTCGCCAGTATGCTTTCGCTTGTGCCTGGCGAGAGTGTAAGAGCGCGCAGCTGTAAAAGCGCACAAGTCGCACTTGAATGGTTTTTCGCCAGTGTGCGTACGTTTGTGACGAGTTAAGCTTGAAGAGTCAACAGTTCTAAAAGGACACATGTCGCACTTTAACGGTTTTCCGCCAGTGTGCGTACGCTTGTGACGAGTTAAGCTCGAAGAGTATACAGTTCTAAAAGGGCACTCGGTGCACTTTAACGGTTTCTCACCAGTGTGCATAGTATCGTGCGGATTGACGCATCCAGACTCCGCAGCTGCAAACGTACACGTGTTGCGATTGAAAAGGCTTTCGCCAGTGGGCATAGTATGGTGCGGAGTGAGACATCCAGACTCTGCAGGTGCAAAAGTAGACATGTTGGCATTGAACAGCCTTACGCCAGTGTGCATTGTATCGTGTGGATTGGCACATCCAGACTCTGCAGGTGTAAAAGTAGACGTGTAGCGATTGAGCGCAATTTCCCCAGTTTGCGTATTACTATGTGGAGTGGCATTTGTCGAGTCTGCAGCTGTAAAAGGACACATGTCGCGGTTGAAGGGGCTTTCGCCACTGTGCGTATTATATTGTGAAGTGACATTTCTCCAGTCTTCAGCTCTAGTAGGACAACTGTTGCGATTGTAGCTGCTTTCGCCAATTTGGGTACTACAATGGGGAGTGACATTTCTCGGTCCTGCAGCCGTAGAAGAACACGGGTCGCGATTGAAGCTGCTCTCGCCACATTGCGCACTATAACGGGGAGTGACATTACCCCTCTCTCCAGCTGTAGAAGGACACATGTGGGGATCGAAGCTGCTCTCGCTACTGTGCGTACTATACTGTGAAGTGACATTTCTCGGTTCTGTAGCTGTAGAAGAACACGGGTCGCGATTGAAGCTGCTTTCGCCAGTGTGCGTACTATATTGTGAAGTGACATTTCTCCAGTCTTCAGCTCTAGTAGGACAACTGTTGCGATTGAAGCTGCTTTCGCCAATTTGGGTACTATAACGGGGAATGACATTCCTCGGTCCTGCAGCTGTAGAAGAACACGGGTCGCGATTGAAGCTGCTTTCGCCAGTGTGCGTACTATATTGTAAAGTGGCATTTCTCGGTTCTGCACCTGTAGAAGAACAGGGGTCTCGATTGAAGCTGCTTTCGCCAGTGTGCGTACTATACTGTGAAGTGACATTTCTCCAGTCTGCAGCTCTAGTAGGACAAGTGTTGTGATTGAAGCTGCTCTCGCCATTGTGCGTACTATAATGTGGAGTGACATTTCTCGGGTCTGCAGCTGTAAAAGGACACGTTTCACGATTGAAGCTGTTTTCCCCAGTGTGGGTATGCTTGTGCCGAGTTAGTGTTGTAGAGTCTTCGGTTGTAAAAGGGCACATCAGACTCTGATACGGTCGTCCTAATGTGTGGCATCGCACATTTCCCTTACCATCGTAGTTCGCTAACTCCGCTGGTTCGTCGGAGGATTTAAATGGCTCTCCTTCTGTCTCAAGGCGCATGTGCCTCGTAACATCGGCAAGGTTCGCTGAACCGTAGGGGAAGGACGGGTAGCTGAACACATCTCCTTTCAATGCAGGTGTCTCCTCCGCGAACGAATTCTGTTCCATGAGCGAATACGGAGCTAGGGGTCTGTTCTGGTAGTGTTCACCGCCCTCCCGGAATGGTCGTTGTCCTCCAATGAGCCGCGAACACAACCTCCGTCGTGCTAGTCAGGAAAGCACACCGCCTCTGCGAATACAGTCAATAGAATGTGCCGTTAGGGAAATTCAGTTTTTTTTTCGACTTACTCACTCCGGAATATTTTCTTTCATTGGTTCGAGCATGTCAGTTGTTGTTTGAAAGGGTAATAACTCTCGATAATACTGATGTTAAAGTAACACACAGGATTCGGACATTTTAAGGAAACACGCTACATAAAGGACAGCTCAAGCAATAAGGTGTGAATTCAAGGAGGCTTTCAAAATAGTTCCCGTAGTATATCTACCGTTGTATGTGGATCTACGGGCTTTGTTGGAGCGTGTTAAGGCAGCTCAAGCTTGCCAGATATTTCTTTGCGTCGAAGAATAATTTTCGCAAATATTGGTGTTCAGGCAACACTGAGGAGGCCAAGATTTTAAGCAAACGCACCAAGTCAGCATCTCAAGCAAGTGAATTGAATTGTTTTCCCCGTGTTGCTTTGGAAGGGCCGAATATAAAGGCTGCAAGAGCAGCTGGTCGAGTGCGCCCGCCTCTACAGTACGTGGCAGCAGACAGCAGCGCAGAAATATAAATGCTCTGATACAAAGCACACAGCGCAAAACAAGTCAGCCCTACAGTCTTAGGTAGCAAACAAAAATACAGAAAAAGAAATGGGCACAGATGTGCGCAAAAACAGAGGGAGGAACAAAAAAAGCAGATTCAATACAGTTAGAGGAGTGCGATCGGTTTAAAAGTGAGTAGCGCGAGATTTCAGCAAAATTCACATCAACTTTTTTTTGGAAAATGTATTCTCTGTTTTATATTTATTTTCCTAGTATTTATTTATTTATTTATTTCTGTATTTATTAACACTATTCCCGATTTCGAAAGCTACTGTTTGCACCTTTGTTCTTTTTTAATTTCTTGTGGGCTTAGTTTTGTTTTCGAACAGGTTGCAGATATTTATGTATATTGTTTAATAACATATTTTTATGTACAGTGCATACGCCTCGGCATCCGCCACTCCTCTCTGTAATGTACGTTTGAACCCTGAGGGTATAAAAAATAAATAAATACATAAACATTCAGCGTTCAGTGAGTTCTTAAATGCGTGGCAATGTGTTTGATATTCGTTTTTAATAGAAGGTCAAGTGACCGCCTCAGGTGGTTGGTATTAATGCGAAAGCATTTCTTGTGTCATGAGCGGTGCGTACAGCACCTCTCGGCAGAGCGTGTCATCAGAGCGCTTCCGCGCGAACTATCAGTAATCAATTATAGGGGATTTGTTAGTATGGTTTAATTGGATAATTTTGTATTTAGCAAGATAAATAACTTACCAAGAAGATTTATTAAACGGGTAACTAATTGATTAAAGACATTTACGAGTTCAATTATTCAATCATTACAAAAATTATACGGTAAAATAATTGAATCCACGTATTAATATTTCGAAAATTGATTATTGATTTGTTTGGTCTATGGGGGCTTAACATCCCAAAGCGCCTAAGGCAACGAGGGACGCCGTACTGAACGGCTCCGGAAATTTCGACCACCTGGGGTTCTTTAAGGTGCACTGACGTCGCACAGCACACGGGCCTCTAGAATTTCGCCTCCATCAAAATCCGACCGCCGTGGCCGGGATCGAACCCGCGTCTTTCGGGTCACCAGCCTAACGTTATAACCACTGAGCCACCGCGGCAGCTACACACACGGAATTAATCAAACAATGAATTCATTCACATCCAATTAAATCGCCATTAGCATTACTGAATTGTTTTATTGAATAATTAAACGAATTAATAATTTAATTTGTTCAACTATCGAATTACTTGACACGTTCGTTGGTAATAAATTAAATTGAAGAATTACTAATTACTGAATAATTAGTACTTTTGCGTGCTTACTACACGCTCTAGCAACGGGACCCACGTCGTCCGTTGGGGCAGAACCGGTTGGCAGCGGGGAAAGAAATCCTTTTGCATTACAGCACCTAAGAAGATTTGCGAGCACCTCTCGAGTTTTTGTAACTAGGCCAGTTCTGTAAGCGTGAAGCAGTCGTGTAAGTGTTAAAGACCAGATAATATGACAATGCATACTATGCTGATCGAAAAACTGGGCTGTGTGGGCAAAAAATGTGGTTTTATATTGCACGTAAAACTTTCTGAAGCAGACATATCTCTTCATTAATGGGGTCGAGGACTGGCGATGCTTGCAAACGGTACTAAAACTCCTGGAAGTCTACGGTTTGCGGTGTTTTCCATCGACAGTGAACGTCTACTTCTCTCCTGCGTCAAAAGCGACGGCAGTGCGACAACGGCCCTTTACGAACCGTTTTCTATGGAAAAGGGCAAAGCCTAAAAATGTCTTCAAACGCCTCCCTTGTCGGTTGGATTCGAGAAATATGAATTAGCGACTGTCCTTCCCTGGCCTGATCCCACTGTGTCCTTGCTGACAGTGAGGACCAAGTTTAGGTAGGCGAAGCGGAACCTTCCTGGCTTCAGCCTAAGTCCAAAAATTATGCCGGCGTCTATCACTTGCTTCAGCCTCCTTAGGTGGGCTTCGAAACTCCTCGCGAAGAATATAGCGTCGTCTAATTAAACAATAGAGTTCTGCCACCAGAGACCTGCAGACCACTTGCCAGTGATCCGCAGAAAAAATGCAGTTGCGGAGCAAAGTCCAAATTAGGTTCTCATGGACTAAAATACGCCGTATGGCATGATTTTGAGAGCCACCGACAAGAAGAAGTACTTCGAGTTGCAGTCAGATCCGGGTGCCGTGGATACAGAGGAGTGGTGCAAATCATAGTTGTGTTGTTGTGCCTTCCATCATTCACACAGTAGCAAAGAGTCTTTCTTCACCAGAACAACGTATGACCTCAATGGGCCGTTAGACCGCTTGATGACGCGGTGCCACATAATTTTCTAGACCTCATATCTCATAGCGTCACGCTCTCGCGCTTTCACTTGCTGTGGATATTGAGCGACTCGCGTATTCGTCAGTTATCACGAGACGTTTCGTGAATCCGTGGTGTCTGCCGAGGCTTTTATCATGAATGAAGGCATCCTCTATACGCCGTTAGGAGGTCTCTCAATTCATAAGAATGTTCTAGAGAGCTTGAGCTACTGCAGTCGTTGACTAAAGCTCTAGAAGGGTGAATCCTTTGCTTTCCTCGGCACTGTCATCTAACAGCGCATTTTTAGTGCTCTTGCTGAGGTGTGAAGATTCATTCCAAAATTTTGGTTTGGTTTGGTTTATGGGGTTTAACGTCCCAAAGCGACTAAGGCTATGAGAGACGCCGTAGTGAAGGGCTCCGGAAATTTTGACCACTTGGGGTTCTTTAAGGTGCACTGACATCGCACAGTACACGGGCCTCGAATTTCTCCTCCAAAGAAATTAAAACCGCCGCGGCCGGGATCGAACCCGCGTCTTTCGGGCCAGCAGCCGAGCACCATAGCCACTGAGCCACCGCGGCGGCATTCCAAAATTTTACGCCAAAACCTCAGCAATTTCCGAGACGTACGGCACCTCTTGCAATGCCAATCCTCGGTCCAGGAGCAACTGCATGTTTCACACTACGATGCATTCAATGCAATTCTGTGTAACCCCAGCGGCCACGGGGATTAGGACAGTTGACCAGGGTGAGAACATACATGCTTTGATGGAGGCAAAATTCTAGAGGGCCGTGTACTGTGCGATGTCAGTGCACGTTAAAGAATCCCGGGTGATCGAAATTTCCGCATTCCTTCACTATGGCGACCCTCATAGCTGGAGTCGCTTTGCGATGTTTAATCTCAGTAAACCATAAAGCATCATCGAGCTCACTTGCGCAATGTTATAAGCTGGGTGGCCTGAGGAGATACCTATATGTCCATTGAAAAGGAAATGGGCTTGGATCTGAGGTCATTGATTTTTATGTTCACTGTAGGAAGCTTATGTCCGTGACAAGGTCCTGATAACACAGCCGCAGGACTACAAAGGTCGCAGATCAAGTAACTACGTCCGTTCAGCACCACTCGAGCAAAACATGATCGTCAAAGGGCAGCTGCATAGGTTTCAGAAATTGACGAACTATAGGGGTCGAATGGCTGAAACTTGCAGGTAAAGTATGCGAAATCCTTTAGGGCTAGTAATTGAAATGGTGACGTAAACGCCGATTGAACTCATGATGGCATTCAAGCTTCTCCGCAGCACACAGGGCTAAGTGAGAGGGCGCATGATGACGTCATCGAAGGTACCTGATCATTTAAAACGTTTAAGAGTTCGGTTTGAAGGAAAAAGCCAACGCCACTGAAGGCTGAACCTAACGAGGGTTATTTGCCAACATCAGATAAAGCACGGCAGGATTTGTTTGACGGCTGCGGAAGTCTGAAATCTTTCCTTCCGTGACGTGACGCCGAAGATGCCCGCACTTCTTCGCTTTGAGGGGAGCCTAAAATTGAATCATTGATTACGTCACTGTTTTAAATAGAAGCGCGAAAACACTTGACATGTTTTACCTACAGCCTATATAAATTTGAATCTTTGAATATCGCCTGATTCTTGGGCTCGGTGACTGCACCTGAGCGCAGCCATCCAACCCGCTAATCTTTGTGATGCAGAGGATCAACCAGCTGTTCGTCAGCCTGCTGTTGCCGACTTTGGCAAGCAATCTTTCGGGTGCGTCGTTTGACTGCGCACCACCACGCTCCAGGGACGAGCCGGGATGCTACCACTTGCCGCACGTCAGCTGCCCGCCCCGCATGACTGCGCCAACATAGGAACATTGGCTGCCGGCACCGAAGGAAACATGGACGGCCCCATCATTAAGCACATCAACAGCTTCGCGGCATAAAAAACCGCCCCCTCCGCCGACATCGTTCTGTGGGCTCGGTGACTGGACCTTAGCGCAGCCATCTAACCCGCTGATCTTTACGACGCAGGTTAGTAAATCACATGCCTTATCTGCCAAAAGAGCAAGCACTTTTGTTCCACAGGGGTGTGTTGCCATTGCTGTCGAGTGGGCTACTGTTGTTCATTCTTTCCTATTGTTATGAGGAGATATTGAAAATTACCCTGGTATTAACGGCAACAGTGCAGTACTCGCGGAACTCCAGAAACTAACCGCAGGCCAAGCCCAATTGATAGCCGAAGTGCAGGGCCTGAAATGCCAGCTCACTACTACAGATAAAACCATAACCAACTTAAGCAATCGTATGGCTCTGCTCGAAACACACTACCAAGCACTACTTCACCTTCGAAACGACATTGAAAAGATGCAGCCTGACACAAGCAACATGGCGCGTATAATCTAGGAACTAGAAACCCGCATAGATGACGCTGAAAACAGTTCACGCCGTAACAACCGCATCTTCTATGGTATCCCTGACACAACTGATAGCGAAACATTGGCAGAATCTGAAAACCTAATCACTGATGTTTGCCGTAATAACCTTCAAATAAATGTGGAACCTCACGAGATAGAGCTCATCGCCTCGGTTGTCAGTCACAAGATAGGAATCGTCCCACGATCGTGAAATTGAAGGGTTTCGAAACTAAAAAATCTCTCCTATTAAATGGGCAAAATCTGAAAGACATGGTTTATAGCGTTGGAGAGGAATTCTCGCATGCCGTTCGTCACGCGCCAAAAGAACTTGTTACATTTGCCAAAGCCAGGTCTGCCAAGTTTTCCATGTGATTTAAAACACTTCATATCGGCTCGAACCGTTATAGTTTAGGCATTTCATCTGTCACCGTAAAGAAACACGCGTATCAATCATACCTTCATCCTGTGCCAATAAAACGCCAGCGTTCGACACCCTAAATGTTCTCGCGTTTTCCGTGATATCACTAGCATCCGCAGCTTCCTCCCAAAGCATGAACTCATATCCAACTCAATTTCGTCATCCAGGAGCAATATAGTTATACTAACTGAAACTTGGTCGAACAGTAACGTGTCCACGCTGAATTTTTAACTGACTTACCCGAATTCAACGTCCACCGAAACGATCGAAACGACTCGGGGGAGGGGGGGGGGGGGTGTTCTTGTTGCAATTCGCCGAGGTATATCATGCTCTATTGCACACCTCACATCAGATATGGAATCATTATGGTTAATTTGTCGCGCTCCCCCTGTAACAGTGCTTCTTGGCCTTTTTTATAGGGTCCCGCAGTCAAACCCAATCTTCTGCCGACATCTGAACGATACTATAAATCATCCTGTGGTTAAATACCCAAATGCGCGCATTCTCCTTTTCGGGGACTTGAGTTATCCGGACATTGATTTGCAGCGTTTAGGTACTTCCTCATTAACATGCAATACAGAGGCCAAGAACTTCAATGATGTCTGTTTAAATTTTAACCTCACATAGACGCGGAACCTACTCGCGTCACGCATTGCAATCGCAAACACTCTTGGCCTAAAACTAACTAATAGCACTGAGTACCTATCATCCATTAGTTACCTTCCAGAAATCAGCGACCATAAATTCTTACACGCTCTATTTTCGTTTACCCCCGCTCAGAAGCATTCATCCAGAAAAACAATGTCTTTACGATAAAGGGAATTACGATGTAATAACTAAAGACCTTAACATGTTTTTTTTTTTCGGAGTACCAACCCACATTCGACACGCACTTTGTTCACGAAAACTGGTTGATATTGAAAAATAAGTTAAATATGCTGTCTAATATGTCTATCCCACGGGTTACTTTCAAAAATAACCGCATAAACCATGGTTTACCAACGATCTAAAACGTCTGAAAAACAAGAATAAACGCCTGTTTCGTACAGCCAAACAGACTGACAATCAAGCCGCTTGGAAAAAATACCTCATATCTGAGAAATCATACTTCCTTGCAATCCGCAGCGACAGGCGCTCATTTTATCACACTGACTTACCGAAGCTACTAATAAGCAAACCTACACAATTATGGTAGGTTTTAAATTTTAAGCACAGCCACGATATTACAATGACTAACGACTTGCGCGAAGCGGTTACTGAGCATGAATGCGCAGAAAAATTGAATAACGCTTTTGCATCTGTTTTGACTAGTGAATTTGACACGCCTTCACAGTTACCATCACTCAACACAGAAGCCATCATGCCAGCTATCACATTCTTCGTAGATGGCATATCGCTTCCATAATTGATAATATGAAACTCTCATCATCAGCTGGTATGGACATGATTAATACAAAACTGCTAAAAAATGTAAAATAAACATGGGCAGCCTACTTTGAAATTTTCGCAGTCGTTCTCTCTAGGGATCATTCCAGATGACTGGAAAATGGGCAAGGTCGTTCCAGCATAGAAATCAGGTAACAGAGACTCCCCAAGAATTATCGCGCCATTTTGTTAACTAGCGTACCCTGCAAAATCATAGAACATGTCATCTACAGTCAAAATATAAATTCCTTAGACTGAAACGATTCCTTCCATTCTTCACAACATGGGTTTTGTAACGGCCTGGCTTCTGAAACCCAATCAGCGTTGCTCCTTCACGACTTGCACACTAATCTTGACCGTAAGATACAGACTGATGCCATCTTCTAGATTTTTCAAAAGCTTTTTATAAAATTCTTGACCGTCGTTTATTAGTAAAACTTTCACAGCTGAACTTACATCCTAACATACTACAATAGATTGAGCAGTTTCTCACTAATCGTCCTCAATCAGTGTTTGATAACGGCCACCTGTCTAACAGCCTCCCGGTTACATCATTCGTTCCGCAAGGATCTGTACTCGGTCCATTACTCTTCTCACTATATATATATTTGACTTAACTGACCATGTTTCATGCAGTATTCGAATGTTAGCTGACGAGTGTGTTATTTACCGCTCTATTATTAACTCTTGTTATTAACTTAGTCTTCATACAGATCTTAACAGCTTGCTTAATTGGTGCAACAACTGGTTGATGGCCCTCAATCCTAATAAATGCAAACTTTTATCCTTCTCTCGTCGCCACAGCCCGCATTACTTCCAATATTTTATTTCTAACACCTCAATTGAATCAGTATCACCTCATTAAGTATCTAGGAGTCACCTTGTCTTCTGATTCATCTTGGCGCACCCATATTGGCAACATCATATCAGCATCGAATAAAACACTCGGTTTTCTAAAGCGCCCTCTCCGCCTTGCCCCTCTACACGTAAAATTACTCGCATATTAATCGCTTATCAGACCAAAATCAGAATGTGCCTCTGCCATATGAAGCCCTCACCAAACTTAATCAATGCATTCGAAGCTGCCAGAATCGTGCCACTGGATTCATCCACTCTTTGCACTTATGTGACGTCAGCATTTCTTCACTGAAATCATTATCAGGACTACCGCCTCTTTCGTTCCGTCGTCGCATTGCAAATCTCACCTTTTATCACAAATTACTTCATTCTTCACTCAACCGGTCACCGGGTATCACAGCTGCAGCACGCATATCTCACCACACAGTCATTCCCTACAAGTTGCCCGGCCGCCATCGCATACTGCCACATTTTCTGCTTCACTTTTCGTTGGAGCAGCAACGGACTGGAACGGCCTACCCCGTGACATCGTCACATCGCTTCATCTTCTACTTTTCATGAAAATGTAACCAATCACCTTCAGTGCTAAATAATATTCACAGTTTTGTTTCCTCATTTCATTAAAATCTCACCCCTTATGTAATACACCCGATACAAGGGGGCCTTTAAGGAAAATAAACTGAACTGAGCTGAAGTGGTGAAGTTGTCCTTTAATATGTATAAGGAGCCGTTTTGCAGTGTGGATTCAGAGCCAGTCGTGAGTGAACATGACTTAATCATGATGGCTGCAGAGAGTCCACTGATGGCAGTGTCGCCACTCTTGTCTACCATGTCGCGAACCCTGCGGCCATGAAATTCCACATCTGTCTCGATGGCTGCCTTCGAAATGCGCGTTAGCCTCTGAGCTAGTAGGGTTAACGCTGCGTCGCGTATCGAAATATGGCTCGGGCATGTCGTCGTAATGGTTCGCATCATTTTAGAGTTGCCTCGCGTCACTTTCGGGCTCAACTACCTACGCGAAGTCGTCGCAGTGGAATGAGGCGTAGTCGTGCGTTTTGCTCAGTGAAGAAACTTGAGAAATCAGCCCTAGAGACACACAAAACACGCAAGCCTGTATCTCAGTCCACCGAGAATGCTGTAGCATGCACTCTCGTGACGCATTTGATCAAGCTAACTGAAACCAGATGACTGCGGCAGGACTTCGCAGTTGCAGTTTGTAGCTAAAGTGACACTACTTGCAGAGACCTTCATGTCTACTCTAGACAAATGTGATCGCTACAGTACCTAACAGACTGGAGAAAGGGAAAACAGCTAACGCATTTTACTGTCATCGAAGAACACAACCGACCGCTGCTCTCAGCAGTGCTAAATTTAAAGCTGGCAAATGAAGTTTCGAGGCAAGGTCCAAATGCTAAGCCTACTATCTCCCACAACATTGAAGCAGTAGCACATAACTGCGGTAATTCGAGGTAAAAGCCGCCGCGTTGGCTCAGTGGTTATGCGCTGGGATGCTGACCGAAAGACGCAGGTTCGATCCCGGCCGCAGAGATCGAATTTCGATGGAGATAAAATTTTGAACAACGGTGTATTGTGCAATGTCAGCGCACGTTAAAGAACACCAGGTGGCGGACATTTCCGGAGCCCTTCACTGCAGCGTCCCCATAGACAGACGTCTTGGCACGTCAACCGCATAAACAAATTCGAGATAAATACCGTCGCGCTCCCCTCACAGGGTGATAAAGTCACGTACCAACATTAAGAACCGATAAATGTTACAAAACTTTACGATAATATAATCAAGGCACTTTTAATGGCACAGCTTCTTTCTCCTGTTTTCACGCTCCAGAATTCGGCCAGCTGCAGCTAAAAATGTACGAAGTCTCTTCATCCCTGGAATCGGTTCGCTGAGTGAAAACTAATGCACCAATTCTTTAGGTGAGAGAATGAGCAGTCCATGAACTTTCTACTTCTGTTCCCGCTTTGGACTTCTTGGGTATATTCTGTGCGGAAAATGTGATATTTGGTGAAGGATGCCTGGGTGCAGACATAACGAGGGCTGCTAGTATGGGGCAGGCAGGAAAGCGTGCGGCTTTCCGCGACACCCTCACAAAAAACACCAATCCAGTGACGTGCAAAAGAACAAATGCACTCACATAGGGTCTCCCCAGAGTTGCGTCGTCGGCGTCCCGGTCCTACTTGGTTTTTCAAGATAAAGTGGGCGCTGCAGATCGAGGTAGAATAGCCTGAGTTGGTGGCTTGTGGAGCGTCTAGACAAGTTGCGAGAGAGCGAAAAAGTTTTTGAGTGCTGCGCCATACCAAGTGGACGAAAGAAGAAGCAACACTGCGGGGCGCGTGTTAGGCCGCACCTCGTTGTGCAGACGTAAACTGGGTAGAAACAGCTGGTACTCTTTCATAAAGCAGAGCAAAAGCGACGATCACACGAACAGATAGGCAGAAGGAAGACTGAGTTCCACCAAATTATTTCATATCCCCTGAAACAGATATTAGCGCTAGAAACATAGCTACAACGCAACCCGAGCACGAAAGAAAGGAGGCGTGCAGTGTGAAAAATACTCACCCTGGGTCTCCCTAGATTTGGGTCTTCGGCGTACACGTCCTGCTCTGTCATTCAATGCAAAGTGGACGCTATACAGCGTCCTACAACTGCGTCAGTTAGTAGCCGTGTAGCAAGCAGACACCGTCACAAGTGTCACAAATTTCGCCGATTCTCTACTGCACCACGTACTGTTTGTCTGAGCACCACGCCCCCACACTCTCGATTTTTTATTGTGGCGCCATCAAGCGGCAACCACGTGAAGCAAGACTGCGTAGTGTGTTTTCTTTTCTCCTTCTTTTTTTGATTCAATAATGCCCGCCGCCTTTTGGTAGCCAAGGCAGGAGCGGGTATATGATGTGTACAAATGCATTATCTATAAGAGGTAACAAACAACAAGAAAAAGGAAATCGGCACATAGTCGACTTTTCTGCGCGAGAATCTAGCTCACAAAAAAAAAAAACGCCGCATTTACATCCAGGGCAGAAAGCATCAAAAACAGCCTTTCCGAGAACGAAACCAAGTACATAAAACTGACTGGATTGGTCTGACTGCAGCTAAAAATGCTTCGGTGATGATAGGGTGGCTACATCGTGAGTTACCAATTCGAATAGTCTATCGTACTCGGAAAGAACGACATGAGGCATTGTTTCTGCACTGAGGGATTAGAATTGTTTTGTCATGTTCGTACGCATGGTCTTTCGTGTTCTGTTATACATAATATAAGCCTCAAATTCTTTTTTTTTTGTATGATGATGGCGAAGAACACCGCCAAGCTAAGCATTTTTAGACGACATTAAAAGGTGGGCAAACCGGAGCGGCTGAGAAGGTTAGATACAGATACCTGTCTTCAGTAGGCATGGCATATAAATTGTAGTGCTTTATTTTAACCCCGCCCTTCTGCCTAGACTTCTAATGCGACTTTTCCTATGTGGAAGCCATACGAAATCTAGACCGCGTTGTGGGCAAGTAAATATTCTAGAGATAGCTAATATAATCGCATTAAACACTGCGAAACGGAGAGTCAAGCTGATAAAAAAAATTATGGGCCGCATAACACAACTTACAGCGATATCGGACGTGCGGCAATGCGATAGCAGTGTGCTCTGCATAACTTGAGCACGGATAGAAATTGATGAAGCCAGCGACATCGAAATCACAGAGGCACGTGAGATTGGCAGTGAAAAAGGCGGGATGTGCAGCTGCGGCGATGGCGTAGTGAGGTAATTCAGGTCTGCCTGCAGCTGTTCTCTAAGTGGCGCCGCATGTGTCGCGGCTGAACGGGCTTTCGCCAGTGTGCATAGCATCATGTGGAGTGACACTTCCAGACTCAGCAGGTGTAAAATTGCCCGTGTCGCGATTGATGGGGCTTTCGCCAGTGTGCGTACTATAATGTGGAGTGACACATCTAGACTCTGAAGGTGTAAAATTACACGTGTTGCGGTTTAACAGGCTTTCGCCAGTGTGTGTATGCTCGTGCCGAGTTAACGTTGCATAGCCCTCAGTTGTGGAAGTGAACATGAGCCACTCACACAGTCGTCCTCCTGTGTGGCACTCCATATATATCTTACCCTCGCACTTCGCAAACACCGCAGAGTCCTCGGAAAATTTTGAGTGGCTCTCCTCCTGTCTCAGTGTGCATGTATCTCGTAACATCTGCAAAGTTCGCTGAAACGTAGGCGCAGGAGGGACAGCTCAACAAATCTCCTTTCAATACTGGTGCCTGTCGCCCGAACAAATTCTGTTCCATGAGTGAGTGGAGGTCATCGGGTTCTTTGCTGGTAGTGTTCACCGCCTTTCCATGCAGGTCGTTGTCTTCGAATGAGTCCAGAACACAACTTTCGTCGTGCAAGTCGGGAAAGCACACCGCTTCTGCAAATAAAATTGATAGAAAGTGTGACGTTAGGAAAATCCAGTTATTGTTTTGTCGTGCTTACTCCGTCCGCATAATTTTTGTGCGATGGTTTAAGCAAGCCAGGTTGCTGGTCGCATCGAAGAATAATTCTCGCTAAGATTCATGATAAAATAACACACCATTCGCAGACATTTTTAGAAAACGCACCACGTCAACTACATCTCTATTATTAAGGAGAGGATTCATGCAAGCTTTCAAAATAGTAGTCGTAGCGTATCTACCATCGTATGCTGTTAAAGTAGCTCTGTTATCACGGCCAATGTAGGCAAACCTGTGCATGACATTGCGCTCGTATGAACCACTGTATGTGGCGGAGTTTGACGTGGACGACTTTTGTAACGCTCTAGCCCTTAAAGCTTGAAGCGGTCAGTTGTCCAAGTTTTTGTGCAAAACGTTGTATGTACTGCGGCATTCTATGTGCATTGATGCGATGAACTTGATGGTGTTTTCTTCCTGCACGTCAGCGCTAACAACAAAAAAATACTTTTCATTTAGGATGACAAATTTGTTTTGAGGAGAGAATTCGTATTGCAATAAGCACTTAGCGATACCTATCTGCTCATCGCACAACTGAGGTCATGCCTGCAAGTCTCATATACTGCGAAAACGAAGCACGAGCTCTCCAATAAAAGTTTGGCAGTCATAACCTGCACGTGCAGCAAAGTACAACTTGTCAGCGTTAGTAGCAGACAGGAAAAATCTGAGCATATTGAGTAATCCGCATATCTAAAAGTGGCTATAAATCATGAAGAATAATGGAAAGATTAAGAAAGATTGAACGGTGCATAGAAAGCATAGATAATTGATCTAGCTTTTTAGCATGCATGCGAGGCATCAGTATATCGAGAGTGAGAGGCAAAGAACGTCAGATTTAAATATTTGGCTCTCAGTAAATGTGCTTGATAATTTAATAAAACAAAAATGTGGTTGAGTTGCGTGCGAAAGGAAGTACTTGAAGACAACAGATTTAAAACTGTAAACAAGTCTTCGTGTTTTGAGAGCAAGGAGGGCATTGGTCTTTTGAGCAATATTCAAAAGCACAAAAGCTGTGGTGGGCTCTGCTTACCTGAAAGTCCTGGTATACCTGCGGGAACGACATGGTTCACTTCCGGAAAGGTTCGCACGAAAACTGGCGAAAAATGATCAAATTCCCACATCGATGCCGTAGACTCTGAGATGGTGATATAGGAATTGAAATAGACGAGAAAAATAGTTAAATTCACTGCATTTTGATCCCCGTGATGCTGTAGATGCCGTAGACTCAATAAACACCAGTATGCAGATGGGCGGGCGTAGCCTGCATAATTAAACGTCAGAAGATTTTTCCAAAGCTTGCAGGTTTTTATTTAAAACTGTGAGAAGTATACGTCGGTGTGGTATGCGCAGGCAGATTGTAGAGCAAAACGAAGATTACGAACCCATTATGTATGAATAAGTACACAATGAGCTAAAGTTAACTAGTCATCTTTTTTTGACATTTGAGGGGCAAAGGTGGTAATCCAAAATTCATTGGTTTGGTTTGATTTTATGGGGGCTAATGTCCCAATGCGCCTTAGGCTATGATGGATGCCGTAGTGGAGGTCTGGGGATAATTTCGACCATATGGGGTTAACTTCCACTGACATAGTCTTTCGCTGCCGCCATTTAAATGCGGTCTTCTTGGTAGGTATCGAACTCGCGTATATCGGGTCAGCAGCTGAACAACGTAATCACTGAGCTACCGCGGCGGCTCGCAGATATCTATACAGTCGAGCCCACTTTTAACGAACCTGAGGGTAGCGTGGATTGCGTTCGTCGCATCCCAGGTTCCTAGTAAGCCGACTTTTCATTTTCGGCCAGAATTCCGAAGTCCGACGAAACAAACTTTTATTGCTCAGAAACGTTCATTATGGGCGTCGGCTTCTTCGCTGTAGACCATAGCGCGGCGCTTTACAAGCTCCGCAGAGTGGGCACACATATGTTTCCGCCCGAGGCCAAGCAATAAGCTGCTTGAAGAACACGATTTTACTAATCGGGGTTAAAGCGTTCTTGGCAACCGGTGACAGCTTGGCATCCTCCTCAGCAGATTCTTGCCAGTCGGGGAGCGCTCGCACTTCGCGTACAATGGCTTCGTCAGAGTATTGCTTGAGAAGGTCTTTGTCGTGATCCGCACCCCTCGAAGTAATCCGAAGGCGAAGTCATGCCCGGCCATCTGTGCACACGCGTCAGACCACGCGTATTTCCAACAGCGTCTTACGTCATTTTTTGCCCCAGGAACTTTGCTTCCGGGAAGCAAATTCCTATTCACTCCGCCGTAACCCGCCTCCACAAGTCCTCATTCTTTTCCACAGCGGCGAACAAAGGTACTTGAACCGGAACATTGCCACCTTCGGCGTGATGGGGTATTCGCATGCATGCTGTATACAGCGCCGATGCTGGCACATCTTGAGCGCGGGAATGACGCCCATGTCCGGTGGCTGATTTTTACACTTTCCATTTATTCACGAGTAGAGCATTGGCACCAAATTCAGAGAAAACCACACATGCTGCTTCTCAAATTAGTCAAGAACGGGCAGAACCTCCTATATGTTTCGCCATGTCATGGATGAGTTCACTAGCCACTCGATGAGATATATGGTGCATCGCCCTTATGAAAATCACGCTTGCTTTTGCGCTCCAAGAATTAGGACAAAATGTGCGGCATTACGCAGGACTCTAAATTCTGTTTGAAGCGTACGAAAGCGCATGTCCTAAAGTATCAGTTATGAGGGCTTTCCGATGACAGTAGGTAGCAGCCTTCACCGTTAACGCAAAATTTTGCGGTGCCTTCCACCAGCGCAGGTGTCGCCTTTCAAGGTCTTCTTTATTTTGACGGCACAGTTCGGTAAAACTGTCACTTCGTGGTCAATGTGTCGCCTTTTCTACTGAATTTTTTCGTCTCCGCATTCACTCAGAGGCCGGTTGTCACGAGGAGTCGGAGGCGCTCCTTAAAATCCGTACTTACCAGATAAGCGGATTTTCGGCTGCGCGGGAGAACTTGCTGCGCATCTCCGTTCGTTCTTACCTAGACACGCTGTGAAGGCGTTTGTATCTCAAATGCAGTCCCAATTAATAATCTGCAAATTAAGACAGTAGCGCTACCCCCCGTTCGCAATAACCAAACGTTCGTTATAATGCAGTCTTTATAGGCGGGCTCGACTTTATATCTACGGGCATAAAGTTTGCTCAGTTGCTACGTACGTAATGCGCGTAAGGTAGGCGTGATGGTACAGAGATGCCTGCATGGGGCGAAAGTGCCGGCAGGCGCTGTTAGGTGGCGCAGACCGTATTTTTGCCACACTTTCCCAAGTACCGCAATATTGAGTTCAGAGCTCTACTTAGAACTTGGCGGCGACGATAGCAACAAGCTTGCTTTGCGGTCACTGAACAACACAATGACCGCTGCTCTCAGCCGCGCTAAATTTAAAGATGAGAAAGCACTTTCAGGTAAGACGCGAAACGCAATGGGTACACTCTCGCGTGACTGAGAACCATCAGCGCGTAAATGTGGTAATTCGACATTAATATAGTCGTTCTTTGGATCACAAAGTTAAAAAGCCCCGTACCAAGGTTATGAACCAAAAAACATCACAAAACTTCACGGATTATATTCCATGCACTAATATTTGCGCATCTTCATTGTGGTGTCTTCTCCGCGCCCTAAAATTCGACCAGCAAAAGCTAAAAATTTACAACGAGTTTGCATCGCTCGAAACGGCTTGCGGAGTGACAGCTGATGCACCAGTTCTTTAGATGAAAGAATGCATGTTTCAGGAACTTTCTACTTCTATTCCCGCATCGCACGTCTTGAGAATAATCTGTGCAGAAATTGTGATAAAGGCTCTTTGGATGTAGACATAACTCTTGCTGCTAGTATGGTGGAGGTATGAAAGCCTGCGGCTTTCCGCTACACCGCCCCCCCCCCCAAAAAAAAAGAAGAAAAGAAAAAAAAACAACCGAGCGATGTGTAAAAGAACAAGTTTACTCGCATAAGTTCTCTCCATAGTTGCGTCGTCGTCGTCCCAGTACTACTAAGTAGTCCAAGGTAAAGTGGGCGCCGCAGAGCGAGGTAAAATAGCTTGGGTTGCCTGCCTGTGGAGTGCCTAGACAAGTTGCGAGGGCGAAAAAGTTCCGCCTTTTGACTGTTGCACCCCGTAGGTTGTCTTATGAGCATTCTCAAACTCTTCTGATTATTTATGCGGCGACAACAAAGACAAAGCAAAAATAAGTAACACAGCGGGACCCATCCTATGCGGCCATTCGTTTTGCAATGTCAATTCGTTTTGGAGTAGTATTCCTTCATAAAACAGAGCGTTAAACAACGCGATCTCGAGGAGATCGACAGAAGCCCCCGTAAGTTCGACGAAACCATACATTTCATGTATCCTGGAATATATATTGGCACTAAAACATAGCTATAAAAAAGAACACAGCATGGGTGCAATGCGGAAAAGAAAAGTCTTACTCACACAGGGTCTCTCTAGAGCTGGGTCATCGGCGTTCTAGTCCTGCTTGAACGTTCATTGAAACACGGACACTCCACAGCGGGGCTATAACTGCGTGACTATAAGCAGCCAGTGACGGTGCTGGACACCGTCACAAGTGCTAGAAACTTTGCTGTTTCTCTGTTACGCCCCGTACTCCTTGTCTGAAAACCACGCCCCCGCTCTCTCAGGTTTTTGAAGTGGCGGCACCACGTTTTGAGCACGAGGAACACGACTGCGTGGTGCATTTTTATTCTTTTTTTGTACTGAATACTGTTGGTTTCCTATTGGTGGCCGTGGTACGATTGGGTGCCAGATGTGTAAAAATGCTTGGTCCATCGCAGACAGCAACAAATAAGAAAACAGAGCATATAAGCATACTGTCAAGCTCCTGCGCAAAAATCGAGCTCGTAAAGTGCACAAAAAGAACTCGTATTTCTATGTAAGCGTCGAAAGCACCGCAAACCTACACTCGAAGAACCAAACGAAATAAGAAAAGCTTACTGGCTTGATCTGACTGCAGATAAAAATACTTCGGGTGATGGTAAGTTGACCGCGTTGCAATGTAAGTTATTGGAGCCGGCTATGGTTCATAGAATAAATGACAGCTTGTTTGAATTGGTTGTGCTCAGAGGCGTTAGTGTTGCTTATGACATGTTTGTTCACCGCCTGTCGCGATCTCTTGTACTGCATATAAGCCTGGAATTATATTTTTGTATGATAATTAATGACTGTAAACCACATAATCGAGCGATGCATTTGTCGACTAAATTCCGAGGTGAGGAAACCGGAGAAACTGAGTCTGGTAAACAGTTATAGCCACCAGAAATCACACAGGAGAACTCAGATCATACAGCTACTGAAAAGAACCGCAATTCTTTATCTATAAGGGCTAAGGAGGGGGTGGTGACACAACTCTCTTTAAGATGCGCGATTTTTACGGCTTCAATGATTTCTCGCGTAGTTTTTTCATCCCACCTGCGCAGCACGGTCGTGTTTCCCAGCTCAGGAGCGCATTTAAAATCTCGGCAGTGAATTCCCATCCAGCCTGAGATTCGTTGCGTCACATTGTATTTGTGCTCGGACAATCTCTTATTTAGTCACCTCCCCGTTTGGCCTACGTATGCATGACCGCAAGTCAAGTGGATAGAATACAGGACGCCATGAGCACAGGAAACGAACCGGTCGCAATGATTTATGGTGCATCCTGTGTGCTTACGAGCCATTTGATTAACGCGCTTGCAGAAGCTTGACAAGCGATCCGGAGCTGAAAATAAAACATCTATTCCTACTCTTTTTTCCATCTTTCTTAAGTTTTGTGAAATTTCGTGTGCGTAGGGAACGACTGCGATTTTATCCTTATCTCATGTTCTTTTTTCTTCTTTGGCTCTCAAAAAGGCCTCAGCCACTGAGGTCAGCGGGTCAGGGTCAGCGGGTAACTAGCCTGCAGTAATCGGCGCTGCTGGGCTAAAAAGCTATCTTCCAGTTTCTGGTTTCAGGTTGTTGTTTTTAATGCATTATTAACGCATGA